>NW_027361714.1:71040000-71502500 GCF_039654945.1 Dendrobates tinctorius | reverse complement strand
TTCTAACTAGAGATTACCATATCTGTGAAACGTTGCTCGACTTTTCATCTAAAGACATGTTTTCCTATTAAGAATCCTTGTATTTCACATAATAAGCCAGGAGACTGAAATGCATAATCTATGCTTTACAAAGTTGACGAATATGTGGCAAATATAGCTGTGCAATATACTAAAAAAGACAGCACTGACAAATTGAGTATTCAAATATTTGCTTGATTAAAATTAAGCAGGGTTAGAATATTTGGCATAGTGCTTAGAGATGGAGCAAAAAATAGTTTTTATAACACATTTTTAAGATATGTCATAAAACGTAAAATCTGTAGGTGTCTTGTAATTTTCTTTATGCCTTACACCAATAATCTAAAAATAATGTTAAAAAGTATCGTATTTGTAATTTTTTTCTTACCGTTGCATATTATTTGCTTTGATCGTGGCATACAAAGGGTTAAATAATGAAGACAAGAGGTATCTTAATCCTTAGGCTACTTTCACACATCCGGTGTGTGGGGTCCGGCGGCGTGCGGCGAAAAGCTGGGCCGCCGGATCCGGCCTGCAGCCGTGACACCGGATGTGTGTGCGGCGAGATGATACGGCTCGGACATTATTAAAGGAGCCGCAGGACAGAGGCAGCCAATGAGACAGCTGCTGAAAGGGAGGTGAGGGGAGGAGAGGATAGGAGAGGGGAGGGGAGTGGAGGGGAGGAGAGGGGAGGGGGGTGGAGAGAGAGAGACATGGGGGGGTTAACATTAGTGTCCAGGCAAGAGAATCTCTCTCTCTTGCTGGGCACTTGTGGGGTTAACCCCACAGAGAGATCTCTCTCTCTCACCCAGACACTGTGAGTGTTAACCCCACAAGTGCCCGGCGAGAGAGATCTCTCACAAGTGTCCGGGTGACAGAGAGAGATCTCTCTCTCTCTCGCCGGGCACTTGTGGGGTTAACATTCACAGAGTCCGGGCATGCGCTGTGGAAAAAGCCGGTCCGGCGCTGCAAAAAAACGTTACATGGAACGTTTTTTCCAGACGCCGGACAGGCTGTTTTTGCCGGATCAGGCAAAAACCGGATACGCCGCATAGGTATCCGGCGCGATGCGGCAATAATGAAACTGAATGGGGGAAAAACCGGATCCGGTGGCAACCGGCGCCGGATCCGGTTTTTACACTTTTCGCCGCATCGCGCCTGATGCTGAAAACCGGATGTGTGAAAGAGGCCTTAAATGGGGTTTCCAAGACAGAACAATTGATGAACTATTTGTAGAGTAAGTTTTTAATATGAGATTTGTGCCACTCTGACACGCTTCACTCCTACCGATCAGCCATAATCTGCACAGGCAGGGACCAGAAGAAGTAAGAGAAGTGTGAAAAACTTTTTGTCAGAATCAAGTGAAGATACATATCCATCCTATAGATACATCATTATTTGAAAGGGAGTTAAAGCACAGTTTTTGTCGGTGACCACTAAGTAATGTATAGGGCTGCTGTATTGAGCCTCATACATTGCGTAGTTCCAACTTCTGCCGGTGCAGATTATAGCTGATCGGTGGGGGTGCCAGATGTTGGTTTTGCATCAATCTCTTATTTCAGTTGTTTAGTCCTAAAAAAACCTTTAAGGAGTTAAGAATATAATATAGGAAATATTATAATATTAGTCTCCAAATTTCCATATTTGCAAGCTGGGGGTCTGTAGTAGTAGTGCCACAACTAAAACAATATAATGATAATATATTTGGAATACAGATTATTTCTGATCAGCTATTTTGTATAAGATCATAGAATATAAAAACTTGCAGCCCATTTTTTTCTTGAAACAGGAGAACTGCATCTCTGGGCTGTAATTTATCATCTGTAAATGATTTTCCAGTGATGTGTCTGTTTCTGGGGAATTGTTTTCTACATCTGGGTATAAACATTCTTTTGGTTACACTGCTTAATATCAATAAATAAGTGAACTTCAACTAAGGTTAAGCTAAGCCATATTTTGATTACAATGGATGGATAACCTTAACCCCTTAGTGACAGGGGCAATTTGGTACTTAATGACCAAGTCAATTTTTACAATTCTGACCACTGGCACTTTATGAGGTTATTGTTCTGGAACTCTTAAACAGATCCCGGTGATTCTGAGAATGTTTTTTTCGTGACATATCGTACTTCATTTTAGTGGTAATTTAAAGTTTATTCGATGTAACTTGCATTTATTTATGAAAAAATGGAAATTTGGCAAAAATGTAAAAAAGTTGCAATTTTCAAACTTTTTATTTTTGTACCCTTAAATCAGAGAGTGGTGTCACATAAAATAGTTAATAAATAACATTTCCCACATGTCTACTTTACATCAGCACAATTTTGGAACCATAATTTTCTTTTTTTAGGAAGTTATAATGGTTAAAAGTTGACCAGTGATTTTGCATTTTTCCAACAAAATTTACAAAACCATTTTTTTAGGGACCACCTCACATTTGAAGTGAATTTGGAGGGTCAATATGACAGAAAATACCCAAAAGTGACACCATTCTAAAAACTGTACACCTAAAGGTGCGCAATAGCAAATTCAAGAAGTTTATTAACCTTTCAGGTGCTTCAGGGAATCAGGAGAAAATGGACCACAAAATAACTCCTGAGTATGCCGATACCCCATATTTGGGGGAAAGCCACTATTTGGGAGCATGGCAGGACTCAGAAGGGAGGGCTCACCATTTGACTTTTTTGTACCCAAAATTTACTGGGATCAATGGCGGACGCTTTGAGACCTCCTGGTGTATCTAAACAGTGGAAAACCCCCCAATTCTAACTCCAACCTTAGCACCACACTAACACCAAACCTAACCCTATCACACCCTTAACCCTAATCCCAACTCCAACCATAACCCTAACCACAACCCTAACCCGAACCCCAACACAACCCTAAACCTAACCCTAGCCCCAACCGTAACCCTAGCACCAACCCTAATCCTAGCCTAAACCTAATCCTAGCTATAACCCCAACTATAACCCCTGCATAACCCTAACCCTAGCCCAACCCTATCCCTACCTATAACCCCAACTATAAGCCCAAACATAACCCTAACACTAGCCCAACCCTATCCCTAGCTATAACCCCAACTATAAGCCCAACCATAACCCTAAACCTAAGTCTAATGGAAAAATGGAAATAAATCCTTTTTTTATTTTATTATTTTTACCTAATTAAGGGGGTGATAAAGAGGAGTTTGATTCACTATTTTTTTATTTTGATCACTGTAATAGGGTCTGTCACGGTGATCAAAATGAACAAATATGAGAAATCTCCTATTATTGCTGGGTGCCGGCAGGCAGATCTCGGCAGGCGCATGCCATTTTAACCCTGAAGAAGACGCCGAGGGCCGGGGGGACATCACCGGATGGACAGAGGGACATCGCAGGTATAAGGAGTGCTCGGGGGATCCAAATTCTCTCTCCTCTGATGTGCTAAATCACATAAGGAGAGAGAAATAAATGGGAAATCTGACTTTTATTTTTGCGGTCTCCGTTATTCCTGGGTCGGTAAAAAACGACTCGAATCATGTTCTCCAAGTGCTCAGCTACCCCGAGACCCCGGAGAAATGTCTCTCTTTAAGAAATACAATTACAGGTAATTCTCTAAAGTGTCCCATGAACTGTTTTTCAGTACAACAACACCAGTCCACAAGTTGCTCTTATGCCTGTAAGCATCCTGATTGGCCAGTATATGCTACTATGACCTGCAGTGAGTCTGAACTTATCTCTCATCCAATTAATCTTAAACTCCATTGGCTAACAATTACAAAGGAAGCTTCCAATAGCATCTTGATTATTTGCATGCCCAAGAGCTTTCAGCCATGGCCTAGAGTGTCCCAGAAACCTTCTTTCAATAAGACAATGCCAGAACATATGTTGGTTTCGCTAATGTAAGCAGTCTAAATGACCTAAATGTGCTACTATGGCCTGTTGTATTTACAGCCTTGGCTACCATCGTGCACATATGGGACATTGCTACATTGATACCAAGCATGCCAAGATGTCCAAATGCATGTATTTCTGATAGCAGTACTCATATTCCCTGCTGAATACATTAAAATGTCTTGAAAATGTTGTTTTAATTTTTTAATAACTTGCATATCATTAACATGACTATCAATCATGTACATATCATGACTTCTCATTCTTGAGGTTGCAATTTCATTGTTGACAAATGCATACTGTATATACTATATATATATATATATATATATATATAGTAGGGATTCAACTCGCTCAGGAGCCACGGGAATCAATCAGGAGGCACGTTCCTTTAAAAGTTCATAGGGTTTATTGCTCCATAACCCATAAACCAGCACATAACATAAGAAACAGCCTTTAGCTCAGGCGAAAGCAAGTATAAGTGTCCATGATTTCAGGCTCAGTCCTGGAACCTCAGCAAACACAGGAGTCTTGTCCCTCCTCACATACAGCCAATATACATAGGCCTCCCCAGGTCAGCAGCCTCAGCACGTGGTCTTCAGGAAGGTAGCACACCTTCTTCCACATAGGCCTGCCGGGACCTTCCATATGGCCCAATCAGATCCATGTGCTCTCTCTCATGTGACCTACTCTGGTTACCTTATATGGTCCGTAGCCACGCCCAGGGGGTTACATGGCTATGACCTCATCACAGGTCCTTCAAGCATTCATACACATATACTTTATTATGACACTCTTAAACACACCCCTGGGTGGATTTGTATATCGCTCTTGCTGACACAGTGTAACAACAGCTCAGCAGTGCCTCTGCGGATCAGCACATAAGCAAGCCTTCATCTCAAGGCCACCTACCTTGAGATACATAACAATCCTTCATCATCCTATACCCACTACCACAATGAATATGCCTGTAGGCCCATCCTGGGACACCCACACAGCGCCCCCTAGCGGACATAGTGGTCACTGCACCACTATATATATACAGTGGGGAAAAAAAGTATTTAGTCAGTCAGCAATAGTGCAAGTTCCACCACTTAAAAAGATGAGAGGCGTCTGTAATTTACATCATAGGTAGACCTCAACTATGGGAGACAAACTGAGAAAAAAAAATCCAGAAAATCACATTGTCTGGTTTTTTTTCATTTTATTTGCATATTATGGTGGAAAATAAGTATTTGGTCAGAAACAAAATTTCATCTCAGTACTTTGTGATGTATCCTTTGTTGGCAATGACAGAGGTCAAACGTTTTCTGTAAGTCTTCACAAGGTTGCCACACACTGTTGTTGGTATGTTGGCCCATTCCTCCATGCAGATCTCCTCTAGAGCAGTGATGTTTTTGGCTTTTCGCTTGGCAACACAGACTTTCAACTCCCTCCAAAGGTTTTCTATAGGGTTGAGATCTGGAGACTGGCTAGGCCACTCCAGGACCTTGAAATGCTTCTTACGAAGCCACTCTTTCGTTGCCCTGGCGGTGTGCTTTGGATCATTGTCATGTTGAAAGACCCAGCCATGTTTCATCTTCAATGCCCTTGCTGATGGAAGGAGGTTTGCACTCAAAATCTCACGATACATGGCCCCATTCATTCTTTCATGTACCTGGATCAGTCGTCCTGGCCCCTTTGCAGAGAAACAGCCCCAAAGCATGATGTTTCCACCACCATGCTTTACAGTAGGTATGGTGTTTGATGGATGCAACTCAGTATTCTTTTTCCTCCAAACACGACAAGTTGTGTTTCTACCAAACAGTTCCAGTTTGGTTTCATCAGACCATAGGACATTCTCCCAAAACTCCTCTGGATCATCCAAATGCTCTCTAGCAAACTTCAGACGGGCCCGGACATGTACAGGCTTAAGCAGTGGGACACGTCTGGCACTGCAGGATCTGAGTCCATGGTGGCGTAGTGTGTTACTTATGGTAGGCCTTATTACATTGGTCCCAGCTCTCTGCAGTTCATTCACTAGGTCCCCCCGCGTGGTTCTGGGATTTTTGATCACTGTTCTTGTGATCATTCTGACCCCACGGGGTGGGATTTTGCATGGAGCACCAGATCGAGGGAGATTATCAGTGGTCTTGTATGTCTTCCATTTTCTAATTATTGCTCCCACAGTTGATTTCTTCACTCCAAGCTGGTTGGCTATTGCAGATTCAGTCTTCCCAGCCTGGTGCAGGGCTACAATTTTGTTTCTGGTGTCCTTTGACAGCTCTTTGGTCTTCACCATAGTGGAGTTTGGAGTCAGCCTGTTTGAGGGTGTGCACAGGTGTCTTTTTATACTGATAACAAGTTAAAACAGGTGCCATTACTACAGGTAATGAGTGGAGGAAAGAGGAGACTCTTAAAGAAGAAGTTACAGGTCTGTGAGAGCCAGAAATCTTGATTGCTTGTTTCTGACCAAATACTTATTTTCCACCATAATATGCAAATAAAATGAAAAAAAAACAGACAATGTGATTTTCTGGATTTTTTTTTCTCAGTTTGTCTCCCATAGTTGAGGTCTACCTATGATGTAAATTACAGACGCCTCTCATCTTTTTAAGTGGTGGAACTTGCACTATTGCTGACTGACTAAATACTTTTTTTCCCCACTGTACATATATATATTGCCGTTCCAAAGTTTTAGATAGGTGTGGAAAAATGCTGCAAAGTAGGAATGTTTTAAAAAATAATTGTGTCAAACCAATGTATGTATCAGAGCAGCATCAATTCTTCCATTTACACTTGCAACTAGTTTTTGAAGGAACTTGTCAGAGAGGTTCTTCCAAACATATTGAAGAATAAACCACAGACGTACTGCAGGCTTGCTCAAAATCCTTCTGTCTCTACATGTAATCCCAGATAGACTTGATAGACTTGACGATATTCAAATCAGGACTCTGTGGGGGTCATATCATGAGTTCCAGAATCACTTGTTCTACTTTACACTCTTTAGGACATTGGATGCAAAATTAAGGTCATTGTTCAGCAGCAGAATACATTTTGAGCCCAGGGCCACCATCAGGGCATTACAGCCCTTACTAGTGTATGAGGCCCCATGAATTGGGGGGGCCCGGCCACCCGAGCACGCTGGCAGCCAGGGCCGCGTGCTCGGGTTCCCCCCAATGATTTGTTCAGGCAGCAGCAGGCCCTTTAAGCTACGGCCCACCCCAGTACATTATGGGTCCCGTCCAGCCAGCCTCCTGTGACATCACACATTGCTCTGCAGCTCTGCTCCACTTTCTCATTCGGAGCAGAGCATGCAGCGTGTGCGGTGTCGGTGTGTGCACGTGGGTGGCTGGGAGTGGTGGACGGCTGGCAGACACCAGGAGAGGCCCCGCACAGCAGCAGTCCCACCACAGCCACAGGGCCCCAGGGCAGGCAGGGGCCAACGGGGCCCTGCGTAGCCAGCCTCATGGCAGCAGTCCCACCACAGCCACAGGGCCCCAGGGCAGGCAGGGGCCAGGGGAGCCCTGCACAGCCAGCCGCACAGCAGCAGTCCCATCACAGCCACAGGACCCCAGGGCAGGCAGGGGCCAGCGGGGCCCTGCGCAGCCAGCCTCATGGCAGCAGTCCCACCACAGCCACAGGGCCCCAGGGCAGGCAGGGGCCAGGGGGGCTCTGCACAGCCAGCCACACAGCAGCAGTCCCACCACAGCCACAGGGCCCCAGGGCAGGCAGGGGCCAGGGGGGGCCTGCACAGCCAGCCGCATGGTAGCAGTCCCACCACAGCCACAGGGCCCCAGGGCAGGAAGGGGCCAGGGGGGCCCTGCACAGCCAACCACACGGCAGCAGTGCCACCACAACCACAGAGCCCCAGGGCCGGCAGGGGCCAGCAGGGCCCTGCACAGCCAGCCGCATGGCAGCAGTCCCACCACAGCCACAGGGCCCCAGGGCAGGCAGGGGCCAGGGGGGGCCTGCACAACCAGCCGCATGGCAGCAGTCCCTCCACAGCCACAGGGCCCCAGGGCTGGCAGGGGCCAGGGGGGCCCTGCACAGCCAGCTGCACGGCAGCAGTGCCACCACAGTCACAGGGCCCCAGGGCTGGCAGGGGCCAGCAGGGCCCTGCACAGCCAGCCGCACGGCAGCAGTCCCACCACAGCCACAGGTCCCCAGGGCAGGCAGGGGCCAGGGGGGGCCTGCACAGCCAGCCGCACGGCAGCAGTCCCACCACTGCCACAAGGCCCCAGGGCTGGCAGGAGCTAGGGGGGCCCTGCACAGCCAGCTGCACGGCAGCAGTGCCACCACAGTCACAGGGCCCCAGGGCAGGCAGGAGGCAGAATGTGAGACATGGGGCAGAATGAGACATGGGGGGCCGGGGGCAGAATGTGAGACATGGTGGCAGAATGAGATGCCCAGGGAAGATTGAGATGCTGGGGGAAGAATGTGAGACATGAGGGAAGAATGTGAGACATAGGGAAAGAATGTGAGACATGGGGGCAGAATGTGAGACACGGGGGGCCGGGGGCAGAATGGAGATGGGGCTGAATGTGACAGTGAGACACAGGAGGGGCAGAATGGATATGGGGCAGAATGTGGCAGACAGTGATACACGGGGGGCAGAATGTGACAATGAGACACAGGAGGGGCAGAATGGATACAGGGACATAATGTGAGATACAGGAGGGGGCAGGATCGATATGATGTAGACAGATGGGGCAGGATTGATAGATCATATGAGGGCAGAATGGATACTCATGAGGGCAGGATGAGAGAAAATATGGCTGGAGTCAGGAATGAGACAGGATGGGGGATATTGGAGCCTAGGATGGAGGATATTATTACCATAGGGGCTAATTAAGGGGTATTATTACTGCAGTGATGTATTTATTTTATTTTTTTGAGGATACTGTTTTAAATGGGGGGTCCTGTTACTGTGCAGAGCGACACTATCACCTTTTTTTCTTCATCTGGTGTAGTGTAGAAGTTGGGAAAAAAATTAAGTAATGTGTTCTGCAAGTGGAGCTCTAGATAACTGTGTTATTTCCTGCAGAGACGAACCCTGGCTGGAAGACGTGATGGCGTTCTGTGCTGGATGAAAGATGAAAAGCAAAGATAAAGGACTTCACCTAGACACGTCACTCGTGAGTCCGTTTGTTGCCTGTAAACTGACAATATGTACAGAGTGCCTTTGTACAATGTCACCAGTGATCACTGTATAACCTGTGTACTGACACTGTACACTATATACAGAGTTCCTGTGTACAATGTCACCAGTGATCACTCTATTATCTGTACTCTGACACTATATACAGGGGTCCTGTTCATAATGTAACTGGTGATCCCTATTACCTGTACACTGGCACTATATACAGAGCTCCTGTGCATAATGTCATCGGTGATCACTGTATTACCTGTACACAGACACTACATACTAAGTACAGATCTCTTGTGTATAATGGCACTTATGGTGATAATATTAAGTTTTTTATTAATGATCAGTATTGTAGTATTCTGTCACTGTGGTGGTAATATGTGGTCTGGGCATGGTTCGGTGGCATTTGTCCTTTGTATGTGCTAATTTTCTGACACTGGTGGTAATGTGTGGCCTGGTCATGGTGTAGCTGTATTTGTTCTTGTATGTGGTATTATTGGTCACCATGTGGTGGTAATATGGTGTCTGGCCATGGTGCGGTGGTATTTGTCCCTTTTTGACATGATATTATTGGTCATTTTAAAAATTGAAAAATAAAATGTATACCTAAATTGTATTGGATATTTTAACAAATGTTTAATAGGTTAGAGTAGAGTAGGGCCTGGCCAAAAGAGTCTACCTTGTCGTGGTGGCAGATATAAAAAATCTTTTGGCCAAAACAAGAGCTGCTGGCTATGTGTATGATCTGGAGATGGGAACTGTTAATGTGTGATTGGTGAGAAGTGGAGTTTTTCCAAGAGAGAGCAGTGGGACTGTGGACAGTTCGAGGGGTAGAGGGCGGGGTTGGGGTGGAGCCTGGGTGGAGTCTCAAGGGGGCCCCAAAAATTTTGCCAGTATGGTGCCCCGAAATTCCTAGTGGCAGCCCTGTTTGAGCCAGTCAGATGCATGATGAACCTGTCTTGTCTGTATTTCTCAGCATTGAGTACACCAATAATCCTAACCAAATCCCCAATTTAATTTTCTTAAATGCAGACACAAACTTGCAAATAGCCTCCACCATGATTAACTGTTGCCTACATAGAATAAAATGCTTTCCTCTACAGACAAACATTTCAAGTTTTGACTCATCAGTGCAGAGCCTCTAGATAAGCATACTGTAACTGAACCCCACTGGATGCTGCCACTACCAATTCTTAGCTGATAGCACTGATGGACATCTTTGGATTTTCACCTCATCTTTATAGAGTTGGCCTGTTTTCCATTCAGTTTTTAGTTGTTTCTAGTTCAGCTAATTACTGTATTTTAACCTACATAAGAAAATGATGATCATTTTCACCTGGTTGGCATAATTTAATAACTTATACACCTAACTATAATCCTTCAAAATTCCTAATGTTGTGCAAGTGTATTTGGAAGACTTGATGAGGTTTCTAAGTCAAAGGGTGGTCAGCCCAAATATTCATTTGATTTAGATATCACTTTTGCTTATTCACTTTGTATTTTGTTAAAGCACTGTTTAGGGGTTATCTGTTCACTAGTCAGTGGGTGCATTCAAATACTTACCTGTCACTGTCTTCTGCCATTTCTAGTGCTGCTCTGGTCCCTCTCCAGTATCTTGTGACCTAAGCTCTTTTTTGCTATATCACACCGCTAACCATTTCTTCCTCTCTTAAGGTGAGTATATGAGAGCCTTGTTCTGAGATTCAGGTACTTACATTGAGAAAGTAGCTTTCGGTCACATAGCTAAGACTCAAGTGATCAGGCTAGTTACAACTGAATTCAAGAGGTCCAAGAGAGGATCGGAGCAGCACTGCAAACTGCGTAAAACAGCGACTGGGAACTATTTCCCAACGAACTGATAAAAAATTGAAATAAAAAAAAATTCCAAAATGGTACTTTAACTGTTAAAAATAAATTATTAACACATCTATTTTTAAAACTATTCTTACTTTATATAGACTATATATTCAATATATATCTCTATATATATATTCTGTATAAATACAGTGGGGGAAATAAGTATTTGATCCCTTGCTGAATTTGTAAGTTTGCCCAATGACAAAGACATGAACAGTCTATAATTTTAAGGGTAGGTTAATTTTAACATTAAGAGACAGAATATCAAAAATAAAATCCAGAAAATCACATTGTATAAATTATATAAATTTATTTGCATTTTGCAGTGAGAAATAATTATCTGATCCTCTACCAATCATTAAGCGTTCTGGCTCCTACAGACCAATTAGACGCACCTAATCAACTCGTTACCTGCATTAAAGACAGCTGTCTTACATAGTCACCTTTATAAAAGACTCCTGTCCACAGACTCAATTAATCAGTCAGATTCTAACATTTACAACATGGGCAAGACCAAAGAGTTTTATAAGAATGTCAGGAATAAGATCATAGACCTGCTCAAAGCTAGAATGGGCTACAAAACCATAAGTAACATGCTGGGTGAGAAGGAGACATCTGTTGGTGCGTTAGTAAGAAAATGAAAGAAATACAAAATGACTGTCAATTGACATCGATCTGGGGCACCATGCAAAATCTCATCTTGTGGGGTATCCTTGATCATGAAGATAGTGAGAGATCACAGTAAAACTACATGGGGGAACTTGTTAATGATATCATGGCAGCTGGGACCACAGTGACCAAGAAAACCATTGGTAACACATTACGCCGTAAAGGTTTAAAATCCTGCAGTGCCTGCAAGGTCCTCCTGCTCAAGAAGGCTCATGTGCAGGCCTGTCTGAAGTTTGCCAATGAACACATGGCTGATTCTCTGAGTGATTTGGAGAAGGTGCTGTGGTCAGATGAGACAAAAATTGATATCTTTGGCATTAACTCAACTCGCCATGTTTGGAGGAAGACAAATGCTGCCTATGACCCAAAGAACACCATCCCTACTGTCAAGCATGGAGGTGAAAACATTATGTTTTGGGGGGGTTTCTTTGCTAAGGGCACAGGACTACTTCACCGCATCAAAGGGAGAATGGATGGAGCCATGCGCCATAAAATACTGAGTGACAACCTCCTTCCCTATGCCAAGACATTAAAATGGGTCGTGGCTGAATCTTCCAGCATGGCAATGACCCAAAACATGCAGCCAAGGCAACAAAGGAGTGGCTCAGAAAGAAGAACATTAAAGTCATGGAGTGGCCTAGACAGTCTCCAGACTTTAATCCCATAGAAAACTTATGGAGGAAGTTGAAGCTCCAAGTTGCCAAGCAACAGCCTCAAAATCTTAATGATTTAGAGATGATTTGCAAAGAGGAGTGGACCAAAATTCCTCCTGACGTGCACAAACCTCATCATCATCTACAAAAAACATCTGACTGCTGTGCTTGCCAAAAAGGGTTTTGCCACCAAGCATTAAGCCTTGTTTGCCAGGGGGATCAAATACTTATTTCTCTCTGCAAAATGCAAATGAATTTATATAATGTGATTTTCTGGATTTTATTTTTGATATTCTATCTCTCATTGTTAAAATGAACATAGCCTTAAAATTATAGACTGTTCATGTCTTTGTCAGTGGGCAAACTTGCAAAATCAGCAGGGGAACAAATACTTATTTCCCCCACTTTACAATATATATATATTCTGTACGTATACACACATCTGTATATATATAAAGATAAATTGATAGATGATCGATACTGTATTACTCTTCAGAGATAATTTCCTAAGAGTACAATTTTCATTCTTTTTGGACGCATTGTAAAATGAAAAAATAATGGATAAGTAAATACTGTAAATAAGTGCTCATTTTGATTTACTATGGTACTTATGACTGAACACTTTCTCTTTCTCTATTTCCTTGTTTCATTACCTTACTAATGTTTATCTTGGATGTGGCATTCTACATTGACTGAATATCAAACATCTGGTACGTTATGCTATCTCTTATTGTACTTCATAACTCAATCTGGGATGTTCAAGTGTTTGGAAAGTTAATATAACTCTCCAGCGATTACACTGGGATACTGAGCTCTAGGTTGCAGAACAGGATATCCAGCTATTGAATGCAGAAGTCACAGGTGGCCCGTGGTACAGCTGCAAAGAGTTTCCTGCTATGGGGTTAAGAGGTTCCACAGGAAAAAATGTTTCTTTCCTGTTATAATATGTTTTCATCTGTAGAAGAAGACATAGCCTGGTTTGCTAGAAAGTATTTGTCTATGCAGCACTTTGGAGCTACAGTAACATTGCAAAAAAAAAATCACATCACTGAAATTCTACAATACACGCTAGGTCTCATTCAAAAGTGTCTGTATCATCTAGGATAGAACACTTCCCAATTAGAGTCTATGGTGCTATTCACTTCTGTGGTTTAAGACAGACCATTAGAGATGAGCGACTTTTCCTTTTTTAGGGTTGAGTCGGGTTTCATGAAACTCGACTTTCTCAAAAGTTGAGTCGAACGAAATCGGCCGACTATAGGGAAAAGTCGGGGTCCGACTGAAACACGAAACCCAATGCAAGTCAATGGGGAAGCAAAGTCGGCAGGGAGTGGAGGACAGTAAACACACCTAAAGTGCCCATTTCAATGCCAAAAACATCAATTCTTATTACTTAAGCATGTCAGCCTTAATTTACGTTATAATAATAGTTACGCATTGAAAACTGGGGGTTATTTGGCTAAAGTTGTGGGGGGGGTAGGGCTGGCTCCAGGTTTTCGTGGGCCCAAGGCCAAAGAGTGTCAGTGGGCCCCTTTAACACAACACAATTCTTGATGCTCTGATACGGCAGAGAAATAGTGGTATAGTACAATGAAAAATACTTCACTTCTTACATGACATGACTGATATCTATTTTAAATTCAACAATAGCTAAAAAAACGGACAGTATATTACTCCATACAGTATTATGGCCACCACATAGTGGCCATACAGAATAATGAGCCCCATATATTTCTCCATACAGAATAATTGGTCCCATATTATGTTCCACACAGTATATGATGAGCTCCACATAATGCTATAGTATATGATGGTCTCCATGGATGATGCTCCACTGTCTTATAGGCCCAAATAATGCTCCATTTATAATGGGCCCCATTTCTAATGCTCCAGTGTATAATGGGCCCCATAGATGCTGCTCCAGTGTCTGATCTGCCCCATTTAGAATTTTCCATTATATGACGGGCCCCATGGATGATGCTCCAGTGTCTTATGGGCCCCAAAAAATGCTCCATATATAATGAGCCCCATTTCTAATGCTCCAGTGTATAATGGGCCCCATAGATGCTGCTCCAGTGTCTGATCTGCCCCATTTAGAATTTTCCATTATATGATGGGCCCCATGGATGATGCTCCAGTGTCTTATGGGCTCAAATAATGCTCCATATATAATGGGCTGCATTTATAATGCTCCAGTGTATAATGGGCCCCGTAAATTCTGCTTCAGTGTCTGATGTCCCCCATTTGGAATGCTCCAGTATATGATTGGCCTCATGGATGATGCTCCAGTGTATGATGGGCCCAAATAATGCTCCATATATAATCTGCCCCATTTAGAATGCTCCAGTATATCATGGGCCCATGGATGATGCTCCAGTGTCTTATGGACGCAAATAATGCTCCATATATAATGGGCCTCATTTATAACGCTCCAGTGTATAATGGGCCCCATAAATGCTGTACCAGTGTCTGATGTCCCCCATTTGGAATGCTCCAGTATATGATGGGCCTCATGGATGATGCTCCAGTGTATGATGGACCCCATATCTCATTCTCCAGTGTATAGTGCTCCCCAAAAATTGATCCCAACCTTTAAAAAAAATAAATACCTCTCCTCGCCTGGCACTGCTTTACTCTGGACACCTCAGCATCAACATCTTCCAGCTCTCTGCACTTGGACTGTTTAGGCAGAGGGCATAAAGACGTGATGTCATCACGCTCTCTGACCTGAATGTCACTGTCAGGAAACACGGAAGACGTCTCGGCGGTGGAGCAGGGAGAGGTAAGTATTGCAAGTGCTGTGGCCCTGAGCAAGCAGGGGGGGCCCCCTCATAGGCGACGGCACTGGCACAAGGCCCCTCGTAGTACGCCAGTGTGTCTTAAGGTGAGTGGGTCATCCCACTGGCAGAGACACTTTTGCATACTATGAGGGGACCTGTGCCAGTGCTGTCGCCCACAAGTATACCCCCCACCTGCTCAGGGAACCGGCACTTTCATCAGCACTTTCCTTTGTGTCACTGTGTAAGGTGCTATACTATGCGGGAAGGGGCACCTGAGTTTCATTAGAGTCAGATTCTAGCTCTGTAGAGTGCAAGGGGAATGTAGTGCTGTTGGTGAATGTACCAGCAGAATAATCTAGCAGTGGCTGTGCATCAGTGCACTCCATCTCTGATACATGTTGGACTGAGAAATTCAGGCTTTCACTTGATAACCAAGGCATGGTATGTGAAAACAACTCCATGGAGTAATCTTAAGTGTGGCCTGCTGCATCCTTCACTTTTGCTGGGGGTGAAGGACACAAGGAAAGGGGTTGCTCCTGACCAGAAGCCTGCACTGACGACTCAGTGCTTGCATTTTTTGCAACTTCAGAAGAGGAGGCGATAGAGCTGGAGGCTGTTTCGGCAATGTAAGCCAAAACCAGTTCCTGATGATCCGGCTTTAAAAGTGTTTTACCTACTCCGAGAAAAGGGAGCCTTCAGGAGCAAGACCATGCCAGTCTCAACCCCTCCTGCCTTACCTGGTATTGTACTTTTGGTACTACCAGCAGATGCACCACCAACACCATCAGTACCAGCTAGCCACCCACGCCCACGTCCGCAGCCTCTTACACCATACTTCCTAATTTTTGTGAAAATGGACCCAAAATACCAGCAGATATATGGTACTGTGTCAGAAGCATACAGCTTTATACAGTGTAGGGTCATTGTAAATCTTTGTATATATTTCCGTAGTCCCCCTCAGACAGTCACCCAGTAAGGATTTGACCGTAAGACAACAAAGGTACTGTATCACAAGATAGGAGGCGTACAGAGTATAGGGTAAAATGTTTTCCTCCATATATATTGAATGAGTAAAGCACACACGCTCACTGAGTATGGATTATACCGTAAGAAAAAAATTTAGAACTAAGGTACTGTTTCATCAAATACCAGGTGTATATAGTGTAATCGAAAATGTTAATCTCCCTATATATTTCCGTAGTCTCATACAGATAGTCAGCATGTATTTCTCCTTGATACCATCCAGTACACGGTAGTGTGTGAGGAGCGTACAGCTCTATATGGTGTGTGAAATAACGAACGTTCGTTCACTGCAGGAAAACAGAATGAAAATAGGAGTGCTGTGTAAAAGCAGTCACAACAGCTGTGTCCACACAGCAATGCTGCTATAAGGCAGGCTAATAATCAGCACTGCTGCACACAAGAAAATTGTCCCTGTCACTGGCAGGCAGCCTAATAACTAGCGCTGCTGCACACAAGAAAATCCTTCCCTGTCACTGCACACTAACAGAACACAACAATTGCTTTCATCGCAAGCACATAGCAACTTCTGTTTACAGGCCTAAGTGTCTCCCAAATCATAAACAGCGTCAGCAACCTATGCCAACTGTAAAGATGGGCAGAAGAAAAATGGCGGTCGGCGGGGAGGGCTTTTATACACACTCTGTATATACAGGTGTTGGACAAAATAATGCAAGCAAACACCTAACGTGTTGTCATCACTATCTTCAAACATGTTCTAAACATGCAAACCGTGACATATGTTAATGTTTTGGAGTTGATTATTTGTGTCATGTGATATGTGTATGTAAATTAACTGTATGTTTTGCAGAATTGTAAGAACATTGAGGAAAACCTGCTACCAATGGCAGACCTCTCTGATTTTCAAAGAGCCCAAATTGTTGATGCTGGTATGGTAGGCGCTATTGTAACTGAAAGTGACTGTATGCTTGGCGTATCAAGTGGTACTGTCTCCAAAGTAGTGACTGCGTTTGAAAGAGAAGGAAAAACGTCTGCTGCAAAGCACAGGTCCGGCCGAAAGTCGAAGTTGACTGAGAGAGTTACTGTCGGACTGTAAAGCAAATTTGGAAAGAGGATCGCAAGAACACTGCTCAGAAAATCAATGCAGAGCTCAATGAACACCTACAGAAGACAGTTTCCCCGAAAAAAGTTTGTCGCGAGCTGCACAAATATGGATTCCACTGAAGAGCTGGAATTGTAAAAATGCTTCTCTCAATGACAAATGTTTCCTTGTGGTTTGAGTGGTGTAGAAACCTCCAGAATAGGTCTGTCGAGCTGTGAAAACATTTTATATTCTCAGACGAATCATCGTTTACCCTATTTCCGACCTCTGGCCGAGTGTAGGTTTGGAGACAGCCTAAAACAAGCATTCCATCCAGACTGCCTTCTCCCAACTGTAAAACATGGCGGATGTTCTGTGATGATCTGGGGTGCTATTTCGTTGAGATACGCCGGGCCAATTATATCCCTTCCTTGAAGAAGTAACAGCCGCGATTATTTAGGCATTTTGGGCAACAAGTGCATCCTATGGATCAAGCACTGTTCCCGGAGGGGAATGCCATCTTTCAGGATGATAATGCACCAATTCATACAGCTCGAATCGTTAAAGCATGGCATGAGTAACACTGTAATGAAGTTGAGCATCTCATCTGTCCCCCACAATCCCCAGACCTCCACATTATTCATCATTTATGGCAGATATTATCGATTCCATTTAGATGCCGATTTCCACCACCATTGTCGCTCAAAGAACTGGAGGGTGTTTTAACTGAAGAATGGGCTACAATTCCTTTGGAAAAAATTCACACCTTGTATGAATCCATACCTCGGACAATCGAGACTGTAATCGCCGCAAACCGTGGACCTATGCCATATTAGCTTAAGTTTTTGTTGATGTTTCCATGTCTTTCCATTATTTTTTCCAACCACCAGATTTCATGAGTCAACCACACCCGCTCACTCTGTCAGTATGGATTTAACCATACTCAAACATGTTGAAAAAAGGTAATCAGCAGATACAAGGTGTATCCAGTCCAGGAGTAATCGGAAATATCCGTCTATATATCCGGAGTCAGAAAAAGACACTCACAGGCTCAGTAGGGATTAGACAAGAATATAAAAAGTACAAAAAGGGTAATATATTACAAGCGTACAGCTGCATACAGTGTTGGTGTAATTTTAAATCTCCCAGTCCCTATGGTTTGAAAGAGTCAGACACAAACTCTCACAGGCTGAGTACGGATTACACCAGAATATAAAAATTAGAAAAAGGGAAATGGATTCGAGACGTACAAGAGTACACAGTGTTGGGGTACTTTTAAATATTCGTATATATTTCAGTGTCAGTAAGGCAGTCCAGACTGTCCACTACAGGAAACAAGATGGATACAACTCCAGACGGAAAGTGTAGTGATTGCAGAAATTTTATAAATTACTAATCACGGGAAAACCTCCAGGGAGGATTCGCAGAGGCGATGCTGACCCTCAATTAATTAGTCTGTGGAGAATGCGAAACTGGTTGTTTGTGAATAAAGGGTTGCTGTCTATCAGTAGCGTGGATCCCATCACCGTTACTCGTCTCCATCAAATTTTGATCACAGGGAGAGATGTACACATGGACCTCACTGCCTATCATGATGTGTCTGTTAACTTTGGAGTGCAAAAGACAGAAGCAACAGGCCGTAGGCAATTCTATTGGATTGCCATGAGTGGAGACATTGCAAAATGGTGGCAGGAATGTCACACGTCTGTGACTAGGAAAACTGTGAAAGATGATCATAAAGCACGCATGCATCCGATTGTGAGTCGACGTCCATTACAAATGGTAGCAATTGATCATCTGAAGGTAGAGTCCAGCAGGACTGGCCATAGCCAAGTTTTAACCATCATCAATCTGTTCTGCATTGCCAGTCCCTGTGAAGGATTTAACTGGCCAGACTACACAGCAGTGGAGCAGGGAGAGGTAAGTCTTGCAAGTGCTTGGGCCCTGAGCAAGCAGGGGGGCACACTCTTGGGTGGAGGTACTGTCACAGGGACCCTCATAGTACGGCGGTGTGTTTGACGCTGAGTGGGCCCACCCACCTGTTCAGGGCTACGGCACTGGCCCGGGTGCGCCAGGTGGTGACGACGGTCAAGGGGGGGCAGCCCAGTTAGGGAGGTTGAAAAAATGCCATATGTTGATGTCTGGGCTGCACATTCAGCAGCTGCAATTGGAGGAAGTGTAGAAGTAAGAGGAAGAGGAGGACAAAAGCGAGCCATTTTTATTGCCACCTATGTGTCATCAGGGGAAGGTGGGACAAATTCCTTGGAAACCCATGCATGGTTCATTTTAATGAAGGTTAGATCATCAACATTTTGGGTCAACAGACGAGTCCTTTTGTCTGTCAAGACTGATCCAGTGCACTGAAGACTCTTTCAGATAACACACTAGCAGCAGGGCAAGCAAGCTCCTGTAAGGCATATTGTGCCAATTCAGGCCAGGTGTCCAGTTTACAGGCCCAATAGTCAAAGGGGAATGACCTGTGAGGGAGAACATCTATATGGGAGAAGAAGTAGTTTGTAACCATAGTTGACAACTGCTGTCTCCTGTCACTTGCAATCGATTCTGTAATAGCAGTCGTGTGAGCGGAACTTGAAAAATCAGTCCACAATGGTCATGAAACCCCTGTCTCCAACGCCACTTCGGCTGTGTGCACCACGAACACCTCTTCCAATTTGGCCTCTACGGCTTGTGGGAGAACCAGCACCGATGCTGTTTGCTGGGAATGCCACCAACAAACGGTTTACCAGAGTTGCTTGTTTGTTCGCCAATAGTGTTGAGCATTCCGATACCGCAAGTATCGGGTATCGGCCGATATTAGCGGTATCGGAATTCCGATACTTAATTCCGATACTTTTTTCATATCGGATTCCGGGATCGGAATCGGAATAGGAAGTTCCCATCATGCTATGAGCCTGCTTGCTTTGATTAAGCCAATGGGAATCCTCCGAAGTGTGGGCACATCCTGTTAGGCATGTAGGCATGTTAACTATTGGCATGGCTGTGATTGGCTGCCGAAATGATGTCATGATGCACTATAAAAGCCACCGCAGCCGCCATTTCTGGTCACTCTGCTGTGAATTCAGTTAGGGACAGGCTGCTGTAGAAGACTGTGAGGGACAGTTAGAAATAGCGATTCCACCAAACATCTAGTGCTTTACCCAGGCTACATAAACCACCACTGTAGCCTTCTTTGCCCTAGCAGCAGTGTTCACAGCTGTCTGCAAGGGCTGTGTGAGTGCAGCTCACGCTGTGGAGTGGGTCCTGCAGCCACGTCAGGCTGTAGGCCACCCAGTGTGATCACTGCTGCCTCATACATCTTTTATTTTTTGAGCTGCATTTTTTAAATAATTTCAATCTAGTGTGCTTCCATCCGTATCCATATACGTTGGTTGCAAACACTAGTAGTAGACAGCGGAGCCTTTCTGCAGCCTTTCAGTGCTAGTGTCCACTTTGCTGCACTGTTCACGGCTGTCTGAGAGGTCTCTGACTGTGTGTGAGTGCAGCTCACGCTGAGTAGTGTGTCCTGCAGCTACGTCTGGCTGTAGGACGCTCAGCGTGCGTCACTGCCTCACACATATTTTTATTTGAGTGCAGCTCATTTTTTCTTCTATTAGTGTGCATCCATCCGTCTCCATCTACGGTGGTTGCAAACACTATATAGGAGTACACAGCGGAGCCTTTCTGCAGCCTGTCAGTGCCAGTGCCCACTTAGCTGCACTGTTGACGGCTGTCTGAGAGGTCTCTGACTGTGTGTGAGTGCAGCTCACGCTGAGTAGAGTGTCCTGCAGCTACGTCTGGTTGTAGGACGCTCAACGTGCGTCACTGCCTCACACATATTTGTCTTTGAGTGCAGCTCATTTTTTCTTCTCCTATTAGTGTGCATCCATCCGTATCCATCAACATTGGTTGGTTGCAAACACTATATAGGAGTAGATAGAGGAGCCTTTTTTTCTGGCTTGTGCCCTGCCGGCGCAGCCAGATTAGTATTACCCAATTTTTTGGGAGCCTCATCTTTTGCATTGTAGGTTACCTGCCTGCATTGTAATAGCTCCAAAAAGTTGGTGATACTATCAGTTTCAATTCTTTGTTCTCATACTTTGAGTTTGTTTCAAACAAAGAAACCACATAAAAAGTTCACCAAACACTACATTTTGAACTTGTGTAGGCCACATCAGCTCCTATTAAAGTCTAGTCCACACACACACACTTCATAAAATTAGTGTTTCTTGTACCTGTAACCAGCTGTTCAGGAATAAGCACACTAAGGCCCCCCTTTGTACTTTTTTGCCTATCTTAAGCAGTCTTGCAAGATGAAGAAGGCAGGGAGTAAGGCGCGGGGGCGTGGGCGTGGGCGTGGAGTTTCAGCAGGGAGAGGACGTGGGGATTCTGCAGGGAGAGGACGTGGGGATTCTACAGGTAGAGGACGTGGGGATTCTGGGCCTGCTGCGGGCACCAGTGGATCAGCATCCCCCAGTTTTAGCAGGCAACAGTCCTTTATGCGCAGCTTTGTAGGACCTCAACGTACCCCACTGCTGCGGGAGGAACAAATTGAAGCCGTTGTCGGATGGATGGCAGCTAACGCATCGACTTCAATTACTTCCGCATCCTCTCAGGGTCAGAGCACCGAAGAGCAACCATCTGTCTCTTCACCACCTGCCAAAGTGCCCAGGCAGTCAGAGAGACATGGACAGGAGCCATCACAGTCTCTACTTCTGTTCTCGGAATCTGTTGGCTTGGAAAGAGGGGGCCAGCCAAGCAGCATTCCTGAATGTGAAGAAGAGGGAGTATGCAGTGATGCGCAACTTCTTTGTCCCTCTGAATCTGAAGAGGCGAGTGGGCCAGTGCCTATGGTCAGCACACCTCAGTACGCATCAGATGATGACGAGACTCAGTTGCCACTTTCTGGTGCGTACGGTGCTGGCGAGACAACCCCGGAGAAGCAGCTGTTTGAAGAGGGGAGGGAAGATGATGAGGTCCTTGACCCATCATGGCGTGAGCAACAGGAAGGTGGTGGGAGCAGCTCGGAGGAAGAGATTCCCCTACCGGCCAAAACAGGAGGCAGAGGGAGGGGGAAGACTTGGTTGCCTGTACCCTCCACTTCGGCACCCGTTAGGAGCATTCCTCCTTCCAAAGGCAAACCGGGCGCTCACAAGAGTTGCAGTGCGTGGTCCTTTTTTGACACAGTTGCAGATGACATTTGCTTTGTCAAATGCAAGCTGTGTCATCAGAGAGGGAGAAATGTCAGCAACCTCAATACCACAAATATGTGGAAACATGTGCGCACCAAGCACGAGTTGGAGTTGCAGAGACACCCTGAAGACGTAGGCCAACGTACAGCACCACCTACCACCTCTTCAGTTCGTGTTGGGCCCTCTTCCTCCAGCTCACACACTGCTGGTTCGGCTTCCTCACAGGATCGCCAAGGAAGAACCTCTGCCACTGTTGTCCGGAGACCCTGTCAGATTCCACCCATAACAGCACGTTCCCATCCATCACAGCCATCGGTAGCACAGGCATGGGATAAAAGGCGCCCTTACTCGGCAAACCATCCCCGAGCACAGTCTCTGAATGCTGGCATTGCCAAACTTCTGGCAGTTGAAATGCTGTCATTCAGGCTGGTGGACACTGACACCTTCCGGGACTTAATGGCATTGGCAGTCCCCCAATACAACGTGCCCAGCCGCTTTTATTTCAGCAGGCGAGCCGTCCCTGCCCTGCAGAAACATGTTGAGGGCAAAATAAAACATGCGCTACTAAACGCCGTTAGTAGCAAGGTCCACCTGACCACCGATGCGTGGACCAGTAACCATGG
This sequence comes from Dendrobates tinctorius, assembly GCF_039654945.1. Lineage (NCBI taxonomy): Eukaryota > Metazoa > Chordata > Amphibia > Anura > Dendrobatidae > Dendrobates > Dendrobates tinctorius. The sequence goes on along the minus strand of NW_027361714.1, from coordinate 71,479,646 downwards.
ACAGGGACGATACCTTTCCCTCACTGCCCACTGGGTCAATGTTGTGGAGCCGGGTACGGATCTGGAGAGTGGCGCTGTACGTGTTCTTCCAACGCCACGGATTGCAGGACTCCAGTCTGTACACATAGACTCCTCCTCCTACTCAAGTTCCTCAGAAACAGCAGAGCAGGAGCCTGTTACGACCGATATGAGCACAGCCGTGGCCAAACGTCAACAGGCTGTACTCAAATTAATTTCTTTGGGGAATCGAAGCCACACAGCGCAGGAGCTCTGGAATGCTATCAAGCTGGAGAGCGATGTGTGGTTTGGGCCAGCGAATCTCCAGCCGGGCTTGGTAGTGTGTGACAATGGCCGAAATCTGGTGGCAGCTCTTGGCCTAGGCAACCTCACACACATCCCATGTCTGGCACATGTTCTTAACTTGGTCGTGCAGAGCTTTCTGAGGGACTATCCAGATCTTGATGCACTGTTGCACAAGGTCCGCATAGAGTGCGCTCACTTGCGACGTTCCAGCACGGCAAGATCGCGCCTCGCTGCTCTGCAGCGACGATTTGGCCTTCCGGAACATCGCATCATATGTGACCTACCCACCCGGTGGAATTCAACGTTACATATGTTGGAGCGGTTGTGTGAGCAGCAGGCAGCAGTCATGGAGTACCAGCTGCATCAGGCGCAAACAAGTCGCACTGTGCGCCGTTCACACTTCAGCACCATTGAGTGGGCCTCTATGAAGGACATCTGCCTCGTTTTGCGTGCCTTCGATGAATCCACGCGGATGGCGAGTGCAGATGATGCACTAGTCAGCATGACTGTCCCCCTTATCTGCCTGCTTCAACAAACACTGCAAGCACTAAGGGATGAGGTTTCAGAAGAGGTGGAGGATGAGGAGTCCCAAATGCCATCTGCTTCTGGACAGTCTGCGCTACGTGTTTCCTCACAAAGGCCTAGGCAGGGGACACTTTGTGAGGAGGATGAGGAGGAGTCGATGGAGGAGGAAGACATCTCTCCAGAGGAGGGAGGTACACAAACCTCTACTCAGTATGTACAGCGAGGGTGGGGTGATGCAGAGCAGGTCGAGGTCACGCCTCAAACAGGGGACAGCGGTTCTTTGGCAGTTGGGAGTCTGCAGCACATGGTTGATTTCATGCTGCAGTGCCTGAGAAACGACCGCCGCATCGCCCACATTCTCGTCTCGGCTGATTATTGGGTGTACACCCTCCTAGATCCTCGCTACCGGGACAGCGTACAAAGGCTCATACCAACGTTGAACCGGGAGAGTAAAATGCGGGAGTACGAAGAGTCACTGGTGCAGTCCATAATGTTTTCCATTCCACCCGACAACATTGTTGCTAGTGCTTTACAAAGCAGCTCTGTGCGTCGAGGCAGTGGAGGAAACTCTGCACAAAGAGGGAGCAGAGGCAGTGCCGCAGCACAAGGCAAGACCACTATGGCCCAAATGTGGCAAAGTTTTGTGTGTCCACCACAATTGTCTACACCATCAGCGACGCCTCGAGTCAGCAGGAGGCAACGCTTCCGTCAGATGGTGTCAGACTACATGTCTTGCCCTGTCGCTGTACTCCCAGATGGCTCTTCCCCCTTCAAGTTTTGGGTCTCTAAGCTGGATACATGGCCAGAGCTTAGCCAGTATGCATTGGAGGTGCTGGCTTGCCCTGCTGCCAGTGTATTATCGGAACGTGTCTTTAGTGCCGCAGGTGGTGTACTAACAGACCGTCGCACGCGACTATCTTCCGATAATGTTGACCGGCTGACTTTTCTGAAAATGAACAAGGCCTGGATCTCCAAAGACTTTGCCATTCCTCTTACAGACTAAATTAGTGGTTGGCAACTGTATCCAGGTCTGCTGGTGTGTTCATTTTTCTACCACCTGAACTATAATCCCTGTGCTTCAACACAGCCAGTTGTCGCTCAGATGTGTCGTCTGCACAGAGAAACACACTAGCTCCTGTGTTACTGGGGTTCAGTAATGCCAGCTGATCCCCTGCTGTGTGGACGGCAGAGTCACCAGCTCCATCAACATTCAAACCACTACTGATTTTTAACCGTGCCCAACTTAGGTCTCTGGCTCCACTGTCTCTACTATTTCCCCTGACCTCCAACCCCGCCATCTACATCTCTGAAGTGGCGTCAGCACAATCTACACTTGTTCCTGTGTTCCTGTGGCTCAGTCCCATCAGTTTATCCCCTGATGTGTGTCCGGCAAGGTCTCCTGCTCTGTCCACATTCCCATAACCAGTAGTGGGAATGAGGACAGAGCTGGCGAACTTGCCGGACAAACATCAGGGGATCAACTGATGGGACTGAGCACCAGTAACACAGGAACAAGTGTAGATTGTGCTGACGCCACTTCAGAGATGTAGCTGGCGGGGTTGGAGGCCAGGGTAAATAGTAGAGACAGTGGAGCCAGAGGCCTAAGTGGAGCATGGTTAGAATCAGTAGTAGTCCACAACCTCCATAAAAACCGATGCCCATTGGCCTCTGCATGCGGCATGCGTAATCCTGGGCTCCAACAGCGTCAGTTGGTGTTCAGAAGTGTCGTCTCCACAGAGCCAAACACATTCGTTCAAGTGTTAGTGGGGTTCAGCACTGTCAGCTGTTCCCCTGCTGTGGAGATGGCAAGTCTCCTGCTGCCTTCACCTGCCAAAATCCAGTAGGCCCCAGCCTGCTCCTTGCCTAATCCTGGGCTCCAACAGCGTCAGTTGTTGTTCAGAAGTGTCGTCTCCACAGAGCCAAACACATTCGGTCAAGTGTTAGTGGGGTTCAGCACTGTCAGCTGTTCCCCTGCTGTGGAGATGGCAAGTCTCCTGCTGCATTCACCTGCCAAAATCCAGTAGGCCCCAGCCTGCTCCTCGCCTAATCCTGGGCTCCAACAGCGTCAGTTGGTGTTCAGAAGTGTCGTCTCCACAGAGCCAAACACATTCGTTCAAGTGTTAGTGGGGTTCAGCACTGTCAGCTGTTCCCCTGCTGTGGAGATGGCAAGTCTCCTGCTGCATTCACCTGCCAAAATCCAGTAGGCCCCAGCCTGCTCCTCGCCTAATCCTGGGCTCCAACAACGTCAGTTGGTGTTCAGAAGTGTCGTCTCCACAGAGCCAAACACATTCGTTCAAGTGTTAGTGGGGTTCAGAACTGCCAGCTGTTCCCCTGCTGTGGAGATGGCAGTCTCTCCTGCTGTCTCCGCATTACAAAGACAGTAGGCCTCTGCCTACACCCTCCTATTTCCTGGGCTTCAACACAGCCAGTTGTAGCTCGGAAGTGCCGTCCACACGGAAAGAGACACTTGCTCCCGTGTCTCAGTGGGGTTCAGTAACGTCAGCTGATCCCCTGCTTTGTGGATGGCAGTCTCTCCTGCTGTCACCTCTTTCAAAATACAGTAGGCCTCTGCCTACACCATCCTATTTCCTGGGCTTCAACACAGCCAGTTGTAGTTCGGAAGTGCCGTCCACACGGAAAGAGACACTTGCTCCCGTGTCTCAGTGGGGTTCAGTAACGACAGCTGATCCCCTGCTGTGTGGATGGCAGTCTCTCCTGCTGTCACCTCATTCAAAATACAGTAGGCCTCTGCCTACACCATCCTATTTCCTGGGCTTCAACACAGCCAGTTGTAGTTCGGAAGTGCCGTCCACACGGAAAGAGACACTTGCTCCCGTGTCTCAGTGGGGTTCAGTAACGTCAGCTGATCCCCTGCTGTGTGGATGGCAGTCTCTCCTGCTGTCACCTTATTCAAAATACAGTAGGCCTCTGCCTACACCCTCCTATTTCCTGGGCTTCAACACAGCCAGTTGTAGTTCGGAAGTGCCGTCCACACGGAAAGAGACACTTGCTCCCGTGTCTCAGTGGGGTTCAGTAACGTCAGCTGATCCCCTGCTGTGTGGATGGCAGTCTCTCCTGCTGTCACCTCATTCAAAATACAGTAGGCCTCTGCCTACACCATCCTATTTCCTGGGCTTCAACACAGCCAGTTGTAGTTCGGAAGTGCCGTCCACACGGAAAGAGACACTTGCTCCCGTGTCTCAGTGGGGTTCAGTAACGTCAGCTGATCCCCTGCTGTGTGGATGGCAGTCTCTCCTGCTGTCACCTCTTTCAAAATACAGTAGGCCTCTGCCTACACCCTCCTATTTCCTGGGCTTCAACACAGCCAGTTGTAGTTCGGAAGTGCCGTCCACACGGAAAGAGACACTTGCTCCCGTGTCTCAGTGGGGTTCAGTAACGTCAGCTGATCCCCTGCTGTGTGGATGGCAGTCTCTCCTGCTGTCACCTCTTTCAAAATACAGTAGGCCTCTGCCTACACCCTCCTATTTCCTGGGCTTCAACACAGCCAGTTTTAGTTCGGAAGTGCCGTCCACACGGAAAGAGACACTTGCTCCCGTGTCTCAGTGGGGTTCAGTAACGTCAGCTGATCCCCTGCTGTGTGGATGGCAGTCTCTCCTGCTGTCACCTCATTCAAAATACAGTAGGCCTCTGCCTACACCATCCTATTTCCTGGGCTTCAACACAGCCAGTTGTAGTTCGGAAGTGCCGTCCACACGGAAAGAGACACTTGCTCCCGTGTCTCAGTGGGGTTCAGTAACGTCAGCTGATCCCCTGCTGTGTGGATGGCAGTCTCTCCTGCTGTCACCTCATTCAAAATACAGTAGGCCTCTGCCTACACCATCCTATTTCCTGGGCTTCAACACAGCCAGTTGTAGTTCGGAAGTGCCGTCCACACGGAAAGAGACACTTGCTCCCGTGTCTCAGTGGGGTTCAGTAACGTCAGCTGATCCCCTGCTGTGTGGATGGCAGTCTCTCCTGCTGTCACCTTATTCAAAATACAGTAGGCCTCTGCCTACACCCTCCTATTTCCTGGGCTTCAACACAGCCAGTTGTAGTTCGGAAGTGCCGTCCACACGGAAAGAGACACTTGCTCCCGTGTCTCAGTGGGGTTCAGTAACGTCAGCTGATCCCCTGCTGTGTGGATGGCAGTCTCTCCTGCTGTCACCTCATTCAAAATACAGTAGGCCTCTGCCTACACCATCCTATTTCCTGGGCTTCAACACAGCCAGTTGTAGTTCGGAAGTGCCGTCCACACGGAAAGAGACACTTGCTCCCGTGTCTCAGTGGGGTTCAGTAACGTCAGCTGATCCCCTGCTGTGTGGATGGCAGTCTCTCCTGCTGTCACCTCATTCAAAATACAGTAGGCCTCTGCCTACACCATCCTATTTCCTGGGCTTCAACACAGCCAGTTGTAGTTCGGCAGTGCCGTCCACACGGAAAGAGACACTTGCTCCCGTGTCTCAGTGGGGTTCAGTAACGTCAGCTGATCCCCTGCTTTGTGGATGGCAGTCTCTCCTGCTGTCACCTCTTTCAAAATACAGTAGGCCTCTGCCTACACCCTCCTATTTCCTGGGCTTCAACACAGCCAGTTGTAGTTCGGAAGTGCCGTCCACACGGAAAGAGACACTTGCTCCCGTGTCTCAGTGGGGTTCAGTAACGTCAGCTGATCCCCTGCTGTGTGGATGGCAGTCTCTCCTGCTGTCACCTCTTTCAAAATACAGTAGGCCTCTGCCTACACCCTCCTATTTCCTGGGCTTCAACACAGCCAGTTTTAGTTCGGAAGTGCCGTCCACACGGAAAGAGACACTTGCTCCCGTGTCTCAGTGGGGTTCAGTAACGTCAGCTGATCCCCTGCTGTGTGGATGGCAGTCTCTCCTGCTGTCACCTCATTCAAAATACAGTAGGCCTCTGCCTACACCATCCTATTTCCTGGGCTTCAACACAGCCAGTTGTAGTTCGGAAGTGCCGTCCACACGGAAAGAGACACTTGCTCCCGTGTCTCAGTGGGGTTCAGTAACGTCAGCTGATCCCCTGCTGTGTGGATGGCAGTCTCTCCTGCTGTCACCTCTTTCAAAATACAGTAGGCCTCTGCCTACACCCTCCTATTTCCTGGGCTTCAACACAGCCAGTTGTAGTTCGGAAGTGCCGTCCACACGGAAAGAGACACTTGCTCCCGTGTCTCAGTGGGGTTCAGTAACGTCAGCTGATCCCCTGCTGTGTGGATGGCAGTCTCTCCTGCTGTCACCTCTTTCAAAATACAGTAGGCCTCTGCCTACACCCTCCTATTTCCTGGGCTTCAACACAGCCAGTTGTAGTTCGGAAGTGCCGTCCACACGGAAAGAGACACTTGCTCCCGTGTCTCAGTGGGGTTCAGTAACGTCAGCTGATCCCCTGCTTTGTGGATGGCAGTCTCTCCTGCTGTCACCTCTTTCAAAATACAGTAGGCCTCTGCCTACACCCTCCTATTTCCTGGGCTTCAACACAGCCAGTTGTAGTTCGGAAGTGCCGTCCACACGGAAAGAGACACTTGCTCCCGTGTCTCAGTGGGGTTCAGTAACGTCAGCTGATTCCCTGCTGTGTAGATGGCAAAGTCTCCTGCTGCCTACACAGTCATACCACTACTGATTTTTAACCGTGCTCCAATTAGGCCTGTGGCTCCACTGTCTCTCGTATTTCCCCTGTCCTCCAACCCCGCCAGTTACAGCTCCGAAGTGGCGTCTGCACAATCCACACTTGTTCCTGTGTTACAGGTGTTCAGTCCGGTCAGTTAATCCCCTGATGTGTGTCCGGCAATGTCGCCTGCTCTGTCCACATTCCCATTATGGGAATGTGGACAGAGCAGGCGACATTGCCGGACACACATCAGGGGATTAACTGACCGGACTGAACACCTGTAACACAGGAACAAGTGTGGATTGTGCAGACGCCACTTCGGAGCTGTAACTGGCGGGGTTGGAGGACAGGGGAAATACGAAAATCAGTGAAGCCACAGGCCTAAGTGGAGCTTGGTTCAAATTAGTAGTCTACAACCGATCTTAAAATTTCTTCAATGCAGCCTCAGCCTGCTCCGTGCTTGTCCCTGGGCTTCAACACAGCCAGTTGTTGCTCGGAAGTGCCGTCTTCACAGAGTAAAACAGTAGCTCCTGTGTTTGTGGGGTTCAGTAACGTCAGCTGTTCCCCTGCTGTTTTGATGGCAATCTGTCCTGCTGCCTCCCAATTGAAAGCACATCAGGCCTCAGCCTGCTAAGTGCTTGTCCTGGGCTCCAACATCGCCAGTTGCTGCTCATAACTGACTTTGGCACGGGTACTCCCTCCTGCCCAGCTTGGTTCCAGCCCTGCCTGCTGTTTCCGGGAAGTGTCAATGTCAGTTTGCCACCCCAAGTTGCCATGTCGTGTTGCGGTTGGGTTAGCCGAGGCTAGGGTGCCAGCAGTTTAGGTGCTTCCTATGTGGACTGCGGGTTCTGGTAAGAAAGGCTTGTTCCATAGTGCCAGTAGGACAAGCACCCCCTGTAGGACTGTGTGATTCGGTAACTGCGGCCAGCTTGCGGCATGCCAACTTTGCTTTTCAGGGGTAACTTCTGATACCCCTCCGTGTTCCAGCACCGTCAGCTGGTTCTCGTCAGAGCATTTGGCCTAGGTGCCTCCATCTCGGTATCCGAGTTCCGGCAACGTCTGCTGGTCCTTGGTAGTGCTTTGTAGCACAGGTACCTCCTGCTTAGTAACCGTGTTCCAGCACCGTCAGCTGGTCCTCGGTTGTGCCATTGGCTCTTATTCCTTCTGCTGCCCCTCCGGGTGCCAGCACTGTCAGCTGGTCCTCGCTATTTCCATTTGCTCTTGCAGCTTATACTACTCCTCCGGGTTCCTGCACCGTCAGCTGGTTCTCGGCAGAGCCTTTGGCCTAGGTGCCTCCATCTCGGTATCCGAGTTCCGGCAACGTCTGCTGGTCCTTGGTAGTGCTTTGTAGCACAGGTACCTCCTGCTTAGTAACCGGGTTCCAGCACCGTCAGCTGGTCCTTGGTTGTGCCATTGGCTCTTATTCCTTCTGCTGCCCCTCCGGGTGCCAGCACTGTCAGCTGGTCCTCGCTATTTCCATTTGCTCTTGCAGCTTATGCTACCCCTCCGGGTTCCAGCACCGTCAGCTGGTTCTCGTCAGAGCCTTTGGCCTAGGTGCCTCCATCTCGGTATCCGAGTTCCGGCAACGTCTGCTGGTCCTTGGTAGTGCTTTGTAGCACAGGTACCTCCTGCTTAGTAACCGGGTTCCAGCACCGTCAGCTGGTCCTCGGTTGTGCCATTGGCTCTTATTCCTTCTGCTGCCCCTCCGGGTGCCAGCACTGTCAGCTGGTCCTCGCTATTTCCATTTGCTCTTGCAGCTTATGCTACCCCTCCGGGTTCCTGCACCGTCAGCTGGTTCTCGGCAGAGCCTTTGGCCTAGGTGCCTCCATCTCGGTATCCGAGTTCTGGCAACGTCTGCTGGTCCTTGGTAGTGCTTTGTAGCACAGGTACCTCCTGCTTAGTAACCGGGTTCCAGCACCGTCAGCTGGTCCTTGGTTGTGCCATTGGCTCTTATTCCTTCTGCTGCCCCTCCGGGTGCCAGCACTGTCAGCTGGTCCTCGCTATTTCCATTTGCTCTTGCAGCTTATGCTACCCCTCCGGGTTCCAGCACCGTCAGCTGGTTCTCGTCAGAGCCTTTGGCCTAGGTGCCTCCATCTCGGTATCCGAGTTCCGGCAACGTCTGCTGGTCCTTGGTAGTGCTTTGTAGCACAGGTACCTCCTGCTTAGTAACCGGGTTCCAGCACCGTCAGCTGGTCCTCGGTAGTGCCATTGGCTCTTGTTCCTTCTGCTGCCCCTCCCGGTGCCAGTACCGTCAGCTGGTTCAAGAGGACAAAGAACAGGAAGACAACCACCAAGATGCAGAACAACAAGAGAGAGAAGACCAAGAAGCATAAAAAAAACAAAGCAGAAGAACATTAAGCATAAGACTAATACTCTGAGCAAATGATATTATCTTATTTATAAGCAGAAGAAGACTAAGCAGTGTATGGGGGTGAGTCCGTTCCTCCTCGTGGTGCCCCTGGAAAAGGCCTGCTGCTGCAGGCCAAACTGAACGCGGACAAATCCTGTTGTAAATCTTTTGTGACAGGCAGAACGGAAGGTGTAAACTTCTAACTTTTCCAGATAACAACTACAGGAATGCCTGACACAAACAAGAATATGATGAAGAAGAATAGGAAGAAGATGAAGAAGTTGAATATGTAGAATAATAATTGTTGAATAAGAAGAATATGAAGAATGTAAGAAAAGGAAGAAGAAGAAGAAGAATGTAAAAAAAGGAAGTAGAAGAATTTAAAAAAGGAAGAAGAATGTAAAAAAAGGAATAAGAAGAAGAATGTAAAAAAAGGAAGAAGAAGAATGTAAAAAAAGGAAGTAGAAGAATGTAAAAAAAGGAGGAAGAAGAAGAAGAAGAATGTAAAAAAAGGAATAAGAAGAAGAAGAAGGTAAAAAAAAGGAAGAAGAATAAGAAAGAAGAAGAAAGAAGAAGAAGACATACATGTCTGGCAAAATATAAATGAGGCTAACATAGTCAATATCTTTGTAACTCCTAACATCTTTAAAAAAAAAGTTTAATTCCTGCTATTCCATTTGATTGGGCTAAACCTCTATGGCTTTAATGTCTCCTCCACCTCCCACAATACATTCTACATTATTCTTAGTTGTTTTTCTTCATGTAGAATTAACCTACAAGGAAAGAAAGGTTTTTTTTTAATTCCGATATTTTGGCCCCATTGACTTGCATTGGTTCCCGGTATCGGAATCGGCGATACCGATACTTTTTTTTAAGATCGGCCGATCCATTCCGATCCGATATTTTCAAGTATCGGCTGGTATCGCTCAACTCTATTCGCCAATATTATCTCTAGGTTCTCCTTTGGCATGATGTTTTGTAATTTGCCTTTATAGTGTGGATCCAGGATGCTGGCCTACCAGTAGTCATAATCCTTCATTATTTTGGCAATGCGGGGGTTCCTATTTAGGATCCGCAAGGCATAATCACACATGTGGGCCAATGTTCCTGGTGTCAATGATGCACTGCCTGTGGTGTGTAGAGGAGCACTTTTATGGAAATCAACATCCCTCCAGTCACGCACAAACCCCTTACCTGACCTTGGCATGCCAACATTCTCTCTTGCCCTGAGAAGCATCCTCCTCCCCAAAATAATCATCCCCCTCATCCTCCTCCTCTTCCTCTTCTTTCTCCACCTTGTCCAGGTCAGTTGCCCTCGCTGACAATGGCTGACTGTCATCAAGGCTTCCCTCCGCCTCTTCCTCCTCCTCTGCTGCAGACGCCTGATCCTTAATGTGCGTCAAAGATTGCATGAGCAGACTCATAAGTGGTATGCTCATGCTTATGATGGCACCGTCTGCGCTTACCAGCTGTGCACATTCCTCAAAACACTGAAGGACTTTACAGAGGTCTTTCAGCTTTGACCACTGCACACCCGACAATTCCATGTCGTCCCTCAAACTGCCTGCCCGTGTATCCTCCCACAAATGCATTACAGCCTGCCTCTGTTCGCACAGCCTCTCAACCATGTGCAGGGTGGAGATCCACCTTGTTGCAACGTCTATGATTAGGAGATGCCTTGGGAGTTGGAGCGATCGCTGCAGCTTCTGCATACGACTGAAGTGTATGGGCGAGCGACGGATGTGCAAGCACAGTCTTCACACGTTACTGAGCAGGGCTGTTAACTCCTGATAGTTATGTAGGAAGCACTGCACCATCAGGTTCAAGGTGTGAGCCAGGCAAGGTCTGTGTCTCAGTATTGCAAGGGCTATGGCTGCCACAAAATTCTGGCCGCTATCACTGACTACCTTTCCTGGCTGAAGATGTAGACTGCCCAGCCATGACTCAGTTTGTCGATGCAAGTAGTCAGCTAGTACCTCCGCAGTGTGTCTTTTGTCGCTCAAAGACATCATCTTAAAACAGCCTGCTGCCGCTTACCACTAGCTGTTCGATAGTGGGACACCTCGTGTGCAACACTGGCAGCTGCAGATGGAGTGATCGTGCGACTGCGCTCTGTGGATGAGATTTCGCTTCTGGAGGAGGAAGAGGGTAGAACGCCTACAGCCAACTGTTTCCTATACCGTGGGCTAGGCAGCACTGTTCCACCGCCACTGTCCCCTGTGGAGCCAGCATCCTCCACATTAACCCAGTGCACAGTGATTGACACGTAACGGCCTTGGCCATGCCTACTGGCCCATGCATCTGTTGTGAGGTGCCCCTTTCCACTCACAGATTGTTTGAGTGCATGGACAATGCGGTCTTTCATATGCAGGTGGAGGGCAGGGATGGCTTTTCGAGAAAAGAAGTGCCAACTGTGTAGGTCATAGCGTAGGACAGCGTAGGCCATGAGGTCTCGGAATGCTTTGCTTTCAACCAAATGGAAGGGCATCATCGCTAATGAGATCAGTTTGGCAATGTAGTCATTCAAAGCCAGTGTACGCGGATGAGATGATGAGTACTTTCTTGTCCTAATCAGGGTGTCTGGTAGGGTGAGCTGGACTTGAGAGCTGCATGGGGGGAACTATCGGTGGATATTAAGGACTGAGAGGGGGTTGGTGATGGTGATGGTGGTGTTGGTGATGGCCTTGATTCAGTCTTTTTTTCCAAAAACATTGTGATTCCCTGACTGCTTTGGCCTTGCGACACCTCAACATTTCTTGCTGGTGGTGTGCTTATCAGTCGCCTTTAAGTGGGGGAAGCAATGTAGCGTTGCTGGCTACCTTCAGTCGGAGCAGGTGCACATGTGCTACCTGAGGTTTTGTAGTCCGTCCATGCTTGCAAGTACATGGTGGTTAAATGTCTAAGTATGCAACTGGTGTTTAAATTTCGGAGATTTTTACTTCGGCTAATGGTCCTTCCGCACTTCTTACAGATAACCTATGCCTCATCAATAGGATTTTTGTCAAAAAAGTGCCACACCGCACTCTTCCTACTATGGTATATATTTTCAGGGCTTACACGGTGTGCAAATTTGACCCTCTGGCCAAGCTGTCCTGCAACTCTTTTTGATTTTTTAACAAGTTTTGGTACAGCTACGGACCTGCCAGATAACCGCTGCTGCGATGTCGATGCCTACTGCGGATCCTTCTGCTCTTCTGAGCTATTGCCAGCGGCACTCTATTCCCCCAATGGATGCCAATCCGGGTCAACAACTGGGTCATCCATCACCTCCTCTTCAATGTCATCTGCACCTTCCTCTGTGTCACCGTGTAAGGTGGTATAGTATGCGGGAAGGGGCACCTGATTTTCATCAGGGTCTGATTCTGGCTCACTATACTGCAAGGCAAATGTATTGCTCTGGGTCATTGTACCAGCAGAATCATCTAGCAGTGGCTGTGCATCAGTGCACTCCATGTCAAATTCATCTTGGACTGGGGAATTCAGGATTTGACTTGATAACCCAGGCATGGTATGTGAAAAAAGCTCTATGGAGTAATCTGAAACATTTTCTGCCGCATCCTTCACTTTTGGTGTGGGTGAATGACACAGGGAAAGGTGTTGTTCCTGACCAGAAGCCTGCACTGGTGACTCAGTGCTTGCAGTTTTTGAAACTTCAGAAGAGGAGGCAATAGAGCTCAAGGCTGTTTCGGCAATGTAAGTCAAAACCTGCTCCTGATGCTCCTGCTTTAAAAGCGGTTTACCTACTCCCAGAAAAGGGAACCTTAAAGGCCTTCTTGTGCCAGACGATGATGCCGCCTCAACACCTCCTGTCTCAGCTGCTATTGTGCTTTTTACATAACCAGCAGATGCCCCACCACCACCTTCAGTACCAGCTGCGCCCCAGCAGCCTCTTCCACCAGACTTCCTCATGTTTGGAAAAATGTACCAAAAATATCAGCAGAGATATGGTACTGTTTGACAAGCGGACAGCTCTATACGGTGTATGGATGGAAAATTTGAATTATCCATCTATTTTTTAACGGAGTCACACATAGACGCTGCCTCTGTATCGATTTGACCGTAATCAAACAGCAGATATATGATACTGTTTGACAAGCGGACAGCTCTATACTGTGTATGGATGGAAAATTTGAATTATCCGTCTATTTTTTAACGGAGTCACACACAGACGCTGTCTCTGTATCGATTTGACCATAATCAAACAGCAGATATGGGATACTGTTTGACAAGCCGACAGCTCTATATGGTGTATGGATGGAAAATTTGAATTATCCGTCTATTTTTTAACGGAGTCACACACAGACGCTGCCTCTGTATCGATTTGACCGTAATCAAACAGCAGATATATGATACTGTTTGACAAGCGGACAGCTCTATACTGTGTATGGATGGAAAATTTGAATTATCCGTCTATTTTTTAACGGAGTCACACACAGACGCTGTCTCTGTATCGATTTGACCATAATCAAACAGCAGATATGGGATACTGTTTGACAAGCGGACAGCTCTATACTGTGTATGGATGGAAAATTTGAATTATCCGTCTATTTTTTAACGGAGTCACACACAGACGCTGTCTCTGTATCGATTTGACCATAATCAAACAGCAGATATGGGATACTGTTTGGCAAGCGGACAGCTCTATATGGTGTATGGATGGAAAAATAAAAATCTCTGTCTATCTTTGTACGGAGTCACACACAGATAGCATGTATTTGTCCGTGATACCAGCCGATACACGGTAGTGTGTGAGGAGCGTACACCTCTATACGGTGTGTGAAAAAATGAACGCTCGCTAACTGTGCAGAAAAAAGGAATAAAAGTATTTTTGCTTTAAAAAAAGCAGTCTGCACAGCAGTGTGCACACAGCAATGTAGCTATCAGGTAGCCTTATAAGGCAGCCTAATAACCACCAGTGCTGCTGCACACAAAAGTGTGAAAAAATGAACGCTCTTTAACTGTGCAGACAAAAGGAATAAACGTATTTTTGCTTTGAAAAAAGCAGTGTGCAAACAGCAATGCAGCTATCAGGTAGCCTTATAAGGCAACCTAATTATCACCAGAGCAGCTGCACACAAAAATATCCTCCCCTGTCACTGCATACTAACTGTTGTGTTGTACAGTGAAAATCGCTATCAGCAGAAGTAGATTTTTTTTTTCTTTCCTGCCTAAACCCTCTCCCTATTGAGAATGAGCAGCAGCAACCTCTCCCTATGCTAAGATCGGCAGACGTAAGATGGCAGTCGGCGTTCAGGGCTTTTATAGCCACTTTGACGCCACACAAAGCCAGCCAATCACTGCAATGCCCATATATAAGATGGTGGTGGCCGCCGCCTATGTCATCACGTTGCCCACAGTGTGCGTCATTGATCATTGGCTGAGAAAAGGCACTGGAAGCATGATGGGAAACGCGACTTTGGCGCACGGGTCGGCGACCTCATGGCCGACCTCACGCTATGGTCGGGTTTTGATCGGCGAAACCCGACTTCACCAAAAGTTGGTGACTTTTGAATTTGACCGACCCGTTTTGCTAAACTGTACAGACCATGTGTTGACAAAAAAATCATGAAGACTTGAACTTTATTTAATCAAAATCAGGAATAAAAATTATCTATACAAGTCTGTGGGTTTGTGATAATCATGGACAGCACATAGATGACATCATATGTGCTGTCCGTGTGCTGTCTGTAACTAACATTGCAATAAATAGGAATAGTTTTCCAATATATTGTTTTTTTCACATGTGAAACAAACACATATGGTAGAAACTGACACATTGACCAAATACTGATGAAAATCTCATCCAACACACTGTTGAAACTCATTTTTTTAGTACGAGAAAAATCACAGTCGTCTAAATGAGAACGAGGCCTAATAAAAGTAAAAAGTTCAATACTTGATCAAATGTCAACTGTCCAAAGGTTGCATATATTTAAAATAACCAATCAAAACAGTGCATAAAATTAATTCAGAATAAAATGCAAGTTAAAGATCTTTAACCACTTCGCTCCAAAGCGTATTTTCATCTTCCAGACAAGGCCAATTTTTACAATTCTGACCACTTTCAGGTTATGAGGTCATAACTCTAGAACGCTTCATCGGATCCAGGAGATTCTGAGAATGTTTTCTCATGACATATTGTACTTTATGATAGTGGTAAACTTTCTTTGACATGACTTGCGCTTTATTTGTTAAAAAACTGGAAACTTTGGGAAAATTTTTAAAATTTTGAAATTTTCAAACTTTTAATTTATGCCTGTTTGTTAGGGAATTCCCATATGTATTCAGGTTGTCAAGTAGCCGCAAATCATGCAGCTGCGTCAACAGAAACTAAATTTTCGAGCACTTCCAAATACTCGGAGATAACTCGAGCATGCTCAGGGAAATCCGAGCAACGAGCATACTCGCTCATCAATAATCACTATATAATGTCAGGAAAGATGTACATCTTTGTACCATGTTAGCCAGTAGATAGAAGAATATTTAGAATTGAGATTCCTCAGTGGTTGATACCTTTAATGGCTAACTGAAAAGATGGTAACACATTGCAAGCTTTCGAGACAACTCAGGTCTCTTCATCAGGCATTGACTAATGCAAAATCTGAAGAAACACATATTTATGCACAGCACAGCACAGGAAAAATGCAATAGATAAGACATGTGATGTGAAGCAGAACTGTCATTTTGGGGGAGTGATAGACAGTTATTTATATTGAACCAGTTCATAGATAAGGAGTGGAAGTTTTATTATCCTCTGATTGGGGTCTGGTTCTGTGTTGTGCTGCCCCACAAGGTCTTAGGAGCAAATTCCTTAACTGATTTAAAAGGTATAAATCCATGCGACACATTCATTCCAGCATTGAGTGTGTCAAAGGTTGTCATGAGTTTGTACTCACAAACTCTTCTGTCTCTCTGAGATGTGAAGTTACCTTTCAATACCAGTAATTTCATGTCTATGGTGCTGTGATCAGGCGTACAAAAATGTTTTGCCACGGGTAGATACATTCTTTTTTCTTTTATTGTGTAACAATGAGAATTCATCCTTGTTCTAAGCTTTTGCCCGGTCTCCCCCACATACAGACCCCTAGTTGGGCATTTTCATCGCTAGAAAGATATACACACATTAAAGGGGGGCACTCAGAAAAATCAGACCATATTTGGGTCAAGCCAGAAAAATGAGACATACTACCCACAGGGAGGCCATGGAGGCAAGGACCAAATCCCTCCTACCCCAACCAGTAATATCAGATAGCCCCCAGGTAGACGTACACAACAGGTTTAAATAGGAAAGGTTTCTGAGTGACTCCACCCCTTTAATGTGTGTATATCTTTCTAGCACCACTTTTAAAAACATTTTTTTGGTCATGTTCATACTGCCTTTATATGTATCCATTCATGGTTTTGGCATTTATATAACAGCATGCATAGATTTGGTATTTGGTGCTTAGCTGCATATATTCTTACTTGTTGGGGCTTTCAAAATCAGAAAGCATCTGCTTAAGCAAACTTAATATCTGGACATGTAGGACTTTAAGTATTATACTTTGCATTATTATGACCCATTTTTGTCTCATCTGTGTCCAAGTTAGGACTTTTTATTTTTTATTTTTTTTTTAACAATGTGCTTGTTTGTGGTGTTTGCTAAAATAAAAATTATTTTTGTATTGTACTGAATTGTGGTGATCCCTTACTGTTGGTGCATATGCTTTTTTCTTGCTTTGTTCATATATATTTTCATATGCATGAGGTGATCCCGTAACATGTAATGTGTAGGATGGTGCCGGTTTACCCTATATTTTGAAAATAGTCTCTTTGAACTCTTTGGATTCCAGAAGGCACTGCTTCTCACCCCAAATGCACCATACAGACAGTGAAGTTTGGATGTAGGAACATCATGATGTGTGCCTTTTTTTCAGCACATAGCACTGACAAGTTCCATTGAAGGAAGTATAAACAGACATATTTACTGAGACATTCATGATAAAATTCTGCTGCAATCTACCAGGATGATGAAGATGAATCAATTGTAGACATTTCAGCAAGACAATGATCCCAAACACACAGCCGAAAAAAGTCTCAATTGGTTTCAGAAAAATAATATAAAGCTGCTAAAGAGGCACGGCCAATTACCTGACTCAAATCCAACAGAAAATTTATGGAAGGTACTAAAGCTCAGAGTTCATAGAAGGAGCCCACAGAACCTTCAGGATTTGAAGAGATTTTTAAGCTAGCGATATTTTTAAGCATAATGCTGCCAGTGTTTCGCAAGATGCATCCATTTCAAATAAAAAAAATAATGTATAAATATAAAAAAGCCCTCCACCGCAAGACGAAAATTTGGTGGAATCGGGCTTCATTAGAAAATTATCATGGTAAAAAAATAATTCCACGGGGTTTAAGAGTGCAAATATACCCCATTTTTGAGCTTAATGATGAACTTTTGGTTAAGAGATGGATGGATTCAGCATCCAATTGCTCCCTGGATTTTATCAGGATTATCATTGATCACAATACGTCTGTATTGAAAACTATTGATGTGGATTTGGAAGATACGTATAAAACTTTGCAGGTTAATCTAACTGTAGAACAGATGGATATATGGCTTAAAGAATTAAAAAAGGAGGAGGATAAATAGGAGGATGAAGTTAGCCAGGGGAAACGCAAGAAATTCTTACGGGACTCCAAGGACTATGAGACCAATAGGATTTATCGTTGGCAACTGTCTAAGAGAGGGATCAAAACTACAACCACAATTGGAGATAGATCAGAGACTTCTAGTGTGTCTGGTAGTGAAAGCAGCATGTTAACAGGGGACACATCACACATGAGGATTTCCATTTACGGAGCGGGGGACGCAGGAAGTTCCCTGATATGTTCAATAAACCTTCTAAACAGAGAAAACAAAGGGATCAGATGAAGGTAATAAATTTATTGGATCATGTTTTAACTCAGGTACAGGATGATCTCCTAAATAGGGGCCTCACTTTTTCACCTTCTTCCCGTTTAGATGCCTTTAGTGCGATAAAGGATGTCAATTTATTCTCCAGAAAAATTATTCTCCGTAAGCTACCTGAAACACAAAGCTGTTTTGAGAGGGAAGCCATTCAAATTTTGGAATCCTTACAGCAGGAAAATGAGTCTTCCAAGGTAGGTATGATTCCCAATGAATTGGTAGCTAAATCTAAAAACTTCTCCTCTTTGGGGTTATGTCCAGCTGTTGACATTCACCAAATTAATCACACATGATGTGGAGAATTTGGCCTTAAATCAGAAGAATATATACAATTTGTCTCAGAGAGAATGCAGGGAACTTATGGAGATGAGAAATTGGAAGGATGTACTATTTAAACTGGCAGATAAGGGGGGCAGCCTCGTTGTCTGGCCGTTTCAGATGTATGAGAAGCAGGCATACAAATTGCTGGATAATGCCAGTTGTTATCAGAGATAAACTCATAATCCTCTTTCTGCCTTCCAACAGACGCTTGTTGAAATTTTGGAAAAAGCTTTCAATGATTGATTGATTACTAAAACATTTTTGGAAAGAATGCGTGATTATCACCTGAGACTGTGCACCTTTTACCTCATTCCCAAGGTACACAAGAATCCATTTGATCCACCGGGAAGACCCATTGTGGTGGGGAATGGGGTCTATGTGAATTGGTCTTGGATGTGATAGATTATTTTCTAAAACCTATAGTTTCCTCTCTCCCATCATTCATTAGAGATACTAATCAAGCTTTGCAAAGAATTGATCAACTTGAATTGGATGAAAATATGCTTTTGGTCACGGCCGATGTGGAAGCTTTGCATTCTTCCATAAAACATAGTGATGGATTAGGGGCCACCTCCTGGTTTTTAAGATCGTCCAACATGGATAGTCGTCTAGTTGATCTCATCCTGGTCCTCCTGGATTTTGTTTTGAGGCACAATGTTTTCATATTTGATGTGAAAATCTATCAACAACAACAAGGTACGGCTATGGGGGCATTGTGTGCCCCCACATATGCCAATTTGTTTTTGGGTGCCTGGGAGAGGAAAATATTTTTAGAGGATGATGTCCCTGAGATCAACAGTGAACATAATTGGATGAGATATATTTGTGTGGGAGGGCTCTAGTGAAGAGTTGGGAGTTCTCATGCATAAGTTAAACGATAATGACTGCAACATCCACTTGACATATAAGTCAGGCAGAAGTCTAGAGTTCCTTGATATTTGGATAGAAGCCTTGCCTAATGGTATAATATGTACTGATGTTTACAGGAAACCTACCGCGACCAATTCCTACCTTAGAGCAGACTCATCGCATCCCAGGAGTACTGTATGTGGGATCCCTATCGGCCAGTTTCTTCGGCTAAATAAAATTTGCTCTGATCAAGAGTCCTTTTTGAAACAATGCAGTGATCTAAAAGAGAGGTTTGAAGAAAGAGGGTATAGTCACAGGATGATCCGTAAAGGATTTGATAGAGCCTTATGTACCCCGAGAAATGAACTGTTATATGGAAATAAGGAGAATCAAAATTTTAAACAGATAAGATTCATTTCGACATTCAATACTCAGTGGTACCATGTTGTTGACATCATTAACAAGCACTGGAAAGTCCTGTTGTCGAATCCTACACAAAAAAGATCTTGCCATCTTCTCCACAATGTGTAGCCAAGTGTCATAATCCAGGGTGGATCTGACAGATAGAATGCACAAGTAACCTTTTTTTTTTCCTGTGAGCTGTTTTGCTCAGGGTTGGTTTTGTTCCCCGGTGGCCTGTATGGTCATTGCACTTGTGCTTAGAGATAGTTTTGGCCCGGTGGCCAGTATGGTCATTGCACTGGTGTTTTTAGAGATAGTTTTCCCCCGGTGGTGGTTAGAGTAATTGCACGGGAATCACTAACAGGTGTGTTTGCTCTATAAAGGTGTGTCAGTAGTGCTCACTTAGGTTGGTGATATAATTATTGTTGGTCTTTTCAAACCAGCCTGGGTGAAGGAAGGAGCTGGATGGGGAGCTCGAGGAGAGTCCAGGGCGGCTCATTCAGCGTCCTGGAGTGGCAGCTATGGTGTCAGCGAGGAGTTCGTGTAAAGCATGGTGGAGTGGCAGCTATGGTGTCAGTGAAGAATTCCTGCAAAGCTTGGTGGAGTGGCAGCTATGGTGTAGAGCTGCACTCAGTTTGCTGGTCTCTGTTACTGAGAGCTGCACGCAGTTTGCTGGACTCGGTTGCTGGACAGCTGCACTCAGGTGCTGGACTCTGTTGCTCCAAGGCAGCACTCAGTGCTGGATGCTGTTGCTGTAAAGCTGCACCCAGGTGTTGGACCCAGTGGAGGAAGATGCACTCAGGTGTTGGTCTCTGTTGCCAGGAGCAAGTGCATCAGAGCAAAGCTAAGTGTTTCCCTGTTTGCCACTTTTCCTCATGCTGGTGTTAGTGCAGCGGTGGGGCCAGTGCCTGCGCCACCCAGCTCCCTAGCAAGGGATAGGTGTAGGGTGTTCTAGGGCTACAGGTTCCTGAGCGGCGCCTGGTGCAGAACCGGTATAGGGAGCGTTATGAGTGTTTGGGACACTGACTCAGGGGAGTGCAGGAGGTCTCCACGTCCCCTGTTCCCTATCGCAGGGCCCACCATTGTAAATGTTTCCCTATCCCCCTTTGTCTTGTTGTAATAGTTACCGGCCTGCAGGCAGCGTCACACTGGACAATTACACGTGCCATTTCCTGTTGTATTAGTTACCGGCCTGCTGGCCATGTCACACAGGATGGGGCACAAGACACCAAGCGATCGATAAACCTAAAAGACCAGTTGGTCCATAGCCATTATGAACCTAACAAAAAGAAGCTTTTGGGTCCTCCACCTAACTCAAGGGTTTTTTCCATGCTGTCACTGCAAGGCTTGCCTTAATCTTGTTAAAGGTAAGTCTTTTAAAAACTGGGATGCATCTCATTTATATGAGATATGAAAACATTTGACTTTCACATCCAGGGCTGTTGTCTATCATGCCGAGCGTCCGTGTGGTAAGGTGTACGTGGGCCTTACCACGCGGGAACTCAAGGTGCGTGTTACAGAACATGCCCTTGATATAGAGAAGGCTAGAACAATAGAGGATGAGTCTCTTTTGAAGACCTTACCACGTCATTTTAAGAAATTCCATAACTGCAATTCTAGGGTCTTGAGAATTAAAGCTATCGACCAGGTGGATTTAGGTTCACATGGGGGTGATGTTGGGAGGGCTCTTGCCCAGTTAGAATGTCGCTGGATTTATCATCTTGGTACCATTAGTCCATTAGGTTTAAATGAAACCATGGGCTATTCAGCTTTTCTATAAGGATGCATCTTTTATTGGGGGGGTATCTTTTGGGTTGAGTTGTTTTTCATTTGTTTTATTTTTTGATTTTAATTGATTTTACTTTTCTTTAGTTTTCTTCATTGTGGATGGTTTCTCTTTGATATATATTGAAGATGTCTCGGTTTGGATCTTTCCACTATGGACAGCCGTGATGTTGGGACAGCCGTGATGTGGACCATATGTCTATATATATTTTTTAGGTTTTGTTTATTATTATTTTCATTTTTAGCACTATTATTGTCATTACGCACATTGGTATTTCACTTTAATATAATATATGTGTTTTTCTATCATGTACAATAATATATTTCACTTAAATACAATGTATGTATTTGTTTTTATGTGCAATATTATGTATGTTCTTTGTATGTGCAATAATGTCCTTCACTTGAATGCGATGTTTGTTTTGTATATATGTGCAATAATCACGTTGTCACTGTATATATCTTTCTTATTTATTGCTGAGACCTTATAGTCCAGTTTGCATTTGACAAAATTGTATTGTATTTTTTTATTTTTGTATTTATTGCTGGGACTTTATAGTCCAGTTTGCTTTTTTTAAAAAAAATTGTATTGTATGCGATTATATATGTTTATCCTACTATATAGATATCTCTGGTACTCCTTTAATTATATTTGTAATTCATGCACACTGCACCTTCTTTTCATAATTAATTGTCACTTTAAATATTTAAGGTGGTCACTAGTAGTTTTATCATATAAATAAATGGTTATTTAATGCACTCTACTATTAAAATTATCACCTTTTTGCTTATGGTGGTCACTGTTATTTAGGTTTTATTACGTAGTATCTACACTTGCACCTAGCACCTTTTTTATAATTAAATATTTATTATCAACTTTATGGTTCATGGTGGATATTATGAGTTATTCTATACAGTACTTAGGATAGGATAAACTACGTCTGGTCCGTATCTTTGGTCCTGATCTATGCCTCTATTCACTGGTTTTTTTTCTGTGATAAGTCTGGACAAACTTGCAGTGCGCATGCGTGTTTTTCCCGGCCTCCGATAACTTCCTAAAGTGCTCAGACACTGACACGCAGAGTAATACAGCTTCCGTGTCATTGAGCGCTGTTAAGAGGAAGTATATAAGCGAGGAGGCGGGTTAATCCGTCATGCGCAGCAGTAAGTTGACACCGCTCCCGCGCCTTCTCTTCTCTTTTCTTATAGGCTGTCTGCCTTATAAATATTCAGATATCCCTCACCCTGACACGCCCCCAGAAGAAGCTGGCGGCGAAACGCGCATCGGGGTGAGGGGATGCTGAGCTACATGTGTCTTTTGACCAGGTAATATGTCTTTTTATTCACCTGATGTTTATATTTTAATTTAGTTCTATCTCTGGTGGTGCTTATATCACAGCGGTTTCACCTGTGTCTATTCCATGATTATATTTCTGTGCCAGTATATGCATTTTTTGCACATGGTTATCTAGCTTGTGTTCATGAATACTGAGAGCGCCTGTGTTCATGTGCTAGTATATGCATTTTTTTCACATGGTTATTTAGCTTGTATTACACAAATACTGAGAGCGCCTGTGAATTTAATTGATGTATGGTTTAGATATCACTGCATGTTGTTTTGCATTTACCATGAGATATACAATGTTGTATAGGCATAATAAGATATCATAGTACAGTACATTGGTGAATGCTAGATATCACATTTGCATTATTGCATGTTGTTTTGCAATTACAAGTGATAGATATATTTGTTATTTATCTTTTTGCTCAGTGTCCCTTGGACAGCATTGTGCTTTTTTATTTTTGTATTTTAAACTATTATAATAAAACTTATTGTTTTTAGTATATTTTTGGGATCTCTTCGTTTTTCCCTCATTATTATGATACAGTGGGGATTAGAGTTGTTTTGAAGAGATTTTGTCTAGAGTTTGTCTAGAAATATGAGACAAAATCACACCTGAGCAATGCATGCAACTAGTTTTTCTATGCAGGAGGCATCTTGAAGATGTCATCACCAACAAAGGCTTTTGTACAAAGTATTAAATACATTTCTGTAAGCGTGTTCAATACTTTTTCCCTATGTCATATCTCATTATTACACATAACTTAATTTATGGACATCTATGGTTTGATTTCTTTACCTGTATGGATGGGATGGGTTGTTACCGACATCTGTTGAGAATTTCATGTCTACAGCACCTTTAGAAATACATTTACTTAGAAAATGTGTTACTTGTTCAATACTTATTTCACTCATTGTACGTGTTAGCCTGTTTTTATTGTTTGTTTTCTGTTTTGTGGGCAGACTATAGCAATTACTGATGTTTTGCCTGATTCATCAATTGTAAATTTTACAAAAGTCGCAAAATTTGTGGCAACTTTACTCCAGTCCTTTTTTGTGTATTTTTGACACTGCCAGTGTTATGGCTCAATTTTTAAACCATTATACAAAACCTGTGATTTTTGCCGCCAAAAGGTCACAAAAACAGTTCAAGAGAGAAAAAAAGACCATTTTTTATTTTGCCCAATTTAATGAGCGGTGTGCAACATTTTGAAGAATGTGGCGACATCTAACACTCAAATCAATAAAGCTGATGAATCAAGTCCATGCTTGTGTGGGTTTCCTTGGGGTTCACCGGTTTCTCCTATATTTCAAAGACATACTGATAGGGAATTTAGATTGTGAACTCCATTGGAGGCATCAATGATAATGTCTGTAGAGTGCTGCTGAATATGATGACGCTATATAAGCCATGCATAATAAATAATAATGAATAATTAGCAACAATATTTAAAGGGAATCAGACACCAGATTCTTGTTACGCCATCTGAGAGCAGCATGAGGTTGGTGTGGAGGCCTAGATCCCAGATATGTTTCAACTGCTAGGCTGCTTGCTGCAATTTTGATAAAATCATTGTTTTATTTGCTGCAGATCTAAAAGCTCTTTGAATGCTGAGCTCTGTAGAACCTGCCAGAACCTCTGATTGGCATCTTTCATGTAAACTGTGCATAGGCAGAAAGCTATCAATCAGTAGTGAGGGTGGTGTTATACAGAGCTCATGAATATGGACGAGAGTCTGCCAGCAGGGTTACTAATCTTCCGTTATAATCTCCTGCTAATAAAACTGTGATTTTATCAAAACTACAGCAGGCAGCTGACACATCACTTGAATCATGGCCCCTGCACCTATGTCATACTGCTCTGAGATTAATTGGCAAAAACCTGGTAACAGATTCCCTTTAAATCATATACTAGACTGTATTTCCTGCATTTAGTTATTTTTTTTTTTTATTTAAGTGTACCATGGGGTATAATGCTAAACTTTTAACAACTTATCAGAAGTTGCAGGCCATTGATGTTTTACGCCAAGTTTTTGAATGAGGACACTCCTTATTTTATAAACTGACCTAAATGTTATGATTGATATTCTACAAAGCACAGCTGCATGATTCCATTATCTATGTGTTGTCTTTTGCTTATTCAAACACAATTACCTGTGGTTATGTCATTCTCATTTGTCAAACAATATCAGCAGTGAAGCTGTTTGTCCAATGCAGAGCTCAAGGTCGCACATAGTTCAAAAACAAAGAGATATGTGATTTTCTTTTATCTCCTATATTTCTTTGTCTTTTAGTGCTTAGGCCGGGATTCATATTACTTGGACCATGAAAAAACATTCAATGGCTTGAATAATAACATGAAGGATTAATTGACTAGGTAAAGAGAAAACATATGCTGTGAACACTGGAAAAGTGATTTGTCTAAAAGGTTTCCATGGAATTAAAATTACCCTCTAAAGTTATTCAGGTACTGTATTAGAAAAGGAAAAGAATCCTGACCTAAATTACATGGTTTATTCCTTTCGATTAGAGGAAGAAAACAACTTAATCCCTGTGTTCTTTTATCATACTGTAAAACATATAAGGTTACCAACTGACCGAATGGTGGGAAAATTGCCCAATCAGAATGGTAAAATAAAAGTCTTGCAACTTTTAAACATCATGAGTACAAATATAGACAAAATACCATTTCCCCTTAATGGTATCTAGTTGACTTTATTTTATTTTTTATAAAGACATTTCTGGATTATTTTTGTTGATATTTAAAGGGAACCTGTCGCCAGGTTTTACCAGGGCTGCCATTAGGAATTTCAGGGCCCCATACTGTAAAAATGTTTGGGCCCCCTTGAGACTCCGTCCAGGCTCCACCCCAGCCGTGCCTCCACCCCTCAAATCTTCCAGAGTCCCACTGCCCACTCTTGGAAAAACTCCACTTCTGCACCCTGTCCTCACCAATCACACATTAACATTTCCCAGATCATACATATAGCCGGCAGCTTTTGTTCTGGCCAAAAGGATTTTAAGCCGCCACCACAACAAGGTAGACTCTTCTGGATGAGCTCTACTCTACTGTAACTTATTAATCATTTGTTAAAATACCCAATACTCTGTTTAGGTATATTTTTCTTTTTCTTTAAGGAAATGCGTCACAGACTTTTTTTAAAAATAATTGAAACCAGATTGTGACTTTTTTTTATAATCTGTATTTCTGATTGCAGATTATTGTATTGTTTTCTGTACATGTATGAAGCTGTCGGTGGATATCGATCTGCGCTCGGACCGCAGTGCATGGACGGGCCGCGGGTCTCCTGACTGGAGCTCAGCAGCCTCACAGCATGTATGAGGATGCAGGCCAGGAGATCGGCGCCCAGTCCATGCACCACAATTCCCCAAATAAAGATGTTTCCCAGTCATATATACCCACTTTGTATTTTTCCATCAATATGGCCGTGTGAGGGCTTGTTTTTTGCAGGACGAGTTGTGCTTTTGAATGACATGACTGGCTTTTTCAAATAGCGTACTGGAAAATGGGAAAAAAATTCAAAGTGCGGTGAAATTGAAAAGGAATTCTAGAATTTTTTTGGTCGTTTCAGCAGCCCCATCTCCTCACCTCAGCAGCCTCCCATCTCCACACATCAGCAGCCTCCCATCTCCTCTCCTCAGCAGCCTCCCATCTCCTCACCTCAACAGCCTCCCATCTCCTCACCTCAACAGCCTCCCATCTCCTCACCTCAGCAGCCTCCCATCTCCTCACCTCAGCAGCCTCCCATCTCCTCACCTCAGCAGCCTCCCATCTCCTCACCTCAGCAGCCTCCCATCTCCTCACCTCAGCAGCCTCCCATCTCCTCACCTCAGCAGCCTCCCATCTCCTCACCTCAGCAGCCTCCCATCTCCTCTCCTCAGCAGCCTCCCATCTCCTCACCTCAGCAGCCTCCCATCTCCTCACCTCAACAGCCTCCCATCTCCTCACCTCAACAGCCTCCCATCTCCACTCCTCAGCAGCCTCCCATCTCCTCTCCTCAGCAGCCTCCCATCTCCTCACCTCAGCAGCCTCCCATCTCCTCACCTCAGCAGCCTCCCATCTCCACTCCTCAGCAGCCTCCCATCTCCACTCCTCAGCAGCCTCCCATCTCCACACCTCAGCAGCCTCCCATCTCCACACCTCAGCAGCCTCCCATCTCCACACCTCAGCAGCCTTCCATCTCCACACCTCAGCAGCCTCACATCTCCTCACCTCAGCAGCCTCCCATCTCCTCACCTCAGCAGCCTCCCATCTCCTCACCTCAGCAGCCTCCCATCTCCTCACCTCAGCAGCCTCCCATCTCCTCAGCCTCCCATCTCCTCACCTCAGCAGCCTCCCATCTCCTCACCTCAGCAGCCTCCCATCTCCTCACCTCAGCAGCCTCCCATCTCCTCACCTCAGCAGCCTCCCATCTCCACACCTCAGCAGCCTCCCATCTCCTCAGCCTCCCATCTCCTCACCTCAGCAGCCTCCCATCTCCACACCTCAGCAGCCTCCCATCTCCTCAGCCTCCCATCTCCTCACCTCAGCAGCCTCCCATCTCCTCACCTCAGCAGCCTCCCATCTCCTCAGCCTCCCATCTCCTCACCTCAGCAGCCTCCCATCTCCTCACCTCAGCAGCCTCCCATCTCCTCACCTCAGCAGCCTCCCATCTCCTCACCTCAGCAGCCTCCCATCTCCACACCTCAGCAGCCTCCCATCTCCTCAGCCTCCCATCTCCTCACCTCAGCAGCCTCCCATCTCCTCACCTCAGCAGCCTCCCATCTCCTCACCTCAGCAGCCTCCCATCTCCTCACCTCAGCAGCCTCCCATCTCCTCACCTTAGCAGCCTCCCATCTCCTCACCTCAGCAGCCTCGCATCTCCACACCTCAGCAGCCTCCCATCTCCACACCTCAGCAGCATCCCATCTCCTCACCTCAGCAGCCTCCATCTCCTCAGCAACCTCCCATCTCCTCTCCTCAGCAGCCTCCCATCTCCTCAGCAGCCTCCCATCTCCTCAGCAGCCTCCCATCGCCTCAGCAGCCTCCCATCTCCTCTCCTCACCAGCCTCCCATCACCTCAGCAGCCTCCCATCTCCTCACCTCAGCAACCTCCCATCTCCTCAGCAGCCTCCCATCTCCTCACCTCAGCAGTCTCCCATCTCCTCAGCAGCCTCCCATCTCCTCTCCTCACCAGCCTCCCATCACCTCAGCAGCCTCCCATCTCCTCAGCAGCCTCCCATCTCCTCACCTCAGCAGCCTCCCATCTCCTCAGCAGCCTCCCATCTCCTCACCTCAGCAGTCTCCCATCTCCTCAGCAGTCTCCCATCTCCTCAGCAGCCTCCCATCTCCTCAGCAGCCTCCCATCTCCTCACCTCAGCAGCCTCCCATCTCCTCAGCAGCCTCCCATCTCCTCTCCTCAGCAGCCTCCCATCTCCTCAGCAGCCTCCCATCTCCTCACCTCAGCAGCCTCCCATCTCCTCAGCAGCCTCCCATCTCCTCACCTCACTCCCCTCTGCAACTTCCTCCAAGTCCTCACACACTGCCTGCCTCCTCGGCCTCATCGCCGATTTCAGCATCTTCTGTCTCCCAGAAACCTTACATGTTGCTGCTCTGCTGGAGAATGAAGAAGAGCGCGCAGTGTGTCACCTGACCAGGATCCGGACCATGATGCACTTGGTCCTGCTGCTGCTTTAAAGGTACAGCACCGATTTCTGGCCACTGCATTCACTAACAACACTGTAGGTGTATCTGTAAATCACCGCAGTGTTGTTATGTGTCTGGCTTGCAGCGGCCATGAACTATTGCACCTGTAGCCCAAACAGCAGTATCAAGAGAGGAGGGCCCGGGCTGCCAGCGCATCCGGGCCCCTCTTTTTGCTACTGTTCATGGGGCCCCATACAGTAGTAAGGGCAGTAATGCCCTGATGGCGGCCCTGGGTTTTACCCATATAACCTACGGCCACAACCTTTCAGACCTGTGTGGCAACATTCTAGAATGGTACACATAAGTCCACAAGTCACCCTGAAACAAAAGAAAGACCTTCTATTATACTCCTCTACAAGGCGGTCCTATCAGATGAACAATTGCTGGTCTAGGTTGGGCACCTCCTCTCTTCTTGAGATCGCCGTCCTCCTCTGTTTCATGTAGGTAATCTGCCCTAAGTCATCCACACAGTGTTCCAAATCACGCTCCTGTGCAGGCGTACTTCTCTGTCCTGCTGAGGGCAGAGCAAAGTACTGTAGTGCGCATTGGTCAGCATTCTGACTTCTCCCCGCATATGCACAGCACAGTCCTTTTGCTCTGCCCTAAGCAAAGCAGAGGGAAGTACATATGCGCAGGGCGCCAAGGGGAACACTGTGTGGATGACCTAAGACACGTCATCCACAGAAGGTAGCAAATGGAGGACAGCGATTGCAAGAAGAGAGGAGGCGCTTGTCCTAGCCAGAAAATTCAGGCTGGAACATTCCATAGGTGAATATATTATTATTATTTATTTATATAGCGCCATTAATTCTGTGGCGCCCCCAGGAGTATGGTCGCCACAGTAGCATTACCTTCCTCCTAGGGAGTGTGATGTCATGCTTGGAAGCAATGAAGGGTCTCTCTATCAGGTAAATACAACACACAGCACAGTTACCACTCCAGGCCAGCAGAGGGAGCTCTGAACCAAAACTGGGGAAGAGCTGCTCTCTGGGGGCCAGGAAGGGGAAGGTTAGTCAGTTCGTGTGAGGAGGGAAAAGTGTGAGGACGGGAGAAGAAGAGCTGGAGGATTGAGCGGAGTTCAGGCTCACTTCTAGTGTAGCGCATGGTCCGGAGTCCGGTCCCCGAGGCTGTTTGTGAAACTGATGTTCCTGAAGCAGAAACCGAAGGAATAGGAAGCTGTAAATGCTCTGTTCCCACATAAGACTCGGAGGCACAACAGCAACGTGTGAGCCAGAAGAAGGAGGCTACAGCTGTCTGCCATACGAGGGGGTTCTACAAGAGAGCAAGCAAGGGGAACTTCAGTGTAACTCAGTACTGCATGTACCTCAGATAAGCGCTAGAAAGGAGACTACACAACCCATCTGCATAGAGAGATTCCTAAGCTGCTCCCAGGCTGATCAACTCCTGTTCCATCTGTAATCTGGATCCTGGACTGCACTTGCAAAGCAAAGTAAAGGTAAAAGAAACTGCACCCTGTTGTGTCATTGTCTTCTTCCTGCAACCCCTTCAGCACTACTACATCTCTGTGCCTAACACTGCACCCTCTTCCTCAACACCTATTCCCACTGCCCTGGGACTACAGCTCTACCTGTGGGGAGCTATTACATCTTGCTGCCTTATACCATCTGTCCCAGAGGATCTGCCTGCAGCGTCGGCTTAACCCCTTCATTGCCGAGCACCACAGGTGGTGTCAGGTATCATCCACTTATAATCTTTAATCAGCCACGCTTAACCCCTTTTACATGGACGCCCAGGGCCACGGACCAGGTCACCGCTACTGTGACACTTCCCTCTGAGATATCGACCAGGTACTGAGTACCCCACTGCCCTGGCAGGCGATCCAATTCCATGGTTCTGTACATGAGAAGGAGTTACATTCAAAGTTGTAGATATCGTTTACAGTAAACAAATTTAAAATGACAGAATGGTACAGAGGGGAAAGGACCCTGTCCTTGCGGACTTACATTCTTAGGAATAATGGGGAAGAAACAGAAGTTCGGGGGTGCAGCAGCTCTGGTGGTGGTGAGGCGGCAGAATGGTTATTGCAGGCTGTAAGCTTTCATGAAGAGATGGGTTTTCAGGTTCCGTCTGAAGGATTCAAGGGCAAGGGTGGTGGATAATCGGACGTGTTGAGGTGTGGAATTCCAGAGGATGGGGGATATTCGGGAGAAATCTTGGAGGCGGTTGTGTGAGGAACGAACAAGTGTGGAGGAGAGTAGGAGGTTTTGGGAGGATCGTAGATTACGTGAGGGAAGATATTGGGAGATTAGATTAGTTCAGATATATAGGGAGGGGACAGGTTTTCGATGGCTTTCAAGGTCAGTGTTAGTAGTTCGAACTGGATTCGTTGGGGAATTGGGAGCCAGTGGAGGGATATGCAGAGGGGAGAAATGGGTGTAGCAAGGAGAGAGGTGGATTAGCCAGGAAGCAGAATTGATGAAAGATTGGAGTGATGCAAGAGAGTTGGCGGGGAGGCCACAGAGGAGGGTGTTTCAGTAATCAAGGTGGGAGATGATGAGGGCATGCACACGAGTTTTAGTGGATTGAGGGCTGAGTAAGGGTCACGAATTGTGGAAATATTTTTGAGTTGGAGGAGACAAGAGGTGGCAACAGTTTGGATGTGTGGTTTTAGTCTGAAGGACAGGGCAGAGTCGAGAGTTACTCCGAGGCAGCGGATTTCAGGTGCAGGAGAGAGCGTGATGCAGTTTACTATAATAGATAGATTGGGAAAGATACGTGAGATGTAGGAAAGATGATGAGTTTGGTTTGGTCTTTTTTTGTTTTGCAAGGTGGCTTGGAAACATATACAGCATTCCAGAATGCTGTAACACAAGGCTGAAAGGTGGCGGTCGTAGGTTATATGGAAAAAACCTGATAATAGGTTCTTTTTAAGAGTATTAGACCAATAATTTACTATAGGCCATATGAAAAACAACTAATAGGTTCTACTAGTTATTGTACTTGTTTTTAAGTAGAATTTATTTATGATATTTGGTGAGAAAAAATGCAATATCAGATGATACGAAGCTATGTTGGTTAATCAAATAAGAGACTGTCTAATGAAGACACTTTCCTTTTATATGTAAGATTAAAAAAAAGGAATGATTAATTGGGGCCTATATGTCTGTATGTTCTATATAATATTAGCGACAATATCTGCAACAATATCTGTATATTGCGTAATTAATGGTTAAATATTAGTTTTGATTAGTGTGTTATATATGTAATCTCTTTTGCAAATGAAATTCATGAAGATACAGTGGAAATTATTAAGTGGTACTCATGGAGCACAGTTTATATAAGTCATTTTCAATCTCCAGAGTCACTAGTACGTCTTTCCCATTTGTAGTGCGTAAGGTCAGCAGTCTCCTCTCTCTGTCCCTTCTTTAGCATGTAAGCTCTTATAGCCAGTGGGTTCCTCTCTACCACTTCTGTAGCATGTAAGCTCTTGTGGTTAGCTGGGTTCCCTCTCTCCTCTCTCTTTCTCTCGCTCTTCTGTAGAGTGTAAGCTTTTATGGTCAGAGCGGTCTTTTCCCTCTCACTTCTGTAGCATGTAAGCACTTGTGATCAGCAGACTCCTCTCTCCTGTAAAGTTTAGACGCTTATGGTCAGCAGACTCCTTTCTCTCTGTCACTTCTGTACCAGGTAAGCTCTTATGGCCTTCAGGGTCCTCTTTGTTCTGTAGAGTTTAAGCTCCTATGGTCAGTAGCGTCCTCTCTACCATTTCTGTAGCATGAAAGCTCTTGTGGTTAGCAGGGTTCTCTCTCTTCTCTCTTCCTCTCTCACATCTGTAGGGTGTAAACTCATATGATCAGTGGGGTCTTCACTCTCTCCTGTAAAGTGTAATCTCTTCTAGTTATTGAGGTTCTCTCTCCTTTTCCCCATATGTATTTTATAAGATTTTACAATCTTACAAGTATTCAATTCTGTACAAATCGATTTACCACTGTGAGGCAGTGATCAGTGTCACAGGTAGGGGTCACTGTGTGTTCTCCCCAGAATGCGCACGGAGGCAAACTGAGGCCAAGGGGGTGCATTTCAGTCACAGGCATAGCTATGATTGCAATTGTGAGGCAGTGACCAATGTCACAGCTAGGGGTCACAGTGTGTTCTTCCAGGATGTGCACAGAGGCATATGGAGGCCATGAGAGTGCATTGCAGTCACAGGCGTAGCTGTGATTGCAATGCAGAATAAATATAAGTGTTAGTCTTGGGCATGCTAGTGTCCAAGGCAGATTTAGGAAAAACCTGCTTTGGGGTTTTTGTATTTTGAAGCAGACTGCAGGATGGTAGTCATGCAGTCCATTTTATTCCAGGCCCAGGTTTTCCATGTGGCTGAAAGTCACATATCCCAGTTAAAATCACTGCAGTAAAGGGAATGGGTGTGTCAGATCCAGTGTCAAGTTTAGTGTTAGTCTGGTGTTTAGAGGAGAACAGAGCATTTAACTCTGCATCGCTCCACCTGAGTGAGGCAACACAGGCCAGCGGATCCAAACAGCCAGGAGAGCTGAGACGCCTAGCACCCACAGTTCCACAGCGGTGAAGTCGCCCATGGCAACTAGTTTTGGAGGTGGATGGTCTCGTGCTTGGCGGTGAACCGGGGGTAGACTGTCCTGTGCTCGAAGAAGGACTAGAGTGTCTAGTGACTAAACAGAAAGACATTGAGATTGTGGACAGCTTTGAGTAAAGAGACATTAACATGATGGTGCAGTCACCCACAGCAACAGGTTAGAAGTGAATCGGCATGTTTAATGACTGTGTAATTCAGAGGATACGCGCCCGCCTGCATCCGGAGGATACTGGGCGCTATTTAGTGCTATGAGTTGGACATTGCCGCTATGAACTTGTGTGAATTGGACATTTAATGCTGTAGAGTAAAGCATTAAAGAGAATTTTAAGTTGAAACTTTGCTGGGTCACTGCCTCACCACTGCATAAGTGTGCTACTGCAGCCCTACACAGCATATACAAATTGTTTGGAAAATTCTACAATGTTGGCAAATTCAAATTTCAAAATATCTACTCATCTCTAGTTAGGTGTAAATAGGGCAGCAACTTTCTATATACTTTCAGCTGAATGAAGGGATAGCCTCAGTACAGTGGCATGTAAAAGTTTGGGCAACCCTGGTCAAAATATTGTGAACAGTTAAGCAAGATGAGGCTGGAATGATCTCTAAAATGCCTAAAATTAACGATGACTCATTTCCTTTGTAGTTTATCCAAAAATATGCAGTATATATTTAAATTTTTTACATTTTAAAAATTACAAAAAGGGAAATTGGCCGATGCTAAAATTTGGACACTCTTGGAAATTTGTGTGCTCAGATAACTTAGACCAAGGTTTCAAACCTTAATCTGCCTGTTAGGGTTATGGCTTGTTCACCATCATCGTTAGGAAAGGCCAGGTTATGCAAATTTCCCAGCTTTATAAAAACTCAGCCTCCTCTAACTTTGTGCCAAAAAACAGCAGCCATGGGTTCTTCTTAGCAGCTGTCTAGCACTCTGAAATATTGATTAGCAGCTTTCTAGCAATGTACAGTGTGCACAGAAAGCTGACAGATATACAGAGCTGAGCATTCTGAGCACTACTAGATCTGCAGTAGAGGAAACTGTGATTCTAACATGACTGCTACACCCAGCATACTAGGAGTAATGTGGATGGAATCATGGTCTCTATCCCTACATTATTCTGCTCTCAGACTACATAACACAAACCTGCTGACCGATTGTCTTTAATGCCTCAGTGTTGTGAGTTTAATTAAGTAAGGCACATAAGTCAAGCCTCCAAATCTTTGGAAATAATATAATTATAAAAATTGTGCAGATGTTAATATAGTGTTGATGAAAGCACTGTTTCATTTTGCTCATGGCAACATTTTTAAGAAGTGTTGGACATTGTTGAACACATGCCTTATCATTTACTAACACATTTAATAACGCAAAAGAATCAAAAATGGTAGAAAGATAATATATGCAATAAGCGTTCACATATGCGACACACTCCTCATACATCAGGAGACACTTTTGTACATATTACAAATTGCTGAACCATTTTTTCCGTTCTCCAATTTGACTTAGAAATCACACTTTCTTTACATGACCTCTAAGTGTATTTATTTTACTTGGTCTTTTAATTTACTGCTTACAATGTTTGGATATACTCAGAGCAGAAAAACTTGTTAGAATAAAATGACATGAAATAGAATGTGTTTGGTGTTAGTCAAGGACAGGGGTTATATCAGGCAAGCTTAGTTTTCCTTAAAGCAAACGCTTTTTAATAATCTGCTTATGTATATGCTGTTGAATTTTGTACTGTAGCTCATCTTACATTTCTGGCCATTAGTTATGTGATGCAGATGCATAGTGAAGGTATGTAAAGTTTCAGTCATTAAAATAAGATTACACGTCTGAGAATATCCTGTTTTGAGATTATGTTCTTAAAGTTTTCTTTTCAAATGTATGGACAGCGAAATTATAAAAACTACTCAACATGAAACAGGATCTTGTAAAGAAGACCTTTTGTTGGAATGATGCTTATTATTGTATACTAGATTATGGCCCGATGCTATCGCATCGGGAGGATGCGATAGCATCACACCTCTTGCCATGTTAACCCTCAACACACACACTCCTCTCACCTTTCACCATCTCCACTCACTCTTTCACTCCACATACGACCCCTTCTCTCACTCCATCTCTCATACTCACGCCGTCATCGCCGCTGATCCACGATCCCCGACATCATCTTCCGCCGGCGCCATCCTGGATCCAGACGTTGTCCACGCCGGCGACATGTTCTTGCGGCGACGCCATCTTGAGTATCGTGAAATCCCGCGATAGTCAAGATGGCGTCGCTGGAAGAACATGTCGCCGGCGTTTACGACGTCGGGATCCAAAATGGCGTCGGCGAAATCTCGTGAGTTTTCGCCGACGCCATTTTGGATCCCGACGTCGTCCTCGCCGGCGACATGTTCTTGCGGCGACGCCATCTTGACTATCGCGGGATTTCGCCGATCCAAAATGGCGTCGCCGCAAGAACATGTCGCCGGCGTGGAGGACGTCTGGATCCAGGATGGCGCCGGCGGAAGAAGATGTCGGGGATCGTGGATCAGCGGCGATGACGGCGTGAGTATGAGAGACGGAGTGAGAGAAAGGGTCGTATGTGGAGTGAAAGAGTGAGTGGACGTGAGTGGAGATGGTGAAAGGTGAGTGGAGTGTGTGTGTTGAGGGTTAACATGGAAAGAGGTGTGCGGTGACGTCACCGGTTACAACTGGACGGAAGTTGTTACAACCGGAAGTTGCTTAGGGCATTTATTATTATAGATAATGCATCAATTACTATATACTACTGTTTATTAGTACGTGAGTATCTGTCCCAACAATAGTGTTATATTGCTAATAATGCATTGCTAAAAAAATAAACAAAAAAAACGGAAGTTCATAGCACATTCTACTTTCACTTTGAAAGCTGACAGACAAGATGCTATGATCCTAAGCTACAAGAAATGCCAGTTGGAAATTTTGTTATCTTTGTTCCTGAATAAATATATGTTCACTGTTCAATGGCTGGACAGTATAGAGATTAATCCGCTGCCAACAGGTTATGGGTCCAAAGACTCTTGGGCCCAGAAACCCAAAGATCCGGAGAATAGCCCATAGGCGAGAGAATAACAGTGTACTAAGAAGAAGAAGTAAAGATGGAAACCAGCAGCAACTCTCAGTTCACAGTGCAAAATCTGCAAACAGAGGGGCAATCTATTCGGAAAACGTCCCTTCAGAGGAGACAGGTTCCGCTAATACCAGTACACCGGTAGGTGGCAGACTACTGGAATTCAGCCACCAATGGGGGAAGGTAATATCAAACCCATGGGCCATTGATATCGTCTCATCAGGCCTAAAACTAGAATTTGTTCGGCATCCACCGAACCTCTTCCTATTGACTTCCATGAAGTCCCAGATACAGCAGGAAGCACTGGAGATGGAGATTGCAGTACTGCTAACTAAACAGGTCCTGATAGAGGTCCCAGAGGACGAAAAAGGAATGGGCTTTTATTCTCCTCTGTTTTTAGTCCCAAAACCAGATGGCTCTTTCAGGACTATAATAAATTTAAAAAAGCTTAATACCTTCTTGAGGCTGAGGCCGTTTAAGATGGAGTCAATAAATTCTGCAATAAAACTTTTGTTTCTCAGGTGTTATATGGCAGTGTTGGACCTCAAGGATGCCTATTACCATCTCCCCATATTCCGAGAGCACCAGAAGTTCCTGTGGGTAGCGGTCTGGTTCAAGGGTCGGATTCAGCATTTCCAGTTTGCGGCAATGCCATTCTTGCTATCCATGGCTCCTCGGGTATTTACCAAATTGATGCTGGAGGTGATGTCGTATGTAAGACTGAATGACACCCTAGTGATCCCTTACTTGGACGACCTGCTCGTAGTGGGGAATTCTGTTTCTCAGTGTGAAACAAGAATAGCTAAGATTATCTCATCCTTACAGACATTAGACTGGCTAATCAACTGGGAGAAGTCCAGGCTAGAACCAGTGACCTGTCAGAGGTTCCTAGGCCTGCAAGTAGATTCCGTAAGTCAGAAATGCTTTCTACCAGACGCTAAAGCGGTGGCCATAATCAATAAGATACAGAATACTATAGGGAGACCCGTAATATCATTAAGACAGTGTATGTCCTTGCTGGGGTCCCTGATATTGTGCATCCCAGCGGTGCAATGGGCCCAGTTCCACTCCAGAAGGCTACAGTGGGCTATTCTGCAGGAAACTGACTGCAGGGGCGGATGGAAGGGAGGATGTCCCTATCGCCAGAAGTGGTTGAATCCTACCAGTATGTCAAAGGGAGTGCAATGGTGGGTAACTCCCTCCAAGGTGCTCACCACGGATGCTAGCCCCTTAGGTTGGGGGGCCCACCTGGAGGAGCACATGATGCAAGGCCGGTGGCTTAAACATGAAATAGAAACCTCCTCTAATGTAAAGGAGCTAAAAGCTATTTACTATGTGATATCTCAATTTCTCCCGCAGTTAAAAGGAACCCACGTGAGGATCCAGACAGACAATACCACCGCAGTGGCCTATATAAACTGACAAGGAGGTACCCGATCAGGACCGTTGATGTCTATCGCGGAAAAGATCCTAGAAATAGCCGAGGTACATCTTCACTCCTTGTCGGCGCTCCACATAAGAGGAGTGGACAACTCTCAAGCAGACTATCTCAGTCGCCAGGTCCTATATCAGGGCGAGTGGGTCCTCAGCAGACACGTCTTCGAGACAATAGCGACAGAATGGGGCAGACCAGAGATAGACCTGTTCGCGACCAGAGCCAACAGACGCGTAAGAAGGTTTGCTTCGCTCTACAGGTCAGACAACCCAGACATTCTAGATGCCCTCCAAGCACCCTGGACATTCCAGCTAGCCTATGCCTTCCCTCCAATGGTTCTGCTACCAACAGTAGTCAGGAAAATAAGACAAGAGAGGGCGAGGGTCATCTTGATAGCCCCGTTTTGGCCCAAAAGGCCGTGGTTTTCATGGCTAAGAGCCATGTCAATAACCGACCCGTGGATCCTGCTGCTGCACCAGGATCTTCTCTCGCAGGGACCCTGCTACCATCCACAGGTCAAAGCCCTACACCTAGTGGCCTGAAATTTGAAAGGGAACTATTGAAGCAGAAAGGCTTTTCGAAAAACCTGATTAATACCCTGCTACAAAGTAGAAAAGAGTCTACAACAAGAATATACGCTAAGGTGTGGAGGAAATTCCTGACCTTTCACCCAGCAGAGCTAGCCGGTGAAGTACCCATTACGACCATCTTAGAGTTTCTTCAAAAAGGCCGAGAATTGGGCCTCTCAGTAAATACTCTTAAAGTCCATATATCGGCCCTAGGAGCCCTATTTAACTATAACGTGGCAGCAAATAGATGGGTGACCCGTTTTGTTTCAGCTTGTCAACGATCAGAACCGGTGCATATTCCTCGGCTTCCAGCATGGAACCTTACTCTGGTCTTGGATGCCTTTACTCAGGCCCTGTTTGAGCCCATAGGCTCAGCATCAATGAAGTGCCTCTCATTAAAAACTTCTACACTAGTAGCTTTAGTATCAGCTAGAAGAGTAGGTGATCTTCATGCTCTATCAGTAGACCCTCCGTTCCTGTCAATAACACGAGACAGACTGATTTTGAAGACAGACCCGTCCTACCTTCCCAAACGGGCAACTAAATTTCATAGGTCTCAGGAGATATGCCTACCTTCCTTCTGCGAAAACCCGTCAAACCAGGACGAGGTGAAATATCACAACTTAGATGTGAGAAGAGCGGTACTAGCCTACCTTGATAGGACCAGTCCCTGGAGGCAGAGTAGGTCTCTTTTTGTCTCCTTCCAGGGCAACAGAAAGGGGTCTGGAGTTACAACAGGCACGTTATCCAGGTGGATTAGAGATGCGATCACAATGGCATATTTGGCAAAAGGAGAAGAACCTCCGCTGGGGATTAAGGCGCACTCTACTAGAGCCATATCATCCTCCTGGGCCGAGAGGGCAAAGGTCCCAATTGAACAAATATGTAAGGCTGCAACCTGGTCTTCTCCATCTACCTTTTATAGTCACTATAGACTAGATTTATCCTCTACCGAGGATTTGACTTTTGGTAGATCAGTCCTTAACACGGTGTGCCCTCCCAAGTGATTATCTCTGGAAATCTCTCAGTGGGTGCTGTCGTGGCGAAGAGGAAAAACCGGATTACTTAC
The DNA here is from genome assembly GCF_039654945.1 of Dendrobates tinctorius. NCBI lineage: Eukaryota > Metazoa > Chordata > Amphibia > Anura > Dendrobatidae > Dendrobates > Dendrobates tinctorius. The sequence goes on along the minus strand of NW_027361714.1, from coordinate 71,440,755 downwards.
CGGTAATACTCTTTTGTAGAGTCCACGACAGCACCCGCTCACTTCCCCCCCGTAAAAAATCTTTTTCTCACACATGGGTCTCCTTGGTGGTGGAGATTGTAATTAGAATTTAATATGTGGTTAGACTTAGCGAACATAAATAATATAGGGGTAAGATAGATGAATCGCCCAAACAAATTGACTAAAACATGTATGGCGGTTCCTCCGTTGTTCTCGGTAATACAAACTGAGGGAGCGAGGGGGACCGCCCCATTTATCTCTCTGTAGGTTTCCTGTTCCTGGGGCGGATCCCCTCTCTCAGTGGGTGCTGTCGTGGACTCTACAAAAGAGTATTGCCGGTAAGTAATCCGGTTTTCACAACTCTGTTGTTGGAATACCTGGGGCCAGGGTCTCCTGACCTGTTCAGAGTGTTAAGGGAGCCCTAGGTATCCCTACTCCCCAGATTACTTCTGATGGTGAAGATACCAGGGGCCACAAACCTTGCTGATGTCCTGAATCAGCCCTATATCTGCTCCCCTCCCCTGTCCAGCAAAGTGGGGAGTTATAGTATATGAATATACACAAACCAGACTAATATGGGAGGGCATACAGGGATAAATGAGAATACCAAACAAACAAATATGCACTCACAGACAACAGAGAGGAATGCCAGTGAGAAAAGGGAGGTAAACAAAATAGGAGAGGATAAGAAATCACACACAGCAGAAACACCAAGGAATAATCGCAGCAACACTCCAAACACCTCTACCAAAAACTGACACCTCCATTTCACCTCAACAGTAAAAGACTAACCCTGGCAATCCAGATTACCAGAGGCGAGTGGCCAATACTGAACAGCTGACATCATTCAAGTAGGAAGGCTTCAAGACGCTAAGCTGATTAGTTTAAATTCCTGCACTGTTAACCGAAACATACACAATTTAATATGAAAAGGAAGTGGTTCTAATTAGTGCAGGAGAACATAAAATCAGACACTAAGGTCTTCTGGCCCCTCTCTGTCACGGTAAACACACACTATCTCCCTTAGTATAGATGTGATCATATTGTGCATGTATGTAAATGTCAAACTGCAAAATATATATGGGAACAGTTGCAGAAAGTGCATGAAAGGATAATCTCAACAGCAAGCTCTATTTAATGAGAAATCTGAATCAGTGTAAGCTAAGTACAGTGCTGTGCAAATTAATTGGAACAAAGCATTTTTTTAAGTAAAGTCGTAAGTTGGTTACCAGTCAGTGATTCAAACCAGTTTTAACTGCTTTGAACAGGCACTCACACCTGTTCAAAGCACTTAAAACTGGTTTGAGTCATTGACTGGTAACCAACTTACGACTTTACTTAAAAAAATGCTTTGTCCCAATTTATTTGCACAGCACTGTAAGGGCCAATATATTCAGGATTGCATAAGAAATATTCTTGATATTGCAGGGAACCTGCTGGGCATTGGGGAAGATCTAATGGATTTACACATTGCTGTGCTACTACTATGTGTTCTACCAGAACGCTATGACACACTTGAAACTATATTAGATGCACGCCAAGATTATGAGCCAACTTTTGAGTATGTCAGAGGAAAGCTTGTAGATGAGTATAAGCGTAACACAGAAAGTATAAACAGCAGTGGGGTATCCAAGGCAATCTCTGCTTTACAAACCCAAGATCTACCAAAAAATAAGTCATTAGAAGGCAACATGTGAATGTTTTGTCTCCAAGAAATCAGGGCACCTATAGGTTAACTGCAGAATCTGGAAAGAAATCAGCTGAAAAAGCAAAATTGTCTCCAAAGGGTTAAAAGTGCCATTACTGATGAATATGACACTTCAAGTGCTGAAGTTGCTTTTACTATTAATGTAAGTACATAAAAACATGCATGGTGTAAAAACTCAGGGGCAACTAGTCATATGACTAATGATAGAAGCTTCTTCTCTAACCTTGACCAAAGTAAGACAGGGAAAGTGATCTTGACTAATGGTCAGTATATGAATTCAGAGGGAATAGGAGATTTTTATATTAATTGTCAAGTCTCCCTAAAACAAAGCAGAAATATAGAATCATAAAATCATAGAATTGTAGAGTTGGAAGGGACCTCCTGGGCCATCTGGTCCAACCCCCTGCTCAAAGCAGGATTCGCTAAATCATCCCAGTCAGATGTCTGTCCAGCCTCTGTTTGAAGACTTCCATTGAAGGAGAACTCACCACTTCTCGTGGCAGCCTGTTCCACTCATTGATCACTCTAACTGTCAAAAAAAAATTTCTAATATCTAATCTGTGTCTCCTCCCATTCAGTTTCATCCCATTGCTTCTAGTCTTTCCTTGTGCAAATGAGAATAAAGTTGATCCTTCTACAATGTGACAGCCCTTTAGATATTTGTAGACAGCTATTAAGTCTCCTCTCAGTCTTCTCTTTTGCAAACTAAACAATCCCAAATCCTGCAACCTTTCCTCATAAGACAGGGTTTGCAGACCGGTCACCATTCTGGTTGCTCATTTCAGAACTTGCTCCAGTTTGTTGATGTCTTTTTTAAAATGTGGTGCCCAAAACTGGACACAATATTCCAGATGAGGTCTGACCAAAGAGGAGTAGAGGGAAATAATGACTTCATGTAATCTAGACTGTATACTTCTGTTAATACATCCTAGAATTGCATTTGCCTTTTTTGCTGCTGCATCACACTGTTGACTCATATTCAGTCTGTGATCTATTAGTATACCCAAGTCTTTTTCACATGTGCTGTTGCTTAGCCCTATTCCTCCCATTCTGTATATGCTTTTTTCATTTTTATTGCCCAGATGTAGTACTTTGCATTTTTCCCTGTTAAAAACCATTCTGTTAGTTGCTGCCCACTTCTCCAGTTTATTTATATCTTTTTGAATCCTCTCTCTCTCTTCTCTAGTATTAGCTATCCCTCCTAGCTTTGCGTCATCAGCAAATTTAATCAGTTTACCCTCAATTCCTCAATCCCAGTAAAGGATGTGCTCTATGTCCCTAGTCTTGAAAGCAATCTGTTATCTGTGAACAAACTCACGAGAAAAGAAAATGAAGGTACAGTACCTTTAAAGATGACAGCTGTATAATCTCAAAAGAAGCAAAAGGAAAAATCGAAGATGAGTTGTATCAGCTAAAATACATGGATACAAGGAGAGTAAATACACTGCTAAGCATGAACAGCAAAAGAATTGTATCCATGTATGGCACGGGTGTCTTGCACTTAGAGGCCCAGAGGCAATAACACAGTTAGTTCAAAAACAATTTGCTGATGGTATTACAGTCAGACAATGAAATGTACTAGCTGTCTTAATTGGAAAATGTCAACAAAATCCTTACCTAAGAATAATGCTACACAATCAGAACAGCTTCTGGATTTAATATACACTGATATTTGTGGTCCAATAAGTACTCAATCTCCTGGAAAGAAGAGATATTTTCTCACATTTATCGATGATTATTCAAGATATACAGTTGTCTGTTTCACAGCAAAAATGAAGTTCCAGAGAAACTTGAAATATATCTCGCTGAAGTATTTAAAAACTCCAGAGATTATATGTGCAGATAATGGAACCGAATATGCAAGTATTGAGACACAAAGTGTTTTAGGCTACAGTTGTGGCCAAAAGTATTGACAGCCCTGCAATTCTGTCAGATAATACTCAGTTTCTTCCTGAAAATGATTGCAAACACAAATTCTTTGGTATTATTATCTTCATTTAATTTGTCTTAAATGAAAAAACACAAAAGAGAATGAAGCAAAAAGCAAAACGTTGATCATTTCACACAAAACTCCAAAAATGGGCCAGACAATAGTATTGGCACCCTCAGCCTAATACTTGGTTGCACAACCTTTAGCCAAGATAACTGTGATCAACCGCTTCCGGTAACCATCAATGAGTTTCTTACAATGCTCTGCTGGAATTTTAGACCATTCTTCTTTGGCAAACTGCTCCAGGTCCCTGATATTAGAAGGGTGCCTGTTGTGAGCTCATCTGTTCATTCATCTTTTGAGTCCGAGGAGCTCCCTCTTCTGGTGAAGGAAGGTAGTGAGGCTGATTTAGATGAAAGAAACCAAACACCTGATCAGGTAGATGGTGACTGGGTAATGGAAACTTCAGACTGGATATAAGGCAGCCGACCCCCTTCTGAGTCGCTGGTGATTTCTCTGCTAGATTCTTGGAGACCAGTCTGATTCCTGCTTCCAAAGATAAGTTTTTGCTCTGCTATTGAACTTATTAGTTTTGGTTTTGTTTGCTTTGTTTTTTGGAGTTCAGCAATCCCCGGCCGGAGGTGTGCTGGATACCTTTTCCTTGATCAGTGTTCTCTTTTTGCTCTGCTTCCAGAATATTCTGAGTGCTGATATAGGGTTTGAAGTCTAGTGACTTCAGGGTCCTTTTTGCTTATCAGTTGTGTTGGTAATATCTTTTGCAGGGTTTTTCGGATTGCAGACAGCAGCTTTTCTGTCCTGTCCTTTTTAGTTAGCTTGGGCCCCATTGTTTGCTCAACCTATCTATCTGTGTTAGTGTTTTCATCTTGCTTCACCGTCATTATATGTTGGGGGCTGCCTATTGCTTTGGGGTCTGCTCTGGGGCAGTCAGTTTTCCCTTTTATCTCTTTAGGCTTATGTAGATCTCCGGCTGTGACGAGGTGTCTAGGATCACTGTAGGAACACCCCACGGCTACTGCTAGTTGTGTGATAGGATTAGGGGTCTGCAATCCGCTAGTTTCCAACCTCTCTAATTTTCTGGGCTGAGCTTGTGTTTTGTTTTTTCCTCCTCGGTGACTCAATCATAACAGGTGCCTTCTCCAAACTGCCATTTTTAGATCTCTCCACAGGTGTTCTATGGGATTCAGGTCTGGACTCATTGCTGGCCACCTTAGAAGTCTCCAGTGCTTTCTCTCAAACCATTTTCTAGTGCTTTTTGAAGTGTGTTTTGGGTCATTGTCCTGCTGGAAGACCCATGACCTGTGAGGGAGACCCAGCTTTCTCACACTGGGCCCTACATTAAGCTGCAAAATTTGTTGGTAGTCTTCTGACTTCGTAATGCCATGCACACAGTCAAGCAGTCCAGTGCCAGAGGCAGCAAAGCAACCCTAAAACATCAGGGAACCTCTGCCATGTTTGACTGTAGGGACCGTGTTTTTTTCTTTGAATGCCTCTTTTTTCTCCTGTAAACTCTATGTTGATGCCTTTGCCCAAAAAGCTCTACTTTTGTCTCCTTTGACCAGAGAACATTCTCCCAAAACGTTTTAGGCTTTTTCAGGTAAGTTTTGGCAAACTCCAGCCTGGCTTTTTTATGTTTCGGGGTAAGAAGTGGGGTCTTTCTGGGTCTCCTACCATACAGTCCCTTTTCATTCAGACGCCGACAGATAGGACGGGTTGACACTATCGTACCCTCGGACTGCAGGGCAGCTTGAACTTGATTGGATGTTAGTCGAGGTTCTTTATCCAACATCCGCACAATCTTGCGTTGAAATCTCTTGTCAATTTTTCTTTTCCGTCCACATCTAGGGAGGTTAGCCACAGTGCCATGGGCTTTAAACTTCTTGATGACACTGCGCACGGTAGACACAGGAACATTCAGGTCTTTGGAGATGGACTTGTAGCCTTGAGATTGATCATGCTTCCTCACTATTTGGTTTCTCAAGTCCTCAGACAGTTCTTTGGTCTTCTTTCTTTTCTCCATGCTCAATGTGGTACACACAAGGACACAGGACAGAGGTTGAGTCAACTTTAATCCATGTCAACTGGCTGCAAGTGTGATTTAGTTATTTCCAACACCTGTTAGGTGCCACAGGTAAGTTACAGGTGCTGTTAATTACACAAATTAGAGAAGCATCACATGATTTTTCGAACAGTGCCAATACTTTTGTCCACCCTCTTTTTTAATGTTTGGTGTGGAATTATATCCAATTTGGCTTTAGGACAATTCTTTTTGTGTTTTTTCATTTAAGACAAATTAAATGAAGATAATAATACCAAAGAATTTGTGTTTGCAATCATTTTCAGGAAGAAACTGAGTATTATCTGACAAAATTTCAGGGGTGTCAATACTTTTGGCCACAACTGTATGTGCCCACATATGCAGAAAATTCCTGATGAAAAACCGGACTCCTTACCAGGAAAAATGCATTTTTTTGTCTGTTTTTTGCATGTTTTTTGAGCATTTTTTCTGGAGCATCCACATTCTCATAGAATATAGTTGGAAATGCGTTTTTTTCCTCAAAATTAATGAACATGCTGTGTTTTTTACCGGGATGCGTTTTTTTTTGCGGAAAAAAACGTGTCATGTGCACAAAAATTGCAGAATGCATTATAAGAATGGGATGCTTAATGTATGCATTTTTTAAGCATTTTTGCATGGAAAAAACGAGAAAAAAACGCTTATGCGGGCACACATCCTTACTGAAATTTATTAAATACTTTGCACAAAAGCTTTTGTTGGTAATGACAGCTTCAAGACGCTTCCTGTATGGAGAAACTAGTCGCGTGCAATGACCAGGAGCGTTTTTGGCCCATTCTTCCACACAAACACTCTTCATATTCTGAACGTTCTGTAAGCTCCTTCTATGAACTGTGAGCTTTAGTGCCTTCCATAAATGTTCTATTACTCAAAGAGGAGATCCCAAAAGGGAAAAAAAAACACCTGGTTCCCGCGCTGCTATACTTCAACCCTCAAATGAAGGAAATCCAGTCTATTCTAGGAGTACATTCCAATATCAATGCTTTATTTCATGGTACATACAAAGACAACGCGTTTCGAGGTCCATTCCATGACCTCTTCCTCAGGTCGTATGTACAAGGATCCTTGTACATTGACCTGAGGAAGAGGTCATGGAATGGACCTCGAAACACGTTGTCTTTGTATGTACCATGAAATAAAGCATTGATATTGGAACCTACTCCTAGAATTGACTGGATTTCCTCCATTCGAGGGTTGAAGTATAGCAGCGCGGGAACCAGGTGTTTTTTTTTTTTTTCCCTTTTGGGATCTCCTCTTTGAGTAATGGAAGCAGTCGCTGTCTGTCTACACCCTCCTGCTGCAGCTTCATTATATGGGATTGAGCGTATTTAGTAGTTGTGGCATTACACAACCTCTGAGGGTGAGTACCCTGAACAATTCAAATTTTACTTATTATATCTGGTAAAGCCCTATGGGCGCGCTTTTGTGGTTTCTTTTATCTTTATAAATGTTCTATTGGCAGCTTTATTTTTTTTCTCTGAAATCAGTTGAGATTTTACTTGGCTGTGTACTTGGGATCATTGTCTTTCTGAAATGTCCACCCTCATTTTCATGATGTTCCTACCTCCAAACTTCATTGTTGGTATAGTGATTTTGAGGTGATATGCAGTGCCTTTTGACCTCCAAACATAATGTGTATTATGGCATCCAAAGAGTTCACTTTTGGTCTCATCTGACCAAACTATATTCTCCCAGTATTTGACAGCCTTGTCTAAATGTTGTTGAGCCAACTTTAAATGTGCTTGAACATGCATTTTGTTTAGCAATGGAGTCTTGCATAACGAGCATGTGTTGCGGGCTTGCGGAACGCATCAAATATTAAAGATGGAATAAGGTGCATTCGCAGCCCAGGGTGCACCGTGCAGAGATGACAATCTGCTGCTCGGTAATGGCGGACATTATATGGAGTAGTAGTAAATAATACCGGCGGGTAACCACTGGCCCGGTGTGAAAGGAAGCGGGTTCTGTTACCTCACAGAGTCGCACTACTACTCAACGTAAATGCCAGAGCCCGTTAACCTCACAGGACTCGGCAAGGTGAACACTAGCCAAAAGACACAGGACTCTGCCCCAAGGACACAGTGTTAGAGTCCCTCTAGTCCCACTAGCGTTCGACATCGCAACTGCGATGCCAGAACTAATAATTTAATTGTACCATGTACACACTGTACCGGTTCAGCGGATGCCACTAACCACCCTGAGCAGGGAGGTAAGTGCTTGACTTGCACACGGCGCCGCTGTGAGGAACACTGCTACTCTTGCAGTACAGTTGTGCCTTGTGCTGAATGGCCCTATCTGGCGCTAACGCTCATGTGGAGAGCGGGATGCTGTGGCACATAGAGTCAGTGCCAGTAGTGGCATAAGCTATCTCCCTAACACATACACAACCGAGGGTAGGGGTTTCATAATGAGTCAGTCACCAGTCTCATACATCCGTCATCACACACACAACTAGCCATCAGAGTCTATACTAGCGCATGGCCGAGCAGTCATGCGACTCTTTTATAGTGGCATCCTTCCGGGACCTTCCCAGTAGTGGACCAATCAGAGCAGGAACGGGACCTGCGCATGTGACCGCCGACCTCCAATGAGAGGTCGTCCCACGGGCGTGCTCAGTAGGCAGAGTACAGGACTTAGTCCCTGGAGCGTCTGCTTGCTGCTGACTCAAACACTGTGTTACAGCACAGCCTGAAGGAGCAACCAGATGCCTAGCATTAGCCTGGGCAAGATGCCTGGACCGACGTCTCTGCTGAGCAGGAATCTCTGCGACTGCAGAGGACATGGCTTTAGATTCCCCCTGTGCAGTGGGGGAAACTAAACGCCTAACAGCACGCATACTGTACAGGTCATTGAGGTTGAGTGTATTACTCATAGTTTTCTTTGAAACAATTGTATCTGCTGATTCCAGGTCTTTCTGTATCTCTCCACAGGGGTCTTTTGATAATTCTTTTCACTCCTCTGACTAAAATCCTGTTGAGAGCACATGGTTGTTGTATGGTGTCTCAGTCGTTAGCATTGCAGCGCTGGGGTCCTAGGTTCAAATCCCACCAAGGACAACATCTGCAAGGAGTTTGTGGGTGTCCTCTGGGTACTACTCCGGTTTCCTCCCACATTCCAAAGACATACTGATAGGGAATTTAGATTGTGAGCCCCATTGAGGACAGTACCAATAATGTCTGTAAAGCGCTGTGGAATTAATGGCGCTATATAAATGAGTAAAATAAATTAAAAAAATAAATTATGTTTTTTCCACTTTAGGATTATGAATGAGTAAGGGGGTGCCACGCCTCTACCCCTTTAAAGTTGTGTATAAGGTTATGCTCCATTGTATATATACTGTATACAGTATATATATGATATTATGCTATGTGTTATATAGGTAGAAGTTAGGGTAAGTGTAGTACCCCGAATCAGACACTAGATGGGGCACATTAGTGTAAATAATTTTTTTAGGAGCAGCTAGCCATAAATAAGAGGGAAAGGTCTTTCTGTCATTAGTTAGTAGGACCCAGGTGCCCGTGTAGGGTGGATAGCTCCGCAACGTTAAAGCAGAGTACCGAGCCATCCAGACGGACAGAAGTTCAGCTGAAGCAGCAGTGTAACAGCAGTGTGGAGTAGAAGCAAGAGAAGAGTCCTAAGCAGTACAGGGACCCAGGTCACTCATCATGTGGCAGATCATCACATGGGCTGATGCCCTCAGATCCGGAGTGAAACAAATGAGGGAACCCCCCAATCGCAGTGAGTCTGAACAGGGAGGACACTGTGTTAACGCAAGTGGCGGTATGACCCGGGCACATACTGGGGGACATAGAAGGAAGTGCAGAGAAAGTGGAGAATGTGGACTGTATGAAACTATGCTGATGCTGTATCTGAAAAGGATGTGCTGCGAAAACAAGAAAGTAAACTTTTACGTTTTAAGTTTGAAATGGACTCTGTCTCTTTATGTACAACAATGGCAGCAGTGAAACTTTAGCCAGCCCGATGGGACCCTGACGGTGCAGAAGGTGAAGCAGATGGTATGCTGCAGAGGGGACACTATATTCATGTGTCTATAATTATTCCCTTACGTGTTGTTCTATCATGTCTTCTCATACCTTTTCATACAATCCCAAAGATACTTCAAAGATTTTATCAAACTCCAATTTCTCGAGTGATTTCTTGAAGGTTCCCCCGAGGGAGACTGGAGGGTGGGAGGGATCTTAAATGTGAAACATGTCACCTTATCAACCATGAGCTACACTTTGCAACCTTGATTGAGTACCTGCGTACCTAGAGAATTCCCAGAGGGCTGATGGTGCCAATCCACCCAACCCTGTCCAGTGATCTTCCAGACTTCTGTCTCAAGTTCGAATAGATACTCAACAAGTGTTCCTTTGTCCTGATGCTTCTGATGATTGAACAACTACAGAAGGCCATTGTAGCCATTAAGGTAAACATCAGTAATATTGAGACTCAACTCACATCAGTGAATATAGCTAAGAGAGTTCTCCAAATATAGGTAAAACATAACCTTTAATCAACCATTAAAAGAAGACACACAAATACATTACATAAAGTGCTCGTGCAAACCAGTGCTCATTAAAAATGGTTTGATCTCACCACTGATGACGGATATACACTCCCAGCAATGTTTCAGACATAATTCGCCGAGAATGGGGTTCCACCAGAGGGGGTAAATGAACAGGGAAAGGTGTCAGAGTATGTGATGGTTCCCTAGACTCCCTGTCGTGTGCCTGTATTGCTCCTGTTCTCACAAGGACAGGCCCCCAAGTGGACCCTACTTTTGACACCTCCAATGATAAGGGGTTAAATACTCCCTACGCGTTTCTTCCCCAGTGGCGGGGATTCATCAGGGGAGTTATAGAAATATAATAATGAGGGGGTATAAAGTACTGATAATGTCCATTAGCAAAGGAAAGGCCCTGCAGTGGGGACTTCTTGGCAGTGACACGTACAGTCATCCTTTTGACCAAACAGCTAGACACTGCAGGGCCTTTCCTTTGCTAACGGACATTATAGAGATAGGGGTCCACAAATAGCGTCCTATTAGCTTTTACCCCTGTGGTGTCTAACAGGGTTTAGTACTTGTTTACTGTTTGTAGTTCCGCTCTAAGGAGTAACAGAGCTCGGAACTCAGCTCCTTGTTCACACTGCGTGGCGTTAACTCTGTTTGTACAAGCAATCGCTTGCTTTGGTGTTCTGTTATTGCTTTCTAGCAGCAGTTTAACATCTCTGCACAGTGGACCCCAAGTTGCGATTGCACTTTATTATTAATTTTTATTTAGTGCAATCCGCCAACCCTAACACATAGTTTGCAAGATCAAAAAGCAATACTGTCTATACTAACAAAATTGCACAGAAAGAAGTGAAGAAATCAAAGTGATTTCCAAGAAACAAAAGACCTGTGTAATGCTAGTCATTGCATGCAGACAAGCCGTGAGGAAGGGTAGTCAAATGTTCCGGGGTCAAATACTAAGAGAGCATGTAGCAACCAAAAGGGAAAAAGACAAAATCAGGTCTTGGTCCAAGTTCAAAATACCAGTAAAATAGTGGATCAGAGCAAAGGGGTTGAGAAAAGGGATGGTCAGAACGAGATCCAAAGTTAGGCAACAATAGATCAATAAACAGAGCACAGAATTAATAGGCAAACAACTTCACCGAGCGAATGCTACAATTAGCAGAGATCTTGGGCTGAGAGCTCAGTTAAGTAGCAAAGAAATTTTTTAGAAACAGGGAGCACCTGCAAGAAGCTCAACACCTCCCAATCTTAGATTGGATGGCTGAGCTGTCAATCACAGTGCTGACAGCTCAACACACTTCTGCACTAAATAACTAAGCTATCAGTGGACTAATAGTTCAGCAGCATTCCCCTGCCCCCGATTGGATGACTGAGTAGTCATTCACTGACACGCTGAATGGAGGAATCTTGTCAACCTGCTGTAAATTTAGTGGCAACAGGAAATCAAGGTGTCTATGCTCAAACTGCAAAAAGTATACCTCTTCTGGTTTAAAGGTGCAAGAAAAAATTACTACAATACCCTCAAAACTACACTCTTCAACACTAAGATTGCAACACTGCGAAGAAAAAGCCATAAAATTATAAAAATCACAAGATCTATAGACATGTTAATGGTATGTGAATGATGAAAAAATTGAAACAAATATTTCAAAGCATCTTGATTTATTCATTATTAACCCCTCCATGATCTAAGACATACATATGTGTAACACTCGGTCCTTGTCCTGGCGCGGCGCCCAGATCTGCCACTGTTACACCTGGTCCCCGTCCTGGCACTGCATCCAGGTCTGCTGCTGCCCGTCATTCTGGGCACTCACCTCGAGCCTCACGTGCTGTCCTCTGGATCTCATGCTGCTGCTCAGCTTTCAGGTCTCCTCCTGCCTCCACCTCCTGGCGCCCTGTGGAGAGATCTGTAGCTAAGGCTATTAGGGCTCTCCGGCATGCATTATTCAAAAAATGCAATTAACCAATGGCAGCCCACTGGCTGCTATTTCTGGCTTCTCCTCCGTAGGGAGGGCGCCGGAGCAATGAGTATCAATCATTGCTACATCCGGTTCTTATGCTAACCTGTTTGCGCTGAGTCTGTAGTCTCTGTGCATTGTCTAATGCTATCTGTCTCCACAGAGTATCAGTATCCTGTGCTTCCTGGTTATATCTGCAACCATCTGGGCGAAAGCCATCCCGTTCCACCAACAGCCATCCGAGTCCAAGGACTGTTTGAAGGTCACTGGAACCGACTCCTTACCAACTACCCGGATCCAGGACCCATCTCATTATGGACTCTGCTGCAACTACTGTTATTCATTTTGGTCCCGCTGGGACAGCTGCCACGTGTTCGGGGTCTAACTGGAGGTAGCACCTGTGTCCTCCGGGTATTCCATTCTGGCCCTGTTTGAGGGGCTTTACTATGGGTACGCGGGGCTTACTAGTCACTCCCCCTTTGGAGCCCCCCGGACCGTGGTCCCGAGGTTCCACTTTAAAAATAAAAAACGAATGTGAGCTTCACCATCTCTGCCTCCGCTTCCATTCGTTACAATATGTCATAGGTTATGTTCCGGCATTCTACTTGGGTTTCGCCGGTGAACCCGCATGTTTTTTAGTACAGAACCACTAATTTCAGCTGACATATGTCCCTAACAGCCACGGGTAGAATCGCGATCCACCCACGGCTGTTAACATATTAAATGCTGGTTTCAATCTCCAACAGCGGCATTTAACATGTCCATGTCAGAAGTGCGTCACTAATCTCACTCTTTGGCACACTCTTCACATCATCGTGGGGTGCCAATGGGTTGGCATGACAACCCGAGATGTGCAGGAGATCCCCTTGGTTGTCATTGCTGATAAGTTATGAGCTCCGCCCCGTGGCCGGTGTTCATAGCAACTGATCAATTCTGCAACACTGAAGCCCTGCTATGTGAAGCACAGGCAATTAGATGATCACAGCTTCAATTCTCCTAAGGAGACTATTGAAGCAATTAAAAAGAAAAAAAAGTTTTTAAAAATATTTTAAAAATTAAAAAAATATAAACGTTTTAATCACCCCCCTTTTGCCCATTCAAAAAAAGCAATAAAAAATTTGAAAAATACACATATTTGGCATCGCGGCATTTAGAAATGCCCACTTTATCAAAATATAAAAATAATTATTCCGATAGGTAAATGGCGTATGGATAAAAAAATTAAAACTACAGAATTATGTTCTTTTTGGTTGCCATGACATTGCAATAAAATGCAAAATTGTATCAATAAAGACGTCAACTTGGCATGCAAAAATAAGCCCTCACCTAGCCCCAGATCCCCAAAAATGCAGACACTACGGGTCTTGGAAAAGGGTGCCATTTTATTTTATTATTCTTTTAACAAACTTTTGATCTTTTTTCACCACTTAAATAAAAGAGAACCTATAGTGTACGTGTTTGCTATCTTCAAACTTGTAAATGACCTGGAGAATCATAATGCCAGGTCAATATTAGCGTTTAGAGAACATGGTAGACATATCCTAACAAACAATTGTGGAATTGCACTTTTCTGCAATTTCTCGGCAATTTGGTTTTTTTCATTTTCCAGTACATGATATCGTAAAAACAATAGTGTCATTCAAAAGTCCAACTTGTCCCGCAAAAAAGTAACCTCTCACATGGCCTTATTAACCTAAAATAAACAGAAATGGAAAAATGGAAAACACCAAGGTCATGAAGGAGTTACAGTAAGTATGAGCAGCGTCTGGCATGTCTGGGGCCAACAGTGAAAATTGACCATAGGGGCCCACCCTGTAGCTATATGTAAATATCTGTAAACTGTTATACCTGATATAGTGGAGCATCGACTGTAAATCACAGTCAGCACCTGCACCATAACTTTGATGTAGCTATCTTAGTTTGCAGTAAAGGTCTTCTTTGTTGAAAACAAGTTATCACCAATCCACAGGTTAGGTAGGTGATAACTTATTGATTGGTGGAATTCAACCATTGGAAACTGCACCGATCGGAAAAATGGTGAACTTTTATCCCTGACAGGACACTTTTATCCCCAATTTAAAATGGAGAAGCAGATGGGATGTCTGACCACAAATCATCTTTGGGAGCTTCCAGAAAAAAGCCAAGTGCAGCCTCTTAGGGAATGAATGGATCAATGATCGCGTCATACATTTCGCTTCATACTAATGGGAATAAAAGTTCACATTCTGCAAATCGGTTCAGGTCCAAATAGTCGGACCCCCACCTATCTATAACTTATCACTTACCCTTTGGCCACGTTCACATGTTAAGTATTTGGTCTGTATTTTCCATCCTAATTAAAAGGCAAAACCAGGAGTGGAACAATCAGAGGAAAAGTATAAGGCCTCTTTCACACATCAGGTTTTCGGCGTCAGGCGCGATCCGGCGCTTTTGACTAAACCCGGATCCGGCGAAATGCAATGCCGGATCCGGTTTCCCCCCCATTGACTTGCATTAGAGCCGGATCGAGCCAGATGGCCATGCGTTTCATCCGATTTTCGCCGGATCCGGCAATGTGACGCGATCCGGCGTCTGGAAAAAACGGCTGCTGTAACGTTTTTTGTCTCCGGCGAAAAAGCCGGACACGCCGGATCCGGTGTGTCCGGCTTTTTCATACAATGAAAGCCTATGAGCGCCGCAATGCGCCTGATCCGGCGACAGCCGGATCCGGCGGCCGGATCCGGTTTCTTTGGTCTGAGCATGCTCAGTAGCTCTGCCCACAAGACATATATAAAAGCAAGACAGTGGGACCCTCAGCCACACCCAACATGCCACCCAAGCCAAGAACCAGGAGCAGGAGAAGGCAGCAGACATCTGCAGCAGCAGCACCATCAGCACCACCCCAAATGGAGCAGCATGCTGAACAACGGGAGGGGAGTCCAGCAGCAGATGAGAGACGGTATTTATCAAATCCCCCATTCCTCCAAACTAGGGCTATGGAATATCAAGATATTCATTGGCCCTTTGTTTCTCTTTATTCAACAGCTGCCCAATAGATGCAGCAGCAGCAGCAGCAGCAGCAATGGCAGCAGCAGAAACACCACCCACAGCCATGGAGTCTGGCCATGAGGAAGACAGCACATCTTCTTCTGGGAACCCTCCCTCGCATCGTCAGCGTTTGACGGTAAGTTTTTATTTCCAAAATCCATCATCTCTGTAATATATGTGTATTCATTGCCTTTTATTTCAAAACAGGAATCACAAGATGAAGAGGAGCTCCCAGAAGAAGAAGGAAGGGGTGGACAGACACTTGGAGTGGGCTCACAATTGGTAAGTTTTTTGCATCAAACGCAGAAACACAACATCACACTACACACAACACATAGAAAACAATGTTCTGCAGATCACACACAGCAAACAAATGCCTACATCCAAAGACATAACATTTTTTGTTTTCTTCTCTAGTCTTCCCAATCTGGTGCTCGGCCAAGAGGTCCTCGCAGTGCCTCCCAGGGTCGTCGGCGACAGCAACGCGGCGGTCACCAGCGTGTAAGTATAAATATTTTTGCTTTGTTTTTTTTGCACTTTTTATTTCATTTCTTTTGTGGAGGCTAATTATGTTATTTTTGTCTTTTTCTTTAACAGCCTTCACAGTGTGCTCCCGACTCTGACGGTGAGGATGGAGGGATTGATGTGGACCGCCTCATCGATCTAGTCAGAGAAAGGGAGCCGCTCTGGAATATGGCTGACCGCCGCCACGCTGACCTGATCGTTACCCGACGACTCTGGGAGGAAATCTGTTCGCTCCTTGTGGACCGCTGGGAGGTCCTCGAAGCTCGGGCCCAGATTAAAGAGCGTAAGTATATACAGTACCGGTTGCTTGATTTAAACCAGTGTTTCCTGAACTCCAGTCCTCGTGGTCCCCACGGATCATGTGTTCAGGATTTCTATTTACTTTGGAAATCCTGAAAACATGACCCCTGGGGACCATGAGGACTGGAGTTTGGGAAACACTGATGTTGCATACTAACCACTTTGTCCTTTCTCGTTTCAGGGGAGAGAATTGTGAAGCGGTGGCGGTCTGTGAGGGATCGTTTCAAGAAGGAGTTCAATAAAGAGATGCGGGCCCCGAGTGGATCTGGAGGACGCAGGAGCAAGTACAAGTACGCACGAGCCCTGTCGTTCCTCCGGGAGACAATGCTCACCAGAAGGTAAATATTACACACCACATGTGACAAAAAAATGTTTAGATGTAACTTTTTTTTTTCAGCCAGGGCCATACCATGTCACTATTTTAATTGTTTTTTTTTCTCTTTATTCCACAGCACGGTGAGCAGCACTCGGGAGCCTGCACGATTAGACCCTTCTGAGGCGATCCCTGAGACCGGCACCGAGGGACACTTCGACCGCCCCGGTACATCTGCACCTTCCCAGCCTTCCCACACATTCGACCCATCTGTCCCATCCACCAGCACAGGAGCATCGTGGCCGCCTACATTACATGAAGCTGCTGGTGAGGAGATCGCTTTCCCTTTAACCCACCCTTCTGCCCCTGCCACCTCTAGTACACCTGCGGGTACTGGGCGGCAGCGGCAGAGGGGTCAGGAAAAGAGTTATGCGCCAGAGTTCTTGCATCTGAATGCATCTTTCCAGAACTGTCTAAAAGTCTTGTCAGAGCAAATCTCCGCAGGCTTTCAGCAGATCAACTCCAGCATTCTGGAGGTGAAGACACTTCTGCAAACCATGCATTCAGAAGCAAGATCTTCGCCAAACCACACCTTTTTCAGGTCTGTTGTGGAGCGCATGGCAACACTATCTCCTACCCAGCAGATGCATGTAATGCATTCGTGCCACGGTGCTCTACAGCAGGTTACCTCCCAACCTCCACCTCCCACCACTGAAGTTCCTCCACCTGCACCCCCTCCAGCCACTTTCCATCCTCCCCCTCCTATTACATCTGCATCCCCTCCAGCCACTCTCCATCCTCCCCCTCCTATTACATCTGCACCCCCTCCAGCCACTTTCCATCCTCCCCCTCCTATTACATCTGCACCCCCTCCAGCCACTTTCCATCCTCCCCCTCCTATTACATACCAGCAACCTCCCCAGTACCAGCAAACTCCCCAGTACCAGCAACCTCCCCAGTACCAGACATCTCCCCACTTCCAGCAACCTGCCCCGTACCAAACTCCTTCCCCGTACCAAACTCCTTCCCCATACAACTTTCCATCAACATCATCTGCTCCTACAATCCCTGCCCAACCCTCCACTCCACCGCCCACCACCTCTTCTGCCTCCCACATGTCCACCCATTCTGTAGCTTTTTCCACACCATCACCTCTAACTGTTCCTTCCCCACCACGATCCCAATCCTCTCTCCACACTCCCAGTGTCGAAGTGTCCCGCAGCCCCTCCAGCAGTATTTCCACCCCACACTACACAGATTTATGATGTGTTTTGTAATAAAAATGCCCAGTTTTTTTTCAAACCTTTATTAAAAAAGTTTTTTTAACTTTAAAAACAGTTTACAAACAAAAAAATATTTTAAATAAAAGTTAAATTATTGTTTACACTGGTTGTCTGTCATTTCTTTCTGCGGCGAAATATGTTTAAAAAAAAGGTTAAATAAAGGGTATTTAAAAGGTAAAAAGGTATTCAAAACCAGGTATATAACTGTGGGTAAATTTTAGCTTTTTGCCACAGTTGTGTTCCTGGTTGTGTTTGAAGCAAAGTATTTCACCTAAAAAGTTGTGTTTATTGTTGGTGATTTCCTAACAATGTACACAACTTTTGTTAAAAGGTGAAATACTTTGCATAAAACACAACCAGGTACACACCTGTGGCCTAAAGCTAAAAATAGAGACCATGACAAGATAGCCAACTTTGGTTGGCAAAGGTATATACTGTTGGTACAGAAGGTACACAAGTTTGGTTAGGGCACAAATCTTTCACACTCTGTCATCCTGCCAGTGTAATCTGCCTTGAGGTGACATAAAGTATAGTGCAAAATTGTCCCTCATTACTGAAACCGTCACAGAACTTCTAGTGGTAATGTCATGGTAATCTTGCAAGGTGGTTTCTTCAGAGGTGTCCTCAATGGAAATGGGTTCCTTGCAGATAACAAAATTGTGGAGTACCACGCAAGCTTTGATCACCTCGTCAACAGTTTCTGTCTTGAGGTTGATCGCAGTCAATAGGACCCGCCATTTGGCTGTCAGAATACCAAAGGTACATTCAACCATTCTTCTTGCTCTTGTGAGGCGGTAATTAAAAATGCGTTTTGGTCTTGTCAATCCTCTGCTAGAGTATGGTTTCAAAAGGTGTTCTGACAGCTGGAAGGCTTCATCCCCTACACAGACAAATGGCATAGGTGGACCAGATGTTTGCGGCAGCGGTCTAGGGGGTGGGAACTGGAAGGTGTTTCCATACAGTTTACGCCCCATGGCAGACAGTTTGAAAACTTGAGAGTCATTGGAGCGGCCATAGGCTCCAATATCCACAGCAATAAATTTGTATTCCGCGTCAGCGATGGCCATGAGGACAATTGAAAAATATTTCTTGTAATTGAAATATTCCGATCCCGATCCGGCTGGCTTTACAATGCGGATATGTTTCCCGTCCACAGCGCCCAAGCAGTTGGGAAACTGACATATCTGTTGAAACTTGTCAGCAATTTCAATCCACCTCTCTGTTGTGGGCTCTGGTAAAAACTCTTCAGCTAAGGAGTCCCACAGTGCACGGCATGTGTACTTCACTATTCCTGATATGGTGGAAATCCCGAGTCTGTACTGGAAATGCAGTGACGAAAGGGATTCTCCAGTTGCAAGAAATCTGTGGGGAATTAAAAAACAATCAATTAGTTTAAAATCACAGCATTACATACCAAAACTCAGCTATAACACTTGGAGATACAAACTACCACCAACAAGATTGCAGTGAAAGTGTGCTCTGATGCGATCACATCCAATAAATGTGGCTTACCTTAAAGTCACCATCAGACACTCTGCGGGTGAAACAGAGAAGCGGCAATAGGTGTCTGCTTTTCTTATGAGGTGTGCAATGCGCTCCACCAAGTAATCAAAATTCTCCATTTTCATTCTAACATATCCAAAAAATTTATCCGGGTTTCGTCGAAGGTCCATGCAGAGTGTAGAATAGACCCCACGCGTCATTCTCTTGGCTGTGATGGGGTGGATCCACAAACGTCGTCTACGATGCCTGATGCACTGCTGTCTCGCTCTCTCCTTCTCCAGAACAATCACCCTCAAACGATTAGCCTCCGCTATAAAATCCGCCAAATTCTTCAAAATATTTCCAATCACAACATCCATCTTCGCCAGTAACTTGCTCTTCTCTCCAACCTGCACTTTCTCCTCGACAACCTGTCAAAGAAGGGCTGTAGGAACACTCTATATATAGTTTTCCAGTAGCCAATCCCGTTCGGAAGGCCACAAGGGTCAATTTTAAAAACCGGATCCGGCGTAATCCGTCGAAAAACGGATAGAAAAACGGATGAACCGGATGAGACGGATACGGTTTTGTCTGTCAAGAACAAGACGGATCCGGCAGAAAACCGGATCCGTCACATCCGGTTTTACTAAACATTTGCCGGATCCGGCGTTCCGGCACGACGCCGGATCGCGCCTGACGCCGAAAACCTGATGTGTGAAAGTAGCCTAATAGAAACACGTCAACACTTCTGAATATATCACCGACTCCTGGTTTTGGCTTACAGATACACAAAATACTGACCAAATACTGAATGTGTGAACATGTCCTTGGGATAGGTGATTACTTGTTTTCACCGTAGAACCCCTGTAAGTGCATATTTGCTACTGTGTAATATTTACCCTTTATTGGAAATCAACAATTTTCCCCTTATTGATATCAAAGAGAATAAGTGTCCTCCATACACAACACAATTCACTATTACCAAGACCAATAATACTACATACAGGGAATAAATACCTCCACACCATAACTAGACCACAAATTACCACCACACAGTGAGTGAATAATACCACATACAGGGGATTAATACAGTCACATAATGACCAGACCACATATTGACCAATTAATACCACATACAAGAGAGAAATACTACCATACCATAACCAGTTCACATATTACTACCACACAGTGACCGAGTACTACAATACTAAGAGCACAAATATTGCCACTGGTGACATATACAGGAGCTCTGTATATAGTTTCAATGTACAAGTAATACAGTGACTCACCAGTGACATTATACACAGGAGCTCTGCATATAGTGTCAGTGTACAAATAATACAGTGTTCACCACTGCCATTACACACATGAGCTCTGTATATAATGTACAGGTAATACAGTGAATACAGTGACCACCGGTGACATTATACACAGGAGCTTTGTAAATACTATAGAGTGTGCAAATAATACCATGATTACCAGTGACATTATACACAGGAGCTCTGTATATAGTGTCAGTGTACAAGTAATGCAGTGATCACCAGTGACATTATACACAGGAGCTCTGCATATAGTGTCAGTGTACAAATAATATAGTGTTCACCTCTGCCATTATACACATGAGCTCTGTATATAACGTACAGGTAATACAGTGAATGCAGTGACCACCGGTGACATTATACACAGGAGCTCTGTACACAGTATACAGTATATAGAGCTAGCGTACAGATAATACACTTACTCAACAGTGATATCTGCAATTGAAGTCCTTCAACTTCATCCAGTGCAGACCACCATCACTTCTTCCAGCCGGGACACATCTCTGCAGAATGAATATAAGACAAAGTTATCTATAGCTAATCGCTTCCAAAAGGACATCGCCCTCTTTTTTCCCTGACTTTTACACATCAGATGAAGAAAAAAAGCACTCCCGTTTGTTCTCCCCATGGAAGACAGTATCCTCAATAGTGAATTAAATTACAGCAGTAATAATGTCCCCTGATTGGCCCTTACAGTAAATATGTCCCCACTTGCCACCATAAACCATTAATGTATGTTCCTCAATCTGACCTCCCTTCAGTAATTGTCACCACTTTATTTAACCCCTTAATGACCTGAGGTATTTTTGGTTTTGCATTTTCATTTTTTGCTCTCCTTCCAAAAGCCAATAACTTTTTATTTTTTGTTGGGGCTTGTTTTTTGCTGGACGAGTTGTACATTTGAATGACACCATTGGTGTTACCATGTCGTGTACTCAAAAACAGGGAAAAAATTCCAGGTGAAGTGAAATTGCAAAAAAATTGCAATCCCACAGTTGTTTTATGAGTTTTTTTACACTATGTTTACTTTTGGATTGGGTGACGGCTTATTTTTCATGCCAAGCTGACATTCTTGATTATACCATTTTAGTGCAGATACGATCTTTTGATTGCCCCTTATTGCATTTTAATGCAATGATGCGGTGACCAAAAAAATGTAATTCTGGCGTTTTGAATTTTTTTCTTGTTACGCCGTTCAGCAATTGGGCTAATTTTTTTTATATTGATATATCGGACAATTCTGAATGCGACGATACCAAGTATGTGCATGTTTAATTTTTTTTGCTTTATTTTGAATGCGGCGAAATGGGGGTGATTTGACTTTTTTTATATATTTTTTTTTAATTTTTTTTTTTAACTTTTGGCATGCTTCAATAGTCTCCATGGGAGACTAGAAGCTGCCATAACCCAATTGGCTCTGCTACATACAGGCGATGATCAGATCGCCTGTATGTAGCAGAAATGCTCACTTGCTATGAGTGCCGACCAACAGGCGGAGCTCATAGCAATCCAGTACTGACAGCCATAGAGGTCTGCAGGAGACCTCTGGTTGTCATGCCAACCCATCGGTGACCCGGGGTCACTGCGCAATTGCCGGAAGCGCATGTTAAATGCCGCTGTCAGTTTGGTAGCGGCATTTAACAGGTTAATAGCCACAGGTGGATTGTGAGTCCACCGGCGGCTGTTCTGGGCACATGTCAGCTGTTCAAAACAGCTGACATGTGCCAGGAAAGACGTGGGCTCACCGCCGGAGCTCACATCAAAGGGAAGGAGTCCGACATCGGCGTACTATGACGCCTGACATCGGAAAATGGTTAATAAGGGGTCAGATTCTGGGCCTCTTTATTTAATGTCCCCATTCTGGACCCCAATGTCCACTCTAATAAGGTCCCCATCCTAGGCCCCTTCCAGTAACAATGTCCCCACAACCTGCGCCAAACGCACCGTGTTGCATTTTGGTGTGCTCGGCGCACCATCAAAAGGACGCATGAGCCACAAAACGCATACCTGCGCATGGCCTGCATATCCATTGCTAAAGATAGAGTACGGAGGTCGCATGCAGCATCATGCGCCCAAAAGGCGGAGCTAACAGGAGGAGGCATAGCAGGGGCAGAGCTTAGTGGCGGCAGTGCGCAGACTGACGCAGGTCTGTGCAACGCAAAAGTGAATGTAGCCTAAAAGTGGCATTTTGAGTGGAATTTGGAAAACCCACTTGTCGTTTTAGTTGTGTTAAGCTATTTAAATTGTTTTTCTTTTTTTTTTTTTGCAAACATCAGAACGTTTATAAATTTTTGTAAACACATCTTGCAAATGGTGTAGAATAATTTTGATTGCAATTGTAAAATCAGGTTGGGATTTTCCCCAATGTGACTCACCTCCCAGACTAATCTGATTGGGACAGAAACATTGTGGTCAAGAGGCAATGCTAGAGCTTTTAGCCAAAATTTGCAGGTGTATCAGAGGTTGATAAGGAGAGACAAGGCACGACATGTAGAAAAGGCAAGGAGATGTACACAGAGTAGAGACCTGTGGTGGGTGGCAGTGACTCGTCCCAGAGGCTGTGGGATACTCGGCACCGGACCCGTTAACTTCAATGGGAAATGTCACAGTGGCTGTGACCCGGTCCGTGACCTTAGGCAGTCATGTAAAAGGGGTAGGATTGAATGGGAATAAAGTTTATGAAGTGATTCGTGACGCCACCTGTGGTTTCTGATCAGATTGCCCAGCGCTGCAGTGTTGCGTCTCTAGGACAGATGTTGTGGTGCGGCTGAGATGTAGAAGCTCTCCACAGGTAGAGCTGTAGTCCCAGGGCAGATGAAGTGAATTGGTAGATGGTGAGGTAGTGTGGAGAGGAGGATGTAGCAGAGCCGGGTATGAGGCGCGGAAAGAACGTGGAGGACACAATTGCATGTAGTTCAATAGGCTTTACTTACAGTTTTGGTGCGCACAGATGCCTGCTTCAATGCTGTGTTCTCCAGGTGAGGGGTCCTGCCAACTTCCAGATAAGATGAAATGCACCTTTCCAGCTTTCCCTGTCAGTGTGTGCCTTTCCTGGCCGTTACCAAACAACTTGCTGCTAAACTCCTTCCTTCCACTCCAGCACTTCACAGTTATCGTTCTGGGCCAGCAGCTGCGAATCCTGTTCAGACAACGCCTCACCGTTTCTGTGATTCTATATAGTGCCTTTCCAGTTGGACTAACTGTGGTAGGGGGCGATGGTCCATAAAGTAACCAAAGCCACTTTCAACCGTGTCTCTGGAAGAACCAATCTTTCCTACGGAGAACCTTTCATTTAAGTCCACTTCGTCCGGCAACTCCTGGTGCAAGTCAGGAGCTGCTCAGTGCACGTCTGTCTGCTTCCCTCCCTCAGAGGGATCTGCCTAGCTCTCTGTCCTCGGGTTCTCCTGCCTAAACTATGTTCTGCCCACCTCCCAGCACTCTTTGTGTTCCAAGCAGGGACCATAACGGGTGCTCTGCTACACTACTGGTGTGTGTGGGATGTGCGTGTTGGAATCTGGTCAGGTACACTCACCTTACCTGGTTGTGGGATACCTGTTAGGGCTGGCGGAAAGCACCAAATAATAAAGATGGTAATAAGGTGCGTTCGCAGCCCGGGGTCCACCGTGTAGGGGTGGTAAACTGCTGCTCAGTAATGGCGGACGCTATATGGCGGTATAATAGAAGAACACATGCGGGTTAACGTCACCCGGTGTGTACAGGGGCGAACTCTGTTACTTCACAGAGCCGCACTACTGCTGAACATAAATGCCGGAGCCTGTTAAAGCTCACAGAGCTCGGCAAGGTAAACGCTCTGTATCAGGTCACAGAACTCAGCCCCAAGGACACAGGGTCAGAGTCCCTCTAGACCTACTAAGCATGTGGCGTCGTAACTGCGGACGCCACTAAGTGATGCTGGCGACCGTGGAGTGTCGATCAAGTTAACCGTGGCATATAAACCAAGCCACCACTTGGCGTTGATGCCAGTCTCTGACTTTGCCTCTGCCTACACCTAGACCTGGGTGCTTAACAGGCTAGGCTGCACAACACATGCGTACCAAGGGTAGGGGTTTCTTAATGAGTCATTCACCAGAGACATTCATACATGTAAACAACACTCACTCCACATGGTCTAATCTTTGTCTATATTAGCGCATGGCCGAGCGGCCATGCGAACCTTTTATAGCCGTGTCCTTCCGAGACCTTCCTGACCCTCCTGATGGTCCAATCCGAGCTAGAGAAGGACCTGAGCATGTGACCTCCGATCTCCAATGAGAGATCGTCCCACGCGCATGCTCAGTGGACCGAATGGAGGACTTAGTCCCTGGAGTAGCTCGCTGCTGACCAGCATGCGTTGCTATAGATGGACCAGAGGTGGCAGTAGCAACCAAACCTACAGAGCTGGTCTGAGCAGAGCGCCTGGATCGACGGGTCTGCTGAGCAGCCTCCTCTGTGGCTGGAGAGGAATGGGAGACTGCTGAATGCAAGGCACGGGATTCCTGCTGGTTGAGGTGCAGTACCTCTGTGGCGACTGGACCCTCAGGGGCGCCACATTAGCACAAAGTGTAGACAGTTGTGCTGTGGTTCTAAACGAGTTAGTGCACCATAGGGAACTGTCCAGCACTTGGAAACTGGAAATTATTGGATGCAATCAGCTTTAATAGACTAAATAGTCTCCTCATTAGGGCACTACAAATTGCTATTAACCCTTTAACAAGCCTTGAAATGTGACTAAGAACAAAAGCCAAATCAGAATCTCAGTTTGCAGTGATGGTGTTTTGGGGTATTGCCCCTAATCAGTGCAAAGTGTGAGAAATGATTTGGCTAGGTGAGAGGCTTTGGAGTGAGGTCTGAAGGGTAACGTTTCTCGTTGTGACATACCTTCTTTGGCATGCCAAAGTCAGGAGGGTTATTCTCCATGCAATGTTCCTCTGGGAAATTTATATCCAGACAATATACCTAGTACATAAAATACTCTATTTACAAAAAAGGCATAGAATCATAGAACAAATAAACATTGCATTTTATTTATTACATCATAATACAACAACATTTAAAAAGGTTAAAAACACTACGTAGAGTGTACAGAAGAAAGAGACGGACCATATCAAGAGGAGATAGCACTACAGGATAAATCATGTCCCAAATATATCAACACATTTTCTGTTAACCATGTGAAAAAAAATATATACAGTATACATATGTACATCTAAGCACAATAGGTATTGTCAGATCTAGTATACTGTATGTAATAGAGGTCAAAATCAGAGGCACAAGTGGAGAAGTGTGGAAAAGAGGAGTTTTAGATTGTTCAGTTACCTGTATCCATCTATTCCTGCAAAAATAGTATGGGATGGGGAATGGCAGCACCTGCTCATCTGATTTATGATGAGCTGTGATCTGTCCACAAATCTTATTTCAGTCCTTCAGTGGAGTAAGTTTTTTGGCTAGGCGCATGCCACTGTTAAGACTCTCCTCATCAAGTCTAGTGTGAACTTTACCAGTCTTGATGAATCAGGACTTATTAATTTTTTTGTTGGATCATGGCCATCTAAAATTAAATTTAGCTTCTATATGTAAATATTCATTGTTTTGTGGAAACATAAAATATTTGTTCTTTTTTCATCTTTCTCACCTTTTCTCTTCCTTTTTCTTTAGCCCCCTCCCTCTGAAAAAATGCACAACAACATACCGTACTCATTAACATATTGTCAAGTAACACTATGTGCTCTTTATATGATTTATTTGTATTCTTATTTCATTACTAGTATTTTCAGTCTTGATAATACTACCATCACGGGATTAAATTCAGAGATATTGGAGACAATTTCTTGCAGTCTAAATAACCCCAAATGGTTCTCTACATATTGGGTACCATTGTTTATAAACACCATAAGTGTTGAAGGTGCCAGCTATGGTCTAACTGCAGACTATTGCATAATGAAGCTGTCTGTCTCCATTTACTTGGCCTGAATGAAAAAGGTCTGGGCAGCAGCTGTCATTGTGTTCTCTCTCTATGTGTACTCTTGTGTGCCAGTGTTATAATTCACCAGCTGACACCCGTATTGGCAGAGACCAAAAGATGTTGTTCAATGCCAAAGTAGCACCAGTATTCTAAAGTGAAAACTGCAAGACAATTCATCAGACTTTCCATTGCATTAAAAGAAGCCTAACAAGTGTATAAGGCCGGGGTCACACTAACTGACGCAAAATACGGTTCGTAGTTTACAGGCGTAATACGGATGAATGACCCCTAAATAGTGCTCCGTATGTCATCCGTAAGTAAGGTGTGGTCGCGTATTTTGCGAAATAATAGATATAGACACATAGAATGCATGTATATATATATATATATACTGCATATATATATATATATATATACACACACACACAAGTCATTGAGATAAACATATATATATATAAATTTATTTATTTACATTTCACAGAGTTCCTCATAGCAGAATAGCCGCTAATTAAATTGCCAGCTTCTATCAAATCATTCCCCAACCCGACATGAAATGACACATGGTTTACATACAGTAAAGCATTTCATGTTTTTTATATGTCCCTGACTAATAATTAGATGAGGGTTTGTGTGCATAATTTGGGAGTTGTAGTTGTTATTTTAAGGGGTTAATTCATTGTTAAAAAATGTGTGGGCTTCCCTTTGCCCTGTAGCAGTGGTGAATGGGTTAATCTTACAAAGGGTTAATGTCAGCTTACAATCGAATGGTGACTTTAACCCTTTGTTAGATTAACCCATTCGCCACCACTATAGCGCAATGGGAAGCCCACACATTTTTTAACAACAAATTAACCCCTTAAAATAACAACTACAACTCCCAAATTTTGCACACAAACCCTCATCTAATTAGTCAGGGACATATAAAAAAAACATGAAATGAAATGCGTTACTTAATGTAAACCATGTGTCATTTCATGTCGGGTTGGGGAATGATTTGATAGAAGCCGGCAATTTAATTAGCGGCTATTCTGCTATGAAGAACTCTGTGAAGTACAAATATATAGATATGTTTGTCACAATGACATGTATGTATATATATATATATATATGTATTCTATGTGTCTATATCTATTCTTTTGTTTCTTTATTAAACCTGTCAGTGTGAGTTTACTGTATAGCGCACTGAATTGCCGGCTTTTCTAAAGGACACCGGGTGCGTATTTCTCGCAAGTCACATGTGTGGTCCGTGTGTAATGCGTATTTTTTGCGCACTCATAGACTTTCAATGGCGTACTACGGGCGTAGTACGCTGACAATCGCAGCATGCTGGAATTGGCACGGACCGTAGAATACAGATGAGAAATATACGGCTGTTGGGAGCAAACCCATAGAGAATCATTTGTCCGTGTGTAATGCGTGCTTTTAACGCCTCTCACTCATCCGTATTCCTCGCCAGTGTGACCCCGGCCTAAGTAAAGAACTAGCTTGATACTAAAACATGCAAACAGGTGTAGCTTTGTCCTACGTGGTATAAGACCTCTTCAGCTACGTTGTATCATTTTAATGTCATACAAAAAAAAAAAAATTGCCTCCGCCTACAGCTGTATATTAATGGATATTGGCACTGATCCATGCCTCTTTCATTTTGATAAATGAAAAGTTTTCCAAATTTTCAGAGAACAATATTGTTTGCTTTGGTGTGACAAAAGCAATTGCTGCACTAAATACTCTCTTTAACTTAATGTCCAATAACGGACACAGTCCATTATTAGACATATCCCCTGCTTTGATGAGGGCTCCGGCGCAGAGCCCGCATCAAAGCTGGGATATGTCAGCTGTTATGAACAGCTGACATGTGCCCACAATAGGTGCGAGTGGAATCGCCGTCCGCCCGCACCTATTAACTAGTTAAATCCCGCTGTCAAAGCTGACAGCGGGCATTTAAATAGCATTTCCGGCCGCTGGGCCGGAAATTACTTCATCGTCAACCGCCGTCATGTGATCGGGGGTCGGCGTCATGTTGCCTGGACAACCAGAGGTCTCTATGAGACCTCTATGGTTGTTCCAGGCATATGGCTTTCAGCGCAACCCGGTGGTCAGAGGTGAAAGCACAGGAGTAAAAAATTTGCTACATATGGGTGATCTGCTCATTGCCCATATGTAGCAGAGCCGATCGGGTTGCGCATGCTTCTAACCTCCTATGGAGGCTATTGAAGCATGCCAAAAGTAAAAAAAAAAATGTTTATAAATAACAAAAATTAAAAAAAACCTAAAAGTTCAAATCACCCCCCTTTCGCGCCAATCGAAATAAAACAGTAAAAAAAATCCCACATACACATATTAGGTATTGTCGCATTCAGAATCGCCCGATCTATCAATAAAAAAAAGCATTAACCCGATCACTAAACGGCGTAGCGAGAAAAAAAGTCAAAACCCCAGAATTACATTTTTTTGGTCACCAAGACATTGTATTAAAATGCAATAACGGGTGATCAAAAGAACATATCTGCACAAATGTGGTACCATTAAAAACGTCAGCCCGGCATGGAAAAAATAAGCCCTCACCCGACCCCAGATCATGAAAAATGGAGACGCTACGGGTCTCGGAAAATTGTACAAAATTTTTTTTTTTTTTTTTAGCAAACTTTGGAATTTTTTTCACCACTTAGATAAAAGAGGACAAAGACATGTTTGGTGTCTATGAACTCGTAATGACCTGGAGAATCATAATGGCAGGTAAGATTTAGCATCTAGTAAACCTAGCAAAAAAGGCAAGCAAAAAACAAGTCTGGGATTGCACTTTTTTTGCAATTTCACCGCACTTGGAATTTTTTGCCTGTTTTCGAGTACATGACATGGTAAAACCAATGGTGTCATTTAAAAGTACAACTCGTCCCACAAAAAATAAGCCCTCACATGGCCATATAGATGGAAAAATAAAAAAGTTATGGCTCTGGAAAGAAGGGGAGTGAAAAACGAATGCGAAAAATTGAAAAAAGCTTCGGTCATTAAGGGGTTAACTGTCTGTTTTAGGATTGACAAGATAGTTTCCCCATAGAAAACTTGACCAGTTATTGCTACTGGTCCAATCTACTGACCCAGAATTCCATGAGATCATCACTTGGGGTATCTGCACGAGAAAAGAAAGAGTTTATGTATGACTAGTGTTGAGCATTCCGATACCGCAAGTATCGGGTATCGGCCGATATTCGCTGTATCGGAATTCTGATACTTAGTTCCGATACTTTTTCATATCGAATACCGGAATCGGAAGTTCCCATAATGCTAGGAGCCCGCTCGATTTGATTCAGCCAATGGGGATCCTCAGAAGTGTGGGCACATCCTGTTAGGCATGTAGGCATGTTAACTACTGGCATGGCTGTGATTGGCTGCTGAAATGATGTCATGATGCACTATAAAAACCGCAGCAGCCGCCATTTCTGGTCACTCTGCTGTGAATTCAGTTAGGGACAGGCTGCTGTTGAAGACTGTGAGGGACAGTTAGAAATAGCGATCATCAAACATATCTATTGCTCTACCCAGGCTACATAATCCACAACTGTAGCATTTTTGTAGCCCAGCAGCGCTGTTTTAATAGCTGTCTGCAAGGGCTGTGTGAGTGCAAACCCACGCTGTGTAGTGTGTCCTGCAGGCACGTCTGCTTGTAGGCCGCCCAGCGTGTGTCTCTGCCTCATACACATTTTTCTTTTATTGCTGCTTTTTTTTCTCCTGTATAGTGTGCTTCCATACGTATCCATATACGTTGGTTGCAAACACTAAAGGAGTGGACAGCAGAGCCTTTCAGCAGCCTTTCAGTGCTATAGCCCATTTCTCTGCACTGTTTTTGGCTGTCTGATAGGTCTCTCTGTGTGTGAGTGCAGCTCACGTTGCAGTGTGTTCTAGAGCCACCGCTAGCTGTAGTCCGCTCAGCGTGCGTCACTGCCTCATACATAGTCCTTTTGTTTGCAGCTAATTTATCCAGATTTTTGTTCCTATATTAGTGTGCTTCCATCCGCATCCATTGTCATTGGTTGGTTGCAAACACTACATAGGATTAGATAGAGGAGCCTTTTTGCTGGCTTGTGCCCTTCAGGGCCAGCCAGACTAGTATCACCCTATTTTTTGGAGCCTCATCTATTGCATTGTAGGTTAGCTTCCTGCATTGTAATCGCTCCAAAAAGTTTGTGATACTATAGCTTTCAAACTTTGGTCACATCCTTTTCTTTCCCCCCCCCCCAAAAAAAAAGGAAATAAAGTTCACCAAACACTCCACTTTACAGTTGTGTAGGCCACATTAGATCATATTAAAGTGTAGTACACACACTCTTAGCCAAATTAGTGTTTCTTATACTGGTTAGCAGGTGTTCAGGAATAAGAACACTAAGCCACCCTTTTTTTACTTTTCTGCCTATCTTTATCAGTCTACCAAGATGAAGAAGGCAGGGAGTAAGGCACGTGGTCGTGGCCATGGAGTTTCAGCAGGGAGAGGACGGGGGGATTCAGCAGGGAGAGGACGTGGGGATTCGGTGTCTGCTGCGGCCACCAGTGACCCGGCATCCCCCACTTTTACCAGGCAACAGTCCTTCATGCGCAGCTTTGTAGGACCCCGCCGTATCCCACTGCTGCGTGACGAACAAATTGAAGCCATTGTCGGATGGATGGCAGCTAACGCATCCACTTCAATGACTTCCGCATCCTCCCAAGGCCAGAGCACTGAAGAGCAACCATCTGTCTCTTCACCACCTGCCAAATTGCCCAGGCAGTCTGAGAGCCCTGGACAGGAGCCATCTCAATCTTTACTTCTGTTCTCAGAATCTGTTGGCTTGGAAAGAGGTGGCCAGCCAAGCAGCATTCTAGAGCGTGAAGAAGAGGGAGTATGCAGTGATGCGCAACTGCTTTGTCCCTCTGAATCTGAAGAGGCGGGTGGGCCAGTGCCTATTGTCAGCACACCTCAGTGCTCATCTGATAATGATGAGACTCAGCTGCCAATTTCTGGTGTGTACGGTGCTGGCGAGACAACCCAGGACCAGCCGGTGCTTGAAGAGGGGAGTGGAGATGATGAGGTCCTTGACCCATCATGGCGTCAGCCACAGGAAGGTGGTGGGAGCAGCTCTGAGGAAGAGATTCCCTGAACGGCCAAAAGAGGAGGGAGAGGGCGGGGGCAGACTTGGTTGCCTGTAGCCTCCACTTTGGCACCCGTGAGGAGCAATCCTCTTCCAAAACACAAAACAGGCGCTCCCAGGACTTGCAGTGCGTGGTCTTTTTTTGACACAGTTGCAGATGACATTTGCTTTGTCAAATGCAAGCTGTGTCATCAGAAAGTGAAACGAGGGAAAAATGTGAGCAACCTCAATACCACAAATATGTGGAAACATGCGCGTACCAAGCACGAGGTGGAGTTACACAGACACACTGAAGATGTAGGCCAACCTTCAGCAGCACCTACCACCTCTTCAGCTTGTGTTGGGGCCTCTTCCTCCAGCTCACACACAGCTGGTTCGGCTTCCTCACTGGAACACCATGGAAGAACCACTGCCACTGTTGTCCAGAGACCTAGTGAAATTCCACCCACTAAACCACGTTCGCAGTCATCAGCACACTCCCAGGCCACTCACCAGCAATCGGTAGCACAGGCATGGGAGAAAAAGCGGCCATACTCGGCAAACCATCCCCGAGCACTGGCTCTGAATGCCGGCATTGCCAAACTACTGGCCCTTGAGATGCTGTCATTCAGGCTGGTGGAGACTGACATCTTCCGGAACTTGATGTCATTGGCAGTTCCACAATACAATGTGCCCAGCCGGTTTTATTTCAGCAGGCAAGCCGTCCCTGCCCTGCAAAAGCATGTGGAGGGAAAAATTAAAAATGCGCTACTAAACGCCGTCAGTAGCAAGGTCCACCTGACCACCGATGCGTGGACCAGTAGCCATGGACAGAGACGATACCTTTCCCTCACTGCCCATTGGGTCAATGTTGTGGAGCCGGGTACAGATCTGGAGAGTGGCTCTGTACGTATTCTGCCAACTCCAAGGATTGCAGGAATGCAGTCTGTACATATTGAGTCCTCCTCCTACTCTAGTTCCTCGGAATCAGTACTGCATGAGCCTGTTAGGCCAGATATGAGCACAGGTGTGGCCAAACATCAACAGGCCGTCCTTAAATTAATTTCTTTGGGGAATCGGAGCCACACAGCACAGGAGCTCTGGAATGCCATCAAGCAGGAGAGCGATGTGTGGTTTGTGCCAGCAAATCTCCAGCCAGGTTTGGTAGTGAGTGACAATGGCCGAAATCTAGTGGCAGCTCTGGGCCTAGGCAACCTCACTCACATACCATGTCTGGCACACGTGCTCAATTTGGTTGTGCAGAGCTTTCTGAGGGACTATCCGGATCTTGATGCACTGCTGCACAAGGTTCGCCTAGAGTGTGCTCACTTGCGGCGTTACAGCATGGCAAGATCGCGCATTGCATCTCTGCAGTGCCGATTCCGCCTGCCAGAACATCGCATCATATGTGACCTCCCCACCAGGTGGAATTCAACGTTACATATGTTGGAGCGGTTGTGTGAGCAGCAGGCAGCAGTAATGGAGTACCAGCTGCATCAGGCGCAAACAAGTCGCACTGTGCGCCGGACACACTTCACCACCACTGAGTGGGCCACTATGAGGGACATCTGCCAAGTTTTGCGGGCCTTCGATGACTCCACGCGGATGGCCAGTGCAGATGATGCACTAATCAGCATGACTGTCCCCCTCATCTGTCTGCTTCAAAAAACCTTACAAGCACCAAGTGAGGAGGTTTTTGAAGAGGTCGAGGATGAGCAGTCAGAAATGCCATCTGCTTCTGGCAAGTCTGCGCAACGTGCTTCCACACAAAGGCCCAGGCAGGGGACACTTAGTGAGGAGGATGATGAGGAGTCAATGGAGGAGGAGGAACACATCTCTCCAGAGGAGGGAGGTACACAAGGCTCTAGTAGTCAGTGTGTACAGCGAGGGTGGGGTGATGCTGAGCAGGCTGAGATGCTGCCTCAAGCTGGGGACAACGTTTCCGGTCCAGTTGGCAGTCTGCAGCACATGGTTGATTTCATGCTGCAGTGCTTGTTAAATGACCGCCGCATCGCCAACATTCTCCACACGGCTGATTATTGGGTGTACACCCTCCTAGATCCTCGCTACCGGGACAACTTACAAAGCCTCATACCACAGTTGAACTGGGAGCGAAAAATGCGGGAGTACCAAGAAACACTTGTGCAGGCCATCATGTTATCCATTCCCCCCGCAAGTGTTGCTGGTAGTGCTTTTCAAAGCAGCCATGTGGGTAGAGGCAGTGGAGGAAGCACTGCACAAAGAGATAGCAGAGGCAGTGCAGCAGGTCAAGGCAAGGCCAGTATGGCCCAAATGTGGAAAAGTTTTGTGGGACCGCCACAAACGGCTACACCATCACAGACGGCTCCAGTCAGCAGGAGGCAACGTTTCCGTCAGATAGTGACAGACTACTTGTCTTGCCCTGTTAGTGTACTCCCAGATGGCTCTTCCCCGTTCAAGTATTGGGTCTCTAAGCTGGATACATGGACAGAGCTTAGCCAGTATGCATTGGAGTTGCTGGCTTGCCCTGCTGCCAGTGTATTATCGGAACATGTCTTTAGTGCTGCAGGTGGTGTTGTAACAGACAGTCGCACGCGACTATCGGCCGATAATGTTGACCGGCTTACTTTTCTGAAAATGAACAAGGCCTGGATCTCACCTGAATTTTCCAGTCCTCTTCCAGAATAAATAATTGGCTGGCAACAGGATCCAGGTCTCCTGTTGTGTTCATGTTTCTATGACCTGAACTTTATTTCCTGGGCTACAGGAACGCCCGTTGTTGCTCAGAAGTGCTGTCCGCACAGACAAAACACTCGCTCATGTGTAAGTGGGGTTCGTTAACGTCAGCCGATCCCCTGCTGTGTGTACGGCAAACTCTCCTGCTGCCTACAACTTCTGACTACCTCTGATTTAATATGTTCTCTGATTTTCCCTCTGTCTCCACTCTGTTTTGAGTATTTCCTCCGGCCTACAACACCGACTGTTTCTGCTCTCAAGTGCCGTCTGCACAATCCACACTTGTTCCTGTGTTAGCTGGGTCCTGTAACATCTGCTCATCTCCAGAGGTGAGCACAGCAATGTCTCCTGCTTTGTCTACATTCCCACTACTTGTAGTGGAAATGTGGACAGAGCAGGAGACATTGCCTGACTCACCTCTAGGGAGAAGCTGCTGTTACAGAACCCCAGTAACACAGGAACAAGTGTGGGTTGTGCAGACGGCATTTCAGAGCAGCAACTGGCGTTGTTGGAAGCCAGAGGAAATACTCGAAACAGAGTGAAGACAGAGGCCTAATTGGAGTACGTTGACAGTTAGTAGTAGTCTAGAAACAATCGCAAACTGCCACCAAGTAGGCCTCGGCCTACTACCTGATTTTCCCTGGGCTCCGACACCGCCAGTTGTTGCTCAGAAGTGCTGTCCGCACAGACAAAACACTCGCTCATGTGTAAGTGGGGTTCGGTAACGTCTGCTGATCCCCTGCTGTGTGCATGGCAAAGTGTCCTGCTCCCTCCACAGTCAAACAACCTCAGATTTACACCTGGCTCCAAGTAGGCCTTGGCCTGCACCCTGATTGTCCCTGGGCTCCAACACCGCCAGTTGTTGCTCAGAAGTGCTGTCCGCACAAACAAAACACTCGCTCATGTGTAAGTGGGGTTCGGTAACGTCAGCTGATCCCCTGCTGTGTGGAGGGCAAAGTGTCCTGCTCCCTCCACAGTCAAACAACCTCAGATTTACACCTGGCTCCAAGTAGGCCTCGGCCTACTACCTGATTTTCCCTGGGCTCCGACACCGCCAGTTGTTGCTCAGAAGTGCTGTCTGCACAGACAAAACACTCGCTCACGTATAAGTGGGGTTCGGTAACGTCGGCTGATCACCTGCTGTGTGTACGGCAAACTCTCCAGCTGCCTCCAAAGTCAAAATAACTCCTGATTGTCCCTGGTCTCCAACACCGCCAGTTGTTGCTCAGAAGTGCTGTCCGCACAAACAAAACACTCGCTCATGTGTAAGTGGGGTTCGGTATCGTCAGCTGATCCCCTGCTGTGTGGAGGGCAAAGTGCTGCTGCCTCCAAATTGTAACTACTTCAGATTTAAACATTCTCTGATTTGGCCTCTGTCTCCACTCTGTCTCTAGTATTTCCCCTGACCTCCAGCACCGCCAGTTCCTGCTCACAGTTGCCGTCCGCGCATTCCACACGTGTTCCTGTGTTACTCGGGTTCTGTAATGTCAGCAGATCCCCCAATGTGTGTCCGGCACTGTCTCCTGCGCTGTTCACCTTCCCACTGCAAGCGGTGGAAATGTGGACAGAACAGGAGACAGTGGCAGACACACATCAGGGGCTCTGCCGACATTACAGAACCCCAGTAACCCAGGAACACGTGTGGATTGGGCAGACGGCTGCTGTACGCATAAACTGGTGGTGTTGGTGGTCACGTGAAATCCTGAAAACAGAGTGGAGACAGATGCCTAATTGGAGCACGTTGACAGTCAGTTGTAGCCTACAAACAATCTAAAACTGCCACCAAGTAGGCCTCGGCCTGCACCCTGATTGTCCCTGGGCTCCAACAACGCCAGTTGGTGCTCGGAAGTGCTGTCCACACAGAAAAACACACTCGTTCATGTGAAAGTGGGGTTCGGTAACGTCAGCTGATCCCCTGCTGTGTGGAGGGCAAAGTGCTGCTGCCTCCAAATTGTAACTACTTCAGATTTAACCATTCTCTGATTTGGCCTCTGTCTCCACTCTGTCTCTAGTATTTCCCCTGACCTCCAACACCGCCAGTTCCTGCTCACAGTTGCCGTCCACGCATTCCACACATGTTCCTGTGTTCCTGGTGTTCTGTTACGTGAGCAGATCCCCCAATGTGTGTCCGGCACTATCTCCTGCGCTGTCCACCTTCCCACTGCAAGTGGTGGGAATGTGGACAGAGCAGGAGACAGTGGCAGACATACATCAGGGGATCTGCTGACATTACAGAACCCCAGTAACACAGGAACACATGTGGATTGGGCAGACGGCTGCTGTACGCATAAACTGGCGGTGTTGGTGGTCACGTGAAATCCTGGAAACAGAGTGGAGACAGATGCCTAATTGGAGCACGTTGACAGTCTGTTGTAGCCTACAAACAATCTAAAACTGCCACCAAGTAGGCCTCGGCCTGTACCATGATTGTCGCTGGGCTTCAACAACACCAGTTGGTGCTCGGCAGTGTCTTTGGCACGGGTACTCCCTGTTGCCCAGCCTGGTTCCAGCACGCCAGCTGTTTCCGGGTAGTGTCAAGGTCACTATGCCACCAATCCGTTGTCCTGTCGTCTTGCGGCCGGGTTAGCCGACTCTACGGTGCCTGCAGTTTAGGTGACTCCTATGTGGACTGCCATTGGCTCTTGTTCATTCTGCTACCCATCCGGGTGCCAGCACTGTCAGCTGGTTCTCGCCAGAGCCTTTGGCCTAGGTGCCTCCATCTTGGTATCCGAAGGTCCAGCACCGTCAGCTGGTCCTTGGTAGTGCTTTCTAGCACAGGTACCTCCTGCCTAGTAACCGTGGTCCAGCACCGTCAGCTGTTCCTCGGTAGTGCCATTGGCTCTTGTAGCTTTTGCTACCCATCTAGGTTCCAGCACCGTCAGCTGGTTCTCGGCAGTGTCTTTGGCACGGGTACTCCCTGTTGCCCAGCCTGTTTTCAGCACTCCTGCTGTTTCCGGGTAGTGTCAAGGTCACTATGCCACCAATCCGTTGTCCTGTCGTCTTGCGGCCGGGTTAGCCGACTCTACGGTGCCTGCAGTTTAGGTGTCTCCTATGTGGGCTGTGGGAACTGGCGCTGAAGGCTGGATCCGTAGTGCCAATGGGACATGGACCCCCTGTAGGACTGTGAGTTTCGGTAACTGCGGCCGGCTTGCGGCCTGGCTACTTTGCTTTGAATGGGTACCTTCTGCTACCCACCCGGGTTCCGGCATCGTTAGCTGGTTCTCGCCAGAGCCTTTGGCCTAGGTGCCTCCATCTTGGTATCCGAAGGTCCAGCACCGTCAGCTGGTCCTTGGTAGTGCTTTCTAGCACAGGTACCTCCTGCCTAGTAACCGTGGTCCAGCACCGTCAGCTGTTCCTCGGTAGTGCCATTGGCTCTTGTAGCTTTTGCTACCCATCTGGGTTCCAGCACCATCAGCTGGTTCTCGGCAGTGTCTTTGGCACGGGTACTCCCTGTTGCCCAGCCTGTTTTCAGCACGCCTGCTGTTTCCGGGTACTGTCAAGGTCACTATGCCACCAATCCGTTGTCCTGTCGTCTTGCGGCCGGGTTAGCCGACTCTACGGTGCCTGCAGTTTAGGTGACTCCTATGTGGGCTGCGGGAACTGGCACTGAAGGCTGGATCCGTAGTGGAAATGGGACATGGACCCCCTGTAGGACTGTGGGTTTCGGTAACTGCAGCTGGCTTGCGGCCTGGCTACTTTGCTTTGGATGGGTACCTTCTGCTACCCACCCGGGTTCCAGCACTGTCAGCTGGTTCTCGCCAGAGCCTTTGGCCTAGGTGCCTCCATCTCGGTATCCGAAGTCCAGCACCGTCAGCTGGTCCTTGGTAGTGCTTTTTAGCACAGGTACCTTCTGCTTAGTAACCGTGGTCCAGCACCATCAGTTGGTCCTCGGTAGTGCCATTGGCTCTTTTTCCTTCTGCTACCCATCCGGGTTCCAGCACTGACTGCTGGTTCTCGCCAGAGCCTTTGGCCTAGGTGCCTCCATCTCGGTATCCGAGGTCCAGCACCGTCAGCTGGTCCTTGGTAGTGCTTTTTAGCACAGGTACCTTCTGCTTAGTAACCGTGGTCCAGCACCGCCAGTTGGTCCTCGGGAGTGCCATTGGCTCTTGTTCCTTCTGCTACCCATCCGGGTGCCAGCACTGTCTGCTGGTTCTCGCCAGAGCCTTTGGCCTAGGTGCCTCCATCTCGGTATCCGAGGTGCAGCACCGTCAGCTGGTCCTTGGTAGTGCTTTTTAGCACAGGTACCTCCTGCATAGTAACCGGGGTCCAGCACCATCAGCTGTTCCTCAGTAGGGCCATTGGCTATTGTTCCTTCTGCTGCCACTACGGGTTCCAGTACTGTCAGCTGGTTCTCGCCAGTTTCTCAGCCTTCTTGTACCTTCTGCTACATTTCCAAGATCAAGCTTTTTGAAATTGCCTTTGGTAATCCTTATTGATCTCCATGACGACGACCCTGATGACGACGACCCTGAAGACCACACCAAAGAAGACCAGAAATATGACCCTAAATAATAAGACCAAGAGGACAAAGAACATGAAGACAACCACCAAGATACAGAACAAAAGACAGAAGAACAAGAAGCAGAAGAAGCAAAAGCAGAAGAACAGAAAGCAGAAGAACATTAAGCATAAGACTAAAAATCATCATAGAAGAAATCAAAATTATAAGCAGAAGAAGACTAAGCAGTAAATGGGGGTGAGTCCGTTCCTCCTCGTGGTGCCCCTGGAAAATGCCTGCTGCTGCAGGCCAAACTGAACGCGGACAAATCCTGTTGTAAATCTTTAGTGACAGGCAGAACGTAAGGTGTAGTCTTATAACTTTTATAGATAAGTACTACAGGAATGCCTGTCACCAGAAGAAAATGAAGAAAATGAAGAATAGGAAGAAGATGAAGAAATAGCATATTAAAATTAATAATAGCTGAATAAGAAGAATATGGAGAATGGAAAAAAAAATTAATGGGAAGAAGATAAAGAAGAAGAAGTTGAATAAGGTGAAGAAAAAGTTGATGAAAAAAATGCTACTGCTGCGGATCATGAAGGAGAAAGTGTGGGAGAAGTACAAAAGAAGGTGAAGAGCATGGAAGTTGTGAAACATACATATCTGACAAAATATAAAAAAGGTTAACATAGTCAATATCTTTTTAACTCCGAACGTCTTGAAAAAAAAAATTGGAATTAATGCTATGCCATGTGATTTGAATAAACCACTATGCCTTTAATGTCTCCTCCACCTCCCACAATACATTCTACATGATTCTTATTTGTTTTCAATTATGTAGAATTAGCCAACAAGGAAATAAAGGGCTTTTTTAAATTCCGATACTGGAAGTCCCATTGACTTGAATGGGACTTCCGGTATCAGAATCGGCGATACCGGATATTTTTTTCGTATCGGGCGATACCATCCGATACAATATTTTTGGGTATCGAACGGTATCGCTCAACACTATGTATGACTGAACCTGACTATGCATCCGATTCTTCTCTGTTTACAAAAGTGCATGGGGTTGTCTCAATGGCAACTAAAACATCCCGTCCATCTTCTCAACTATGCAGTAGTTACTGCTGGTGCTTTGTCAAAAAGCATAGATATCCCGCAGTTTGAAGGTAGCAATAAGCCTGTCATCCCACAAGAATTCCAGCACACAGCTTGCAATGTTGGCTAGCATGACAGAGGACCTTGATGATTCATTTTCATCATTCAGTAGTGATTATTTGTTTTCATGGCCATCATTGTAATTTTCACTATGTACGCCTTGTCCCCCTACCTCTACCAACATCATGTCCACCTCAATATCCACCTTCTGTTGCTCTTCCTTCAAATACTGCAGCATGTAACATGAACAATGAGGGTCCCCAACAGACACAGGGTGACAATGAACAAGTACAATTTGCTGTTTTTCATCCATTCCATTTTGCATTTTGGAGAATGTTTATTCCAGGATATACAGCTCTGGCTAAATTTAAGAGACCACTGCAAAATTTTCAGTTTGTCTGATTTTTCTCTTTATAGGTATATTTTTGAGCAAAATGTAAATTGCTTTTTTATTCTATAAACTACTGACAACATGTCTTCGAATTTCCAAGCACTAAATGTATTTATTTTCAGAAAATGAGAAATGGTTAAAATAACAAAAAAATGCTGTGCTTGCAGACCTCAAATAATGCTAAGAAAACAAGTTCATAATCATTTAGAAACAACAATACTAATATTTTAACTCAGAAACAGTTCAGAAATCAATATTTTGTGGAGTAACCATAATTGTTAATCATAGCTTTCATGCGTCTTGGCATGCTTTCCATCAGTCTTTCACACTGCTTTTGGGTGACCTTTTGCCACTCCTGGTACAAAAATGTAAGCAGTTCTTCTTTGGTTGATGGCTTGTTGTGACTATCCATCTTCCTCTTGATTACATTCCAGAGGTTTTCGATGGGGTTCAGGTCTGGAGATTGGACTGGCCTTGACAGGGATTTGATGTAGTGGTCCTTCATCCATACATTGATTGACCTAGCTGTGTGGCATGGCACATTGTCCTGCTGGAAAAACCAGTCCTCAAAGTTGGGGAACATTGCATGAACACAAGGAATCAACTGTTTTTCCAGGATAACCTTGTATGTGGCTTGATTCACACATCATTCACAAAGATTAATTTGTCCAATTCCAGCCTTGCTGAAGCATCCCCAGATCATCATCGATCCTCCACCAAATTTCACAGTGGGTGCAAGACCTCTCCAGGT
Organism: Dendrobates tinctorius; assembly: GCF_039654945.1. Lineage (NCBI taxonomy): Eukaryota > Metazoa > Chordata > Amphibia > Anura > Dendrobatidae > Dendrobates > Dendrobates tinctorius. Next base: position 71,399,773 of record NW_027361714.1, on the reverse strand, counting down.
CTCCGTCTAACCATTAGATGACGAGGTGTTGGGCAAAGCTCAAAATTAGACTCAGAGAAAATTACTTTACTCCAGTCCTCTATGGTCCAATCCTTATGGTCTTGGGCAAATTTCAGCCTGGCTCTCCTTTGCTTCTCATTGATGAAAGTTTTTTTTTCTATCTTTACATGACTTGAGCCCTGCCTCTGGAACCTGTTACGAACTGTACTTGCCGTGCACTTCACCCCAGCTGCCATTTGCCATTTCTTTTGTAGGTCACTTGATGTCATCCTGTGGTTGCTGAGTGACATTCAAATAAGATGACAGTCATCCCGGTCAGTGGAGAGTTCTTTTCACCCTCTGCTGGTCTATAGCTTTGTTGTCCCCAATGTCTGCTGCTTGTGCTCTTTGTAATGGACTGCCATCTTAGAAATGTTAAGGATGGAGGCAACATGACACTCACTGTATCCCTCTGCTAATAAAGCCAGAATTGGGCCCTTCTTTTCCTCACTCCAGACTTTTCTTTTCAACTCCTTTGTCATGATTAAAAGTTATTTTTTCATTCTTATTACTTTTGGGATATTACTAGCACTTGCTTTGCCATCCAGCTTGTCCTATTGCAAGAGGATTGTGAACACCACAGCAGGGTTTTTTATACAGTACAGTTCTGCCTTCATACATGTTGACACGGTGCGCACTCTAGCATACAGCATAAACCACCTTCTAGCTATCAAAATAAGCAGACTGTTTCCTGTAGTCTAACTTGTTTTTTGGGGAATAAATTCATGGACTTCAGTGCGCTGCTTGACAAATTTCACGAATCCAGATTCTGAGAAAGATTAACTGTTTATTTCCCAACGCGTTTCAAAGTGTATACCACATCTTCCTCAGGGATATATCATCCCCTGAGGAAGAAGTGGTATACACTTTGAAACGCGTTGGGAAATAAACAGTTAATCTTTCTCATAATCTGGATTCGTGAAATTTGTCAAGCAGCGCACTGAAGTCCATGAATTTATTCCCTTAAAATCTGAAGTTTTAGCGGTCACAGAGCTGACCTTTGGACGTGCAGCAAGCTGACTACGGATCTTATATGCCTGAACCTCTCCTGAAAAGGGTGAGTAAATTCTAATTTATTCTTCTAACAATAACCCGGATAAGAACCTATTGCGCTTTTTGTTCCTCTAGTTTAATTGCATTGTTTTTTGGAGCATGCGGTAAAACTATAAAGAATACAAATGACATGGGTAAGTATTGGGCAGATGATCACACAGATAAAAAATTACAGGAAGTACAGTGTGATGCAAATTTTACATAGAAACACACAGGTGTTTAATTACATCTGCTGAGCTCTGGCTGCCATACAGTTAATAACCTCTCTGAACAACACTGCATTGCAAGAAAAGATGTTAATCTTACCAGATATGCTTTACCCGGATAACGAACTCAAGTAGGGAGTTACAAGAGGACAGATAAACACGTTTGTCCTTATGAAATACACAGAATAAAATGGCATCTTCTTTATCCCAGAGTACACTGCTTCATTCCCACAATGCATTGCTTCTGTTAAAGACACAGACTGTAAATTCTATCAAAGACACAGGTATAAATTCAGCCACCACTAGATGATGCTATATCTAAACCCGAATGATACAAACATATTTGTTCTGTATTCAGAGGGCAGAACAAGTACTTTCCTTCGTTAAATAAGATTTGGTTCAGGTGATCACCTAACCAGAAGCACATTAAAAAAACCAAAAGCAAAACACAAAACAAATATCCTGGAATAAAAAAGTAAAAAAATATATTGCAAAAATTGCTGTCCCACAAGGGTTGCCGTGACGTGGCGGGATGGCTTCTACATTATTTTGATCAAAATTATGTTAACTAAATACCCTTATTACTATTATTACTACCTTCATGCAATTTTTGCAATATATTTTTTTACTTTTTTATTCCAGGATATTTGTTTTGTGTTTTGCTTTTGGTTTTCTCTGTGTAAAGGTCATGTGTTCATATGCAATTACATTTTGCATGCACATTAATTTACTTTTTCTGCTCAGACCCAGTTTCTCATTTGTTTCATTGTGCATTCTGTGCATATAAGGGTGTGACCGCCCTGTTTCTGAGTTGGAAAATCCATCCTGTCTGGCCTATACTATTACTGGTGGTTCAGTCCCTCTGTCCTTGTTCACATTTACGTCACTTGACAAGTGGAAAGGTTTTAAATACAAGAGTTAGGACTGTCCCACAAGGGTTGCAGTGACGTGGTGGGATGGCTTCTACATTATTTTGATCAAAATTATGCTAACTAAATACCCTTATTACTATTATTACTACCTTCATGCAATTTTTGCAATATATTTTTTTACTTTTTTATTCCAGGATATTTGTTTTGTGTTTTGCTTTTGGTTTTCTCTGTGTAAAGGTCATGTGTTCATATGCAATTACATTTTGCATGCACATTAATTTACTTTTTCTGCTCAGACCCAGTTTCTCATTTGTTTCATTGTGCATTCTGTGCATATAAGGGTGTGACCGCCCTGTTTCTGAGTTGGAAAATCCATCCTGTCTGGCCTATACTATCACTGGTGGTTCAGTCCCTCTGTCCTTGTTCACATTTACGTCACTTGACAAGTGGAAAGGTTTTAAATACAAGAGTTAGGACTGTCCCACAAGGGTTGCCGTGACGTGGCGGGATGGCTTCTACATTATTTTGATCAAAATTATGTTAACTAAATACCCTTATTACTAGAGTTGAGTGACTTTTGGTTTTTTAGGGTCGCGTTTCGTTTCGTGAAACCCGACTTTTCCAAAAGTCGGGTCGAGCAAGATCGTCCGATTATAGGGAAAAGTCGGGGTCGTCCCGAAACACGAAACCCAATGTAAGTCAATGGGGAATAAAAGTCGGCAGTGAGAGGAGGACAGGAAACACACCAACAGTGCCCATTTGAATGCCAAAAGCATCAATTCTTCTTACTTAAGCTTGTCAACCTTAATTAACTTCATAATACAAGTTACGCACTGAAATATGGGGGTTATTTGGCTACAGACTGTGGGGGGGGAGGGCTGGCTCCAGGTTTTCATGTGCCCTGGGCGAAAGAGCGCCCCTTTAACACATACCACAACTCATCATGCTCCGATACGGCAGAGAAATAGCGGTATAGTACAATGAAAAATACCTCACTTTTTACATCTCATGAAGAGGCCCATCTATTTCTCCATACAGAATCATTGGTCCCATATAATGTTTGAAACAGTATATGATGAGCTCCACATAATGCTACAGTATATGTTGGTCCCCATGGATGAAGCTCCACTGTCTTATGGGCCCAAATAATGCTCCAAACATAATGGGCCCCATTTCTAATGCTCTAGTGTATAATGGGCCCTGTAAATGCTGCTCCAGTGTCTGATGTCCACCTTTGGAATGTTCCAGTGTATGGTGGGCCCCATCTATCATTCTCCAGAGTATATTGCTCCCCAAAAATTGCTGTCCCAACATTGAAAACAATCAAATAAGTCTCCTCGCTAGGGAATCCCTGTACTTGTCTGGACTCCTCGTCGTCCCCATCTTCCATCTCACTGCACAGTATTTCAACTTTGCAAGTGCTGTGATCCTGGGCAAGCAGGGGGGCCCACTCGTTGGCACTGGCACTGGCACAGGGCCCCTGATAGTACGGTGGTGTGTCTGATGGCGGGTGGGCCGAACCTGCACTTTCATCTGCAGCTTCCTCTTTGTCACCGTGTAAGATGGAACTGTATATGGGAAGGGTAACCTGAGTTTCATCAGGGTCAGATTCAGGTCATGTAGCGTGCGAGGGGAATGTAGTGGTCTGGGTCAATGTACCAGCAGATTCATCGAGCAGTGGCTGGGCATCAGTGCACTTGTGTCGCCCCCAGGAGTACGGTCGCCACAGTGGCATTACCTTATTCCTAGGGAGTATGATGTCATGCTTGGGAGCAACGAAGGATCTCTCTAGCAGGTTAACTGATTGGGCGGCGTTATTCCCACGAGTCATGACCCTCCAAACAGCGTTCATGAAGGCAAAGTGTTTGTTTTACGTGGGCAGTATGGTTGCAAAGCTGAACCTTAAAGGAATGTCCAGAAGGGCACCACCAGGAGTGGAGCCTACGGTTAAATTCGACTCCACCTGGGAAACCTCAACCATGCCAGCTACAGAACAGATGCACACATTGCAAGCTTAATTCCGTTAACGAACGAGACTCCGTCATGCCCCGCGGTCCGAGTCCGGCTTACTAGAGGGACACGTGAGGCTCTGGCACATGAGATTGGCCAATAACTGGTGTGTCATGCCCTTACATGTCCGTGGCTGCATGTGCGCTACACTGAAAAGGCCAGCGTTTGTCGCTTACAGGTGCAGATAACCCGCTGAACAACGTTAGTGATGGGGATCACTGATTACAATTATTACCCGCGAACAATGATTTCCCAGTAAGTGCAGGTCAACCGCAGTTCCGGAATTAGGCCTAACCGTCATTCCGGAAAAAGGAAAAACTTACGTGTTCAAACCACAGGTGCTTTAGCTTGCTTAACAGCTCGCCAGCCGTTCTCACGCCCAGTATGGATTACACGTGATTGCACAAAGGTTAGAAAGGGTACCGTATCCCCGGATAACATGTATGGATAGCGTACACATTCAAAATATATGTCTCAGGAGGCAGGCTCAGACGGTGTCAGGCCCAGAATGGATTGCACGTGATTGCACAAAGGTTAGAAAGGGTACCGTATCCCCAGATAACATGTATGGATAGCGTACACATTCAAAATATATGTCTCAGGAGGCAGGCTCAGACGGTGTTAGGCCCAGTATGGATTGCACGTGATTGCACAAAGGTTAGAAAGGGTACCGTATCCCCAGATAACATGTATGGATAGCGTACACATTCAAAATATGTCTCAGGAGGCAGACTCAGACGGTGTTAGGCCCAGTATGGATTGCACGTGATTGCACAAAGGTTAGAAAGGGTACCGTATCCCCAGATAACATGTATGGATAGCGTACACATTCAAAATATATGTCTCAGGAGGCAGGCTCAAACGGTGTTAGGCCCAGTATGGATTGCACGTGACTGCACAAAGGTTAGAAAGGGTACCGTATCCCCAGATAACATGTATGGATAGCGTATACATTCAAAATATATGTCTCAGGAGGCAAGCTCAGACGGTGTTAGGCCCAGTATGGATTGCACGTGATTGCACAAAGGTTAGAAAGGGTACCGTATCCCCGGATAACATGTATGGATAGCGTACACATTCAAAATATATGTCTCAGGAGGCAGGTTCAGATGGTGTTAGGCCCAGTATGGATTGCACGTGATTGCTCAAAGGTTAGAAAGGGTACCGTATCCCCAGATAACATGTATGGATAGCGTACACATTCAAAATATATGTCTCAGGAGGCAGGCTCAGACGGTGTTAGGCCCAGTATGGATTGCACGTGATTGCACAAAGGTTAGAAAGGGTACCGTATCCCCAGATAACATGTATGGATAGCGTACACATTCAAAATATATGTCTAAGGAGGCAGGCTCAGACGGTGTCAGGCCCAGTATGGATTGCACGTGATTGCACAAAGGTTAGAAAGGGTACCGTATCCCCGGATAACATGTATGGATAGCGTACACATTCAAAATATATGTCTCAGGAGGCAGGCTCAGACGGTGTTAGGCCCAGTATGGATTGCACGTGATTGCACAAATGTTAGAAAGGGTACCGTATCCCCAGATAACATGTATGGATAGCGTACACATTCAAAATATATGTCTCAGGAGGCAGGCTCAGACGGTGTCAGGCACAGTATGGATTTGACGGCCCAGATTACACAGCGGAGGAGCAGGGAGAGGTAAAGATTGCAAATGCTGGGGCCCTACCCAAGCAAGGGGGGCCCACTCGTGGACGTCGGTACTGGCACTGGGCCCCTCATAGTACAGCGGTGTGTCTGACGGCGGGTGTGCACCACCACCGTCAGAGACACTTGATTGCACTATGAGGGACCCTGTGCCAGTGCCCGCGCCCAAGAGTCGGCCTACCCACCTGTCCAAGGGCAACGGCACTCGCACGGTGTCGTGCGCTAGGTGGTGACCCCGGCCATGGGGGGGGAGGCAGCACAGTTAGGGAGTTTTAGAAAGTGGCATATGTTGATGTTGGACATTCAGCTGATGCAAAAGGCGAAATAGGTGAAGTACCAGGAAGAGGTGGACCAAAGCAAGCCATTTTTCTGTCACCCTATGTGTCATCAGGGGAAGGTGGGACAAAATCCTTGGAAACCCATGCGTGGTTCATTTTAATGAAGGTTAGATCATCCACATTTTGGGTTGACAGACGGGTCCTTTTTTCTGTCAGGATTGATCCAGCTGCACTGAAGACTCTTTCCGATAGCACACTTGCAGCTGGGCAAGCGAGCTCCTGTAAGGCATATTGGGCCAATTCAGGCCAGGTGTCCAGTTTAGCGGCCCAATAGTCAAAGGGGAATGACCTGTGTGGGAGAACATCGATATGGGAGGAAAAGTAGTTTGTAACCATAGTTGACAACTGCTGTCTCCTGTCACTTTCCATCGATGCAGTATTACCAGTTGTGTGAGCGGTATTTGAAAAATCAGTCCACAACATTGTCATGAAACCCCTGTCTCCAACGCCACTTCTGCTGTGTGCACCACGAACACCTCTGCCAAGCTGCCCCCGGCCCGTACGGCTCGTGTGAGAACCATCACCGCTGCTGTGTGCTGGGAATGCCTCAAGCAACCGATTTACCAGAGTTGCTTGTTTATTAGCCAATATTAGGTCAAGGTTCTCCTGTGGCATGATGTTTTGTAATTTGCCTTTATAGCGTGGATCCAGGATGCTGGCCAACCAGTAGTCATCATCGTTCATCATTTTGGCAATGTGGGGGTCCCTTTTTAGGATCCGCAAGGCATAATCTGACATGTGGGCCAATGTTCCCGGTGTCAATGATGCACTGCGAGTGCTGGGTGGAGGAGCACTTTCTGGCAAATCCACATCCCTCCAGTCACGCACAAACCCTGTACCAGACCTTGCCACGCCAACATTTTCACTTGCCCCACGAGATGCATCCTCCTCCCCTAAGTAATCATCCCCATCATCATCCTCCTCCTCCTCTTCTTCCTCCACCTCATCCAGGAGAGGTCCCTGAGCAGACAATGGCTGAATGTCATCAAGGATTCCCTCCTCCTCTTCCTCCTCATCAACATTGGCTGCAGACGCCTGCTCCTTAAGGTGCGTCAAAGTTTGCATGAGCAGACGCATAAGTGGGATGCTCATGCTTAGGATGGCGTCGTCAGCGCTTACCAGCAGTGTGCATTCCTCAAAACACTGAAGGACTTTACAAAGGTCTTTCAGCTTCGACCACTGCACACCTGTCAACTCCATGTCTGCTCTCAAAGTGCCTGTCCGTGTATCCTCCCACAAATGCATTATGGCCTGCCTCTGCTCGCACAGCCGCTCCACCATGTGCAGGGTGGAGTTCCACCTTGTTGCAATGTCGATAATGAGGCGGTGGTTGGGAAGGTGGAGCAATCGCTGCAGCTTCTGCATACGAACGGAGTGTACAGGCGACCGGCGGATGTGCGCGCACAGTCTTCGCACCTTCTGGAGCAGGGCTGTTAACTCAGGATAATTTTTGAGGAAGCACTGCACCACCAGGTTCAAGGTGTGAGCCAAGCAAGGTATGTGGCTGAGTTTTGAAAGGGCTATGGCTGCCACAAAATTACGGCCGTTATCACTAACTACCTTGCCTGCCTCAAGATGTACACTGCCCAGCCATGACTCAGTTTGTCGCTTCAAGTACTCGGCCAGCACCTCGGCGGTGTGTCTGTCGCCCAAACACATCATCTGCAACACAGCCTGCTGACGCTTTCCACTAGCTGCTCGATAGGGGGAAACATCGTGTGCAACAGTGGCAGCTGCAGATGGAGTGCTCGTACGACTGCGCTCTGTGGACGAGCTTTCGCTTCTGGAGGAGGAGGAGGAGGAGGAGGAGGGTCGAACGCCTACAGCAAACTGTTTCCTATACCGTGGGCTAGGCAGCACTGTCCCACCACCGCTGTCCCCTGTGGACCCTGCATCCACCACATTAACCCAGTGCGCAGTGATGGACACGTAACGGCCCTGGCCATGCCGACTGGACCATGCATCAGTTGTGAGGTGCACCTTTCCGCTCACTGACTGCTTGAGTGCATGGACAATGCGGTCTTTCACATGATGGTGGAGGGCTGGGATGGCTTTGCGAGAGAAGAAGTGGCGACTGGGTAGGTCATAGCGTGGTACTGCATAGGCCATGAGTTCGCGGAAAGCTGTGCTTTCCACCAACCGAAAGGGCATCATCTCAAACGAGATTAGTTTGGCAATGTGGGCGTTCAAACCCAGTGTACGCGGATGAGAGACTGAGTACTTTCTTGACCTACTCATAGTGTCTGGGAGGGTGAGCTGGACTTGAGAGCTGCATATGGTGGAAGTAGCGGTGGACAGGGCGGACTGAGAGAGGGTTGATGATGGTGATGGAGTTGGTGTTCTTTCTGATGGCCTAGAATCAGTCTTTCGTTGATATAACAGTGGGATTCCCTGACTGCTGTGGTCTTGCAACGACACCTCAACATTTGCTGCTGTGCTAACCGGTGGGCTTACAGTGGGGGAAACAATGTAGCGTTGCTGACTACCTTCGTTGTGATCAGTTGCACATGTGGCACTTGAGGTTTGGTGTTGTGTCCACGCTTGCAAGTGCATGCTGGTTAAATGTCTAAGCATGCAACTGGTATTCAAATTTTTCAGATTTTTCCCTCGGCTAAAGGTCTTTGCGCACTTCTTACAGATAACCTTGGCCTGATCATGAGGATTTTGGTCAAAAAAGTGCCACACTGCACTCTTCCTACTTTGGCAGACATTTTGCGGCCTAGCACACTGTAATCTTTTGACCCTCTGGACAAGCTGTCCAGCAACTCTTTTGATGTTTGGAACCTGTCTTTGGAGTGCTCCGGGCCTGCCAGATAACAGCTGTTGCGATGTCGATGTCTGCTGTGGATGCTCCTCATCTGAGCTATTGGAAGCAGCACCCTCTTCCCCCAATGGATGCCAATCTGGGTCAACAACTGGGTCATCCATCACCTCCTCCTCTATGTCATGTGCACCTTCCTCTGTGTCACCGTGTATGGTGGTATAGTGTGCGGGAAGGGGCACCTGAGTCTCATCAGGGTCAGAATCTGGCTCTGTACACTGCGAGGACAATGTAGTGCTCTGAGTGAATGTACCAGCAGAATAATCCATCAGCGGCTGTGCATCAGTGCACTCCATGTCAGATTCATCTTGGCCTGGGTAATTCACCATTTCACTTGATAATCCAGGCATGGTATGTGAAAACAGCTCCATGGAGTAATCAGTAGTATGGCCTGCGTCATCCTTCAATCTTGGTTGGGGTGAAGGACACAAGGAAAGGTGTGGTTCATGAACATGAGCCTCCAATGACAACTCAGTGCTTTTACTTTTTACAACTGAAGAAGAGGAGGCGATAGAGCTGGAGGCTGAGTCAACAATGTAAGACAAAACTTTTTCCTGATGCTCTGGCTTTAAAAGCGGTTTGCCAACTCCTAGAAAACTAAGCGTTCGAGGCCTTATGTAGCCAGACGATGACGCAGGGTCAGCACCTCCTGCATTCGGTCCTATTTTGCTCTTGCCACTACCATCAGATCCACCACCAACACCATCATTACCAGCTGCCAACCCCCGCCCAATTCCACGGCCTCTTCCACCAGCCTTCCTCATTTTTGGAAGAAATGTAGACAAAATCCAACAAACTATATAGTAATGTAAAACAAGGTACAAGGTGTGTATAGGACAGGGGAGATTTTGAATTTCTGCAGACACTTGTGGACACTGGACACTTTTGGATTGTGTGAGGCCCACTGATATCTGAGCGCTATGTGACAGGCTCGATGGCACAGCTGTGACCAAAGTGACTAGAGGATAAGGGAGATTTTGAATCTCTGCACACACTTTTGGACACTGGACACTTTTGGATTGTGTGAGGCCCAATGAATATCTGAGCGCTATGTGACAGGCTCGATGGCACAGCTGTGACCAAAGTGACTAGAGGATAAGGGAGATTTTGAATCTCTGCACACACTTTTGGACACTGGACACTTTTGGATTGTGTGAGGCCCACTGATATCTGAGCGCTATGTGACAGGCTCGATGGCACAGCTGTGACCAAAGTGACTAGAGGATAAGGGAGATTTTGAATCTCTGCACACACTTTTGGACACTGGACACTTTTGGATTGTGTGAGGCCCACTGATATCTGAGCGCTATGTGACAGGCTCGATGGCACAGCTGTGACCAAAGTGACTAGAGGATAAGGGAGATTTTGAATCTCTGCACACACTTTTGGACACTGGACACTTTTGGATTGTGTGAGGCCCAATGAATATCTGAGCGCTATGTGACAGGCTCGATGGCACAGCTGTGACAAAAGTGACTAGAGGATAAGGGAGATTTTGAATCTCTGCACACACTTTTGGACACTGGACACTTTTGGATTGTGTGAGGCCCACTGATATCTGAGCGCTATGTGACAGGCTCGATGGCACAGCTGTGACCAAAGTGACTAGAGGATAAGGGAGATTTTGAATCTCTGCACACACTTTTGGACACTGGACACTTTTGGATTGTGTGAGGCCCACTGATATCTGAGCGCTATGTGACAGGCTCGATGGCACAGCTGTGACCAAAGTGACTAGAGGATAAGGGAGATTTTGAATCTTTGCACACACTTTTGGACACTGGACACTTTTGGATTGTGTGAGGCCCAATGAATATCTGAGCGCTATGTGACAGGCTCGATGGCACAGCTGTGACAAAAGTGACTAGAGGATAAGGGAGATTTTGAATCTCTGCACACACTTTTGGACACTGGACACTTTTGGATTGTGTGAGGCCCACTGATATCTGAGCGCTATGTGACAGGCTCGATGGCACAGCTGTGACCAAAGTGACTAGAGGATAAGGGAGATTTTGAATCTCTGCACACACTTTTGGACACTGGACACTTTTGGATTGTGTGAGGCCCACTGATATCTGAGCGCTATGTGACAGGCTCGATGGCACAGCTGTGACCAAAGTGACTAGAGGATAAGGGAGATTTTGAATCTCTGCACACACTTTTGTACACTGGACACTTTTGGATTGTGTGAGGCCCAATGAATATCTGAGCGCTATGTGACAGGCTCGATGGCACAGCTGTGACAAAAGTAACTAGAGGATAAGGGAGATTTTGAATCTCTGCACACACTTTTGGACACTGGACACTTTTGGATTGTGTGAGGCCCACTGATATCTGAGCGCTATGTGACAGGCTCGATGGCACAGCTGTTACCAAAGTGACTAGAGGATAAGGGAGGTTTTGAATCTCTGCACACACTTTTGGACACTGGACACTTTTGGATTGTGTGAGGCCCACTGATATCTGAGAGCTATGTGACAGGCTCGATGGCACAGCTGTGACCAAAGTGACTAGAGGATAAGGGAGATTTTGAATCTCTGCACACACTTTTGGACACTGGACACTTTTGGATTGTGTGAGGCCCACTGATATCTGAGCGCTATGTGACAGGCTCGATGGCACAGCTGTGACCAAAGTGACTAGAGGATAAGGGAGATTTTGAATCTCTGCACACACTTTTGGACACTGGATGGACACTTTTGGATTGTGTGAGGCCCACTGATATCTGAGCGCTATGTGACAGGCTCGATGGCACAGCTGTGACCAAAGTGACTAGAGGATAAGGGAGATTTTGAATCTCTGCACACACTTTTGGACACTGGACACTTTTGGATTGTGTGAGGCCCACTGATATCTGAGCGCTATGTGACAGGCTCGATGGCACAGCTGTGACCAAAGTGACTAGAGGATAAGGGAGATTTTGAATCTCTGCACACACTTTTGGACACTGGACACTTTTGGATTGTGTGAGGCCCAATGAATATCTGAGCGCTATGTGACAGGCTCGATGGCACAGCTGTGACAAAAGTAACTAGAGGATAAGGGAGATTTTGAATCTCTGCACACACTTTTGGACACTGGACACTTTTGGATTGTGTGAGGCCCACTGATATCTGAGCGCTATGTGACAGGCTCAATGGCACAGCTGTTACCAAAGTGACTAGAGGATAAGGGAGATTTTGAATCTCTGCACACACTTTTGGACACTGGACACTTTTGGATTGTGTGAGGCCCACTGATATCTGAGCGCTATGTGACAGGCTCGATGGCACAGCTGTGACCAAAGTGACTAGAGGATAAGGGAGATTTTGAATCTCTGCACACACTTTTGGACACTGGACACTTTTGGAATGTGTGAGGCCCACTGATATCTGAGCGCTATGTGACAGGCTCGATGGCACAGCTGTGACCAAAGTGACTAGATGATAAGGGAGATTTTGAATCTCTGCACACACTTTTGGACACTGGACACTTTTGGATTGTGTGAGGCCCACTGATATCTGAGCGCTATGTGACAGGCTCGATGGCACAGCTGTGACCAAAGTGACTAGAGGATAAGGGAGATTTTGAATCTCTGCACACACTTTTGGACACTGGACACTTTTGGATTGTGTGAGGCCCACTGATATCTGAGCGCTATGTGACAGGCTCGATGGCACAGCTGTGACCAAAGTGACTAGAGGATAAGGGAGATTTTGAATCTCTGCACACACTTTTGGACACTGGATGGACTCTTTTGGATTGTGTGAGGCCCACTGATATCTGAGCGCTATGTGACAGGCTCGATGGCACAGCTGTGACCAAAGTGACTAGAGGATAAGGGAGATTTTGAATCTCTGCACACACTTTTGGACACTGGACACTTTTGGATTGTGTGAGGCCCAATGAATATCTGAGCGCTATGTGACAGGCTCGATGGCACAGCTGTGACAAAAGTGACTAGAGGATAAGGGAGATTGGATTGCTTTTAAAAAAGCAGTTTGCGGAGCAGTGGGTAAACAGCAATGCAGGAATGTCAGGAAGCCTTAGAAGGCAGCCCAACAACCAACACCACTGATACACCACTATATAGCCTCCCCTTGCACTGCACACACAGTGACTGGTGTGTTGTGCAGGCCAAATTGCTAGCAGCAGAAGCAGTTTTTTTTTCTTCTCAGCAGGACAAAAAAAAAAAATTGGGATTGCTTTTAAAAAAGCAGTTTGCGGAGCAGTGGGTAAACAGCAATGCAGGAATGTCAGGAAGCCTTAGAAGGCAGCCCAACAACCAACACCACTGATACACCACTATATAGCCTCCCCTTGCACTGCACACACAGTGACTGGTGTGTTGTGCAGGCCAAATCGCTAGCAGCAGAAGCAGTTTTTTTGTCTTCTTCCCTGCCTAACGCTCTCCCTACAGAATCAACAGCAACCTCTCCCTATACTAAGATCGGCAGAAGTAAGATGGCGGTCGGCGTGCACGCCCTTTTATACCCCCTGTGACGCCCACCAAAGCAAGCCAATCACTTGCATGCCCTTCTGAAAGATGGTGGTGACCCGTGCCTATGTCATCACGTTGCCCACAGTGTCCGTGGATCCTGATTGGCTGAAAAAGAGCGCAAAACAAACTTTTGAAACGCGACTTTGGCGCGTAAGTCGCCGACCTCGTGGCCGACCTCATCCTAGGGTCGGGTTTCGTTTCATGAAACCCGACTTTTGAATTTTTTCGACCCGTTTCGCTCAACTCTACTTATTACTATTATTACTACCTTCATGCAATTTTTGCAATATATTTTTTTACTTTTTTATTCCAGGATATTTGTTTTGTGTTTTGCTTTTGGTTTTCTCTGTGTAAAGGTCATGTGTTCATATGCAATTACATTTTGCATGCACATTAATTTACTTTTTCTGCTCAGACCCAGTTTCTCAGAAGCACATTAAGTAGAATGAGGTATACTCTGGTTGGAATTCAACTGACACTGGAATGGAATGGCTGTCAGACATGTAGAGAAGATGATTTTTATAAATTAATTTTTGCCATAGCTGTATATGAGTTTTATGGACATAGCTGATTCCTCAGTTGTCTCTACTGCCAAATTATATCAACTCTTTGAAGGGCTACAGTAGGTGGCATGCGTCCATCATCAGCTACCAATGGGGCATCTCAAAATAACCCATGCTTCCCTTTGGCTGCTGAAGCATGATTTAGACTGTCATTGGTTTATGATGCTGGTACAGATGCTCCGATATATGCAGTCCTGTAGGTTTCCAGTTGTCTGCAATTTGGGCTCTGGTAGGCCATTCTTTTTTTGGAAAGCCAGGAGGATTTTTTTTTACCACATATGAATGGTTAAAATTAAAGGACAATTTTTCAACCCATAGCCACTAACTTCTTTAAGTGTGTATATTTTTTAAAGAAATGTTACATAATTAAAATCAAGACATTTGAAATGCAGGGAATGTGAGTTAATTTGCTTGACGCCAGACCGAATTTTCCAGGCATTGTCACTAATGACAATTCTCAGTAGCATGGCTATGTGAGAGTTGCTGCTTGATGCATAGCAGCAACTCGTCTGATGTATGGCTTTTGTCCTCCAGGCCTTCAACCTGTAATACCGCTTTGTAGCATTTTACCTTACATGTCTTAAATAGATGGCCAAAGACAGACTTATATTCTAGTCACAGTGGCTTCAACACGGCATTGTAACTCCAAACAATTACCCAGTTCACTGTGCAAGTCATGTATATATCCCCAAATACAGTTTCTGCTCCGATTGTCTAAGGTGCAGTGCACCTTGAGCTCAAGGACAAGTCAACATAGTCACCTTACTTCTCCTGCACATAGAATGAGAACCTTTTTTCTACAATAATTAATAGTGGCTTACTAACTTCCAGGTAGCTGAGCACATACCATCATTTCTCAAAAGGCAGTCAACTCTGCAATGTGTACATAGTGATTGTACCACTAGCAACTTGACTAGATGAGAGTTGGAAAACCAGTATACACCTTTATGCTTGACACACCATCAGGTATATCCCTGAGTTATTACACATACAAACTATTCTTCGTCAGGTTGGCAACTAGTCCTAATTCTCTTAAGTTAAAAGAATTGTGTCAATATTCGTGTATGAATGGTGTCTGGTTTTATGAAGGGGAATCTTCTAGAGAAGTTTTTTATACTATGAAAGGAAAAGGGGAATAATTATGTTTTATGCATGTTTCTTTTTTTTTTCTTTACGTGATTCATCCTGCTCTAAAATTTCATACTTAATATAGCGCATATAAATAGTGTGCTAGCCTGGAATGTCAAGGGTTTGGGAGAAGAGGTCTAGAGAAGCTCTGTGTTCTCTTGTATCCCACAATTTCAGCCTGGTATTATTTGACTTTTCAAAACTCATATGACCTTTGAGAGAAGGCGCCGAGAAACAAATGGAGGATGATGATGAGGAAGATATGATGGACGCACAACAGTCAGGAGATGAAGAGGATAATGATCTCCTCTCTGTTGTCTGTGGTTGTCTCTTACGCACTCTCTTGATTTTGACTTCAGAGTCCCTGACCTCACTGCCTCACTGCTTGTCTTAGTGGATCACCCCCTGGGCAGTGGGTTTTACTCGGTACCGGGCCGGTGTCATAAAGGGGATGTGTCGCGGTGGCAGTGACCCGGTTCATGGCCCTGGGTGTCCATGTAGAATAGGTGGAATAAAGTTTATGTGTAGATAAGTTCGTGACCCCACCTGTGGTATCTGGTCAGAGGTGACCAGCGCTGCAGTGCAGATCCTCTGGGACAGATGGTGTGATGCAGAAGAGGTGTAATAGCTCTCCACAGGCAGAGCTGTAGTCCCAGGGCAGTTGTAGTAGGTGTTGAGGTAGATGGTGTAGTGTTTAGGCACAGAGATGTAGCAGTGCTGAAAGGTGATGCAGGAAGAAGGCAGAGACACAGCTGAATGTAGTTCCAAAGCTTTACTCATGTTTATGGCATACACAGGTGCACACTTCAGTGCCGTGTCCTTCAGGTGAGGGGCCCATCCAACTCCCAGGTAGATGGAGCACACCCTTCCATCACTCCCTTCTGTATTTGCCTTTTCTGGACGTCTCCTTACTGGCGCTAATCTGTAGTACTTGCAGTTATGAATTACACTCAAGTTCATCTTTGTTGCTGTAACTTAGAACTCCACTCGTATGACAGGCAGCTATAGCCTACTTCAGGGACTCCTTACAATCATGTCCCGGCTCACACACGTTGCTAATGTGTCGTCGAGTCTTATGTGGGAATAAAGTGGTCACAACTTCTATTCCTCCGGTTTCTGCTGTAGAACCATTAGCATTCACACAGTCTCGGATACCGGCGCCTGGCCATTGGCGCATAAAATTAGGGAAGGGCTCTGCTCTTGCCCTAGTCCACAGCTCTCCTCTACACGTTCCGTCCTTTTCTATCTTTTCTTCTGAAGAACTGATCTTTCTTTTCCTTTCCTTGCCAGCAGCTACAGCTCACAGGAGACTGCTGCATATACTGTACGTCCTCTCTCTTCTTTCCCCTCTGGGGAACTGCTCTAACATCCTGTCAGTTTTCCAATCTTAGTGCAATCTAAGCTCCACCCACCTCCCAGCACCCTTCATGAACCAAAGCAGCTGCCATAAAGGGTGCTCTGCTGTTCTAAGGTGTCTGTGCTGGGTGTAGGTGCTGGAGTCTGGTCAGGTGTTCCCATCCTACCTGAGGAGTGGGATACTACAACTCAGGAGGAGGTGCAGTACCTCTGTGGCGACTGAACCCTCAGGGGCATCACAGTGACAAAAGAAAGATTGATGAAAGAACCCCCCATGAAAGTTGGTTCAAAATGTGTAAAAGAAACCAATTACATCGTCCGAATATGTCACAATAAGCTGGAGACATCTGCAGTAATAGTTCCAACAGGGTTCTGTGGATGAAGGACAAGATGGACCCTACTGCATAACGAAAGTCTTAAAAAGGAGCCAAGTGTAAGATAGTAAACCACAATCATATCCAAAGAAATTGTTTTATGGAAAGAGAAAATATAACTACAGCTCCTTGGTGATGCATACTGGCATTATGTTTATAGACGATGAAATGAAATCTATAAAAAAGTGAACCCAACCTACAATGAATGGTGGAGAAAGCTGTAACATTGTGGGGCTGCTTTGCCACCTGTGGGACTAGGGGCCTGAACATGTTATCTTTTTGTTAAATGTATTAGGACATGCTATTAAAATATTCTAATAATGCACAGTTGGTATGTATCCACTTTTTTTGAAGATATTGGGGCTGATTCATCAAGATTGGTAATGCATATATTGAAGTAGAAGGTGCTAGAGTAATTAAGAGGTTCACTGAAATTAGTTTTGTGCCTCTTCTGAGTGTTGTACACCTTTATGCACCATGTAAGTAGGACTACTCCAGTCCGAAACTTAAGTAGCTTTTCTAGCATACGAAATGCCATCATTTGACAAATGGCCATGGTTATGCCATGTCCTAACCAGGGGTGAACCTAGCCTATCTGCTGCCTGAGGCGAACAGCAAAATGACGTCCCCCCGCTCACAAAGTAAATTTTCATATCTATCCTGTAAAACTGAGTACAGTAGTGGACATTTTGATTTAGATAAATAGAAAAAAAAGGTGTCCAAACACAAGGATGTCAGCGCCATCACACGCACATACAAGAACAACACATAAGTATCTAGAACAAGGGTCAATAATGGCAATGGTAGGCCTGACACAGGGCCGGACTGGGACAAAAATGCAGCCCTGCCACAAATCACAACAGGCCCACAAACTATAGCACTCCTCACCCCGATCAGTGAATTTTTGCTATACTTTGTCGTCCCCTCATCACTCTCTTTAAGAAGTTATTTGAAGAGCCACATGTGAATGGCACCACAGTGCGTATGACTGACCACAGCTCCATTTACATGGTACTCTTCAAAGCTACATTTCCCAGGATCATGGGGGTCCCAGCGGTCAGATCCACACCAAACAGAAAGTCATCCCCTATCCCCACATAATGTCCATACAGTATTATGGGCCCCATATATTACTGCATACAGTATATTGGGCCCCAAATATTATTTCACACAGTATAATTGGCCCCATATATTACTTCATACAGTATAATGGGCCCAATATATTACTTCATACAGTATAATGGGCCCCATATATGACTTCATACAGTATAATGGGCCCAATATATTACTTCATACAGTATAATAGGCACCATATATTACTTAATACAGTATAATGGGCCCCATATATGACTTCATACAGTATAATGGGCCCAATATATTACTTCATCCAGTATAATGGGCCCCATATATTACTTCATACAGCATAATAGGCACCATATATTACTTAATACAGTATAATGGGCCCCATATATTACTTCATCCAGTATAAGGGGTCCCATATATTACTTCATGCAGCATAATAGGCACCATATATTATGTCATACAGTTTAATGGGCCCCATATATTACTGCATACAGCATAATGGGCCCCATATATGAATTCATACAGCATAATGGGCCCCATATATTACTTCATACAGTATAATGGGCCCCATATATTACTTCATACAGATTAATAGGCACCATATATTACTTCGTACAGCATAATGGGCCCCATATATTACTGCATACTGTTGTGAGTTCATTCTCTGGTTCACCAGTTGTGAGTTCTCCTTCCAGACTCCCTCTAGTGGTAACAGGAGGTAGTGAGGCTGATTTGATCGGTGGAGATCTGCCACCTGAGAATGAGGATGACGATTGGACCTCAGGAGTCTCAGATTGGATTTAAGACAGTCAACACCCTATTCAGTTGCTGGTGATTCCTTCTGGCTTGTCAGCTCTTGGTTTTCAGCTCTGTTCCAGTCATCTAAAGCTAAGTTTTTCTGCTAATGTTCACACTTGATTTTGTTGGTCTATTCAGTTTTTTGTGTGGTCAGCCATCCCCGGCTGGGGGCTGTGCTGAATTTCCACTCTTATTTATCAGTATTTTGCCAATTTGCTTTTTGTCCCTTACTAGTTTGGTCTCTTTTTGCTCTGTCTCAGAATATTTCAGAGTGCTGATATAGTGGGAGAAGTCTAGTGACTTCAGAGTTAATTTTGCTATCAGAAGTGTTGGACATTATTTTTGTAGGGTTTTTTGCAGGTTGCAGACAGTGTTTTTCCTTTCCTTTCCTTCCTAGTTAGTTTGGGCCCCATCGTTTGCTCAGCCTATTTTCCTGCCTGTGTTTGTGCCTTCATCTTGTTTCACCGTCAATACATGTGTGGGGGCTATCTATTCCTTTGGGGTCTGCTCTGGGGCAGTTAGTTTTCCCCTTTTCATGCTTCAGGCTTATTTAGTCCTCTGGCTGTGGCGAAGCGTCTAGGAACATCGTAGGTACGCTCCACGGCTGCTGCTATTTGTGTGGTAGGATCAGGGATCTGCAATCTGCATAGTTACCAACCTCTCTGGTTTTCTGTGACTTAGCTTGTTTTTTTTTTTCTCCTCGGTGACCCATTCATAACAGCATACAGTATAATGGGCACCATATATTACTTCATAAAGTATAATGGGCCCCATATATTACTTCATAAAGTATAATGGGCCCCATACATTACTTCATACAGTATAATGGGCACCATATATTACTTCATACAGCATAATGGGCCCCATATATTACTTCATACAGTATAATGGGCCCCATATATTACTTCATACAGTATAATGGGCAGCATATATTACTTCATACAGTATAATGGGCCCCATATATTACTTCATACAGTGTAATGGGCCCCATATATTACTTCATACAGCATAATAGGCACCATATATTACTTTGTACAGCATAATGGGCCCCATATATTATTTCATACAACATAATAGGCACAATATATTACTTCGTACAGCATAATGGGCACCATATATTACTGCATACAGTATAATGGGCCCCATATATTACTTCATACAGCATAATAGGCACCATATATTACTTTGTACAGCATAATGGGCCCCATATATTATTTCATACAACATAATAGGCACCATATATTACTTCGTACAGCATAATGGGCACCATATATTACTGTATACAGTATAATGGGCCCCAAATATTATTTCATACAGCATAATCGGCCCCATATATTACTTCTTACAGTATAATGGGCCCAATATATTACTTCATACAGCATAATGGGCACCTTACATTGCTTCATACAGCATAATGGGCACCATATATTACTTCAGACAGTATAATGGGCACCATATATTACTTCGTACAGCATAATGAGCCCCATATATTACTGTATACAGTATAATGGGCCCCAAATATTATTTCATACAGCATAATGGGCCCCATATATTGCTTCTTACAGTATAATGGGCCCCATATATTACTTCATACAGTATAATGGGCCCCATATATTACTTCATACTGTATAATGGGCACCATATATTACTTCATACTGTATAATGGGCACCATATATTACTTCATACAGTATAATGGGCCCCATATATTACTTCATACAGTATAATGAGCCCCATATATTATTTCATACAACATAATAGGCACCATATATTACTTCGTACAGCATAAAGGGCACCATATATTACTGCATACAGTATAATGGGCCCCATATATTACTTCATACAGTATAATGGGCCCCATATATTACTTCATACAGCATAATGGGCACCATATATTACTTCATACAGTGTAATGGGCCCCATATAATTCTTCTACCCAAACCTCGCTGTTCTGGTCTCCTCGCTGTATTCTGATCCTCCGTAGTGCTTGGCACAGGGACATCATTAAATTTACCTATATAATTGTCCACTTGGACTGATTGTAATAGTGATTTGTTTGCACCCTGTTTTCTGGCGCTGGCCCAATTTATGGGGGTGCTCAGGGCATATGATTATACACCAGTAAATAGTATGAGAGGCTCAATGTGACCAGTGCCACCTAGTTTCCTACCCCTCTTATTCAACTGGTACTGTGGGCACACTGACTTGTACTGAGGAAAAGAAAGAAACAACAGAGAGAAAAAGAAAACAGAGAAAGAAAGAAACAACAGAGAGAGAAAGAAAGGGGAAAGAAAGAAGAGAGAGAGAAAGAAAGAGGGGAAAGAAAGAAATAACAGAGAAAGAAAGAAAGAAAGAAAGAAAGAAAGAAAGAAAGAAAGAAAGAAAGAAGAAGGAAAGAAACAGAGAGAGAAAGAAAGATTCTATAAAGATACTACAGCAGCCCGGCTCCCACTGTAGTGCCCACCTGAGCCACCCGATGCAGGACATATCATGATCCGCTCACATGGCCGGCATCCCGAGTCCACGGCGATCCTGCTGTCCACGCTGTTGGGGGAGGATACAGTGATGGATCTGAAGAATTCCCTGAAGTGCCTCCAAGGTTCCGTCACATTCTCCTCCCAAAATTACCTCACTTCCAGTCAGCTTCTAGCACGTCACTTCCGGTGGAACGTCACGTGCGAAATAAAAAGAGCTCCTCGGTGCTCCGCAGTGTACTCCTGTGTCCACGGGAAAAGTAAGCTCCCAGCCGGGGCAGTGGGGCAGAATCTCTCTCAAAATTGGGACTGTCCCGCTGGGAGGTATGAATGCTCCCCACCATACACCTTGTACACGTATGGCTCCGCATACATCATACACACACGGTTCTGCTTTTTAAGCCTCGTACACACATGGCTCCGTTCTGTAAACCTCGCACACACAGGGCTCCACTCAGTAAACTCATGGCTCCACTCCGTAAACCTCGTACACATGCGGATCTGCTCCGTACACCTTGTACACACGTGGCCACACTCTGTAAACCTTGTACACAAATGTCTCCACTCCGTAAACCTTGTACACATGTGGCTTTGCGCCATACACCTCGTACACACGTGGTTCCGCTCCATACACCTCACACACATGCGACTCTGCTCCGTACACGTTCGGCTCCGCTCTTTACACCTCGCACATGCACTGCTCTGCTCTGCACACCTCGCACACGTGCTGCTCTGCTCCGTACACCTCACACACGCGCTGCTCTGCTCCGTACACCTCGCACACGCGCTGCTCCGCTCCGTAAACACGGCTCCACTCCGTGTACACACAAGGCTCCGCTCCGTACACACACACGGCTCTGCTCCGTACACATCTCTGCTCCGTACACATGCGACTCTGCTCCTTACACCTCGCACACACGTGGCTCCGCTCCTTACACCTCGCACACACACAGCTCTGCACACCCCACACACTCGCGGCTCTGCTCCGTACACCTTGTACACACACACACGGCTCCGCTCGGTGTACACACACAGCTCCAATCCGTACACATCTCTGCTCCATACACCTCGTACACACACAGCTCCACTCCGTACACACACACAGCTCCACTCCGTACACATTTCTACAACGTACACCTCGTACACGTGCAGCTCTGCTCCGTGCACCTCCCACACGCGCGGCTCCACTCCGTACACCTTGTACACAAACACGGCTCCGCTCCGTACACCTCGTACACACGCGGCTCTGCTCCTTACACCTCGTACACACGCGGCTACGCTCCTTACACCTCGTACACATGCGGCTCCGCTCCTTACACCTTGTACACACGCAGCTCCACTCTGTACACCTCGTACACATGCGGCTCCGCTCCGTACACCTCACACACTCGAGGCTTTGCTCCGTACACCTTGTACACACACACGGCTCCACTCCGTACACCTTGTACACCTGCGGCTTTGCTCCGCACACCTTGGTCCTCGTACACACGTGGCTCTGCTCCTTACACCTCACACACACGCGACTCTGCTCCTTACACCTCATACACACACGGCTCTGCTCCTTACACCTCATACACACACGGCTCTGCTCCTTACACCTCATACACATGTGGCTCTGCTCCTTATACCTCATACACACGTGGCTCTGCTCCTTATACCTTGTACACATGCGGCTCTGCTCCTTACATCTCGTACACATGGCTCCGCTACGTACACCTCGCACACACACAGCTCCGCTCCGTACACCCCACACACTTGCGGCTCTGCTCTGTACACCTCGTACACACACACAGCTCCACTCCATACACATCTCTCCTCCGTACACCTCGTACACACACACAGCTCCAATCCGTACACATCTCTGCTCTGTACACCTCGTACACTTGCAGCTCTGCTCCGTACACCTCACACACTTGCGGCTCTGCCACATACACCCTGTAAACCCCCCTGACCCCACAAATAAACTTCCCTCATCCAGGACGATGACAGCCAGCACAGACAGCAGAGTCCTGCATAAAACAAGGGCTGATGCGCACAGGACCTGTGATGAGGTCATAGGAGGGGAGGAGTCAGGGTCACATGATATCCGGATTGAAGATGCTACAGATGAGGAGAGGAGCGACTACAGGACCTGTGATGAGGTCACAGGAGGGGAGGAGTCATGGGTCACATGATCAGGGGGCCCCTGACTCCTTCCCTCCTGGGATCTCATCAATTACAGCCTCTTGCACGACCGCAGCACCAGCGTACAGAGGCTAAATTGTAGGTGCTGCGGGTAGAGGAGCGCATAATGCCGCCCTCTGCTGCCTGCCGCTTCAGCACCTGGCTCAACTTGGCTCATTATAGCTTCGGCCCTGGTCCTAACTAAGCTCCTCCACATATCCTCCCATTTTGGCACATCTGATTTAAACTAGTGAGAAATTTCCAATAATCACAAAATTCCACATTGTTTAATAGCATTGCAAGTTTTCAAAGCTTTTAAGCTGCTTTTGTGTAATAAAAGCTTTGATTGACAGGCCTGTTTGACTTTTTTTTATAACAAACAGGTGCTAAAAATGTTGACCATAATTGTATCTGCTGATTAATAGTTTATCTGCCATATTTCGGAATTCTTTCAGAATTTGTAAAATGCCAAGATTGGAAAAAAAGAATCATTATTAACCCCTTAATGAGCAGGAGTAGTTCAGTTTTTGAATTTCTGTTTTTGCTTTCTTTCTTACCAGAGCCATAACTTTTTTTATTTCTCAGTCAATATGGCCATGTGATGGCTGTTTTTTGTGGAACAAGTTGTATTTTTGAATGACATCATTGGTTTTAACATATCATGTGCTAGAATAAAATTCAAAGTGTGGTGAAATTGCAAAAAAAGTTCAAATTCACAGTTGTTGTTTTTTTACAATGTTCTCTAAATGCTAACACTGACCTGCCATTATGATTCTCCAGGTTGTTATGAGTTCACAGACACCAAACACGAGTAGGTTCTTTTTTATTTAACCTCCATCAGGAACAATATTCGCACTAACTCGTAATGGAACAATGTGCCTGTCAAGCGCAGGCTAGAAAAATGCCTAGAATATCTAATTTTCTCAATTTCAGAGATCTAAAAGTGATCAGAGACCTTCATAGGGATGTAATAAAAGAGACTACACATGATCAGGTGCAAAACAAACCCATTTACTCAACATAAAAGTAATAACTTTGATATACACAAATTTCAAAACTCCTGAGAAGTACACTTTCATTTGTAAGAAAATCTGCCTTATTTATATGAAATATCCACAAACCTTTCTCTATCCATTCATAAAACAAGCTAAATAAACAATTGTAATGACTAAAAACATTACATACCAACCTTATAAAGTGTGATGTGTTCGGGACCAATGAGCCTGAGAAGCCAGCACAGCTATATATTCCTTCCTGAAGCTCTGCAGACCAAGTGTGGTATCAGGTTTCACACAGCAGCTAGAGCCAGGAGACTATCTAGAGGGAGGGGGTTTCCTGAAAATCTGGTGAGAAGGGAGAAATGAAAGTAGAAGAGCTGCGCCTTTCAGATCCATTGTTCCTGATGGAGGGTTTAAGTGGTGAAAAAATTCCCCCCCCAAAAAAGACGCCATTTTCCAAGACCCGTAGCATCTACGTTTTTCGTGATTTGGGGCTGGGTGAGGCCTTATCTTTTGTGCTCCGAGCTGACAGTTTTATTGATACCACTTTAGGGTAGATACAATCTTCCCGTTATTGCATTTTATTACAATGTAGCGGCGACCAGAAAAACATAATTCTGGCTTTTTAAATTTTTTTCTTGTTACGCCGTATAGCGATGGAGCTAATTCTTCTTTTTCCTTCATTTATTTTGATAGATCGGGCGATTCTGAACTCGGCGATGCCAAATATATGTATAATTGATTTTTTTTAATTGTTTTATTTTGAATGGGGCAAAAGGGGGGGGATTTGAACTTTGATTTATTTTTTAAAATTTTTAAACTTTTTTCATACTTCAATAGTGTCCATGAGATAGATGAATGGGTTAATGTTGATATGGCCCGCACTGCTGAATGATCATAGGTCCAAAATGTTTCACATGAAGAATGGTGATTTTATTCAACGCGTTTCAAAGTCTGAACGACTTCTTCATTAGGAGATATCACACAATTGAATTGTGTGGTATTTCCTAATGAAGAAGTCATTCAGACTTTGAATTGCATTGAATAAAATCACCATTCTCCATGTGAAACATTTTGGACCTACGATCATTCAGCAGCGTGGACCATATCCACATTAACCCTTTCATCTATCTGCAATACAGTCACTCGCTGACCCTTGAATCTGCTGCAGCGGATATCTTTATATGCAATATTGATAGCTTCATCTGGTGAGTATAATCTAACTATATTATCTCATTTTGCATCGGATAAGACCCTATTTTGTGCTGATCTCTCCAGCAGTATTTTATTCAATAGTCTCCATGGGAGACTAGAGGCTGCACTACTTCGATAGCCTCTGCTACACTCAGGTGGTGATCACCTGTGTGTAACAGAAATGCTCGCTTGCTGTGAGTGCCGACCACCGGCAATGATGACCCATTTGTGACCCGTGATCATGTGACTGAGTCATCGATGGGCAGGATAAAAGGACGCGCCCCCGGTAAGCGTGAGTAAAATGCCGCTGTCAGATATTGACAATGGCATTTAACTAGTTAACAGTCACGGGTGGATCGTGATTCTACCCGTGGCTGTTGCGGGCACATGTCAGCTGTATAGTTCAGCTGTCATGCGCCCAGAAAGGTGCGGGCTTAGTGCAGGAGACCTCACCAACCGGGGAGTCCGACGTAAGCGTACTACTACACCCAACGTTGGAAAGGGGTTAATACAATTTTTCAAATAATAGTAATAAAAAAAGTGATGTAGATTACTTTTCTGTATTTGTGATGAGTTTGAACTTGCACTTTTAGTTTCCAAATGAGACTGGTTATTCCAAATAATGTATTATGAATGATCAAATAATCTTAACTATATAACTAGATTTGTCATTAGACATGCAGAAAGATACATATTATGAATGGGACTTTGCAGCCCCTAAGGGTTTTGTTAACTTTTTTGCCTTGACCTTTATGTTGCTGACATATTTTCTTTGAATACAAGCAAATTGTAATTCTGTATGTCTTCACTTGTCACATTGACAACTTGATGCTGTGTCCAAATCTTTGTAATTGTAGAAAAACTGAATGGTTCAGCATTTGGTTTTAATCTACTAAATGGTCACTGGAAATGCTGTCCGTTAATTAAATTATTTGGAAAAATAAAAGAAGCCTATTTATCAGCAGAGGTTGAGATCATTGAGTTAAAAATATCATATAAATTAGTATAAATAATAATTATGCCTAAAAATATTTAGATACAAATTGGTTTGATCTGTTGTCGCAGTTGGAACTAAGATCAATGTGTGTTTGGCCAATAGGCTCCTCAATAGCCTGGAATCACACTACCGAATAACACGATCAAGTGCTATGCGATTAAACACCACATAACACTTGGCCCAGTGTTGTTCTATGGGCAGTTCAGATCTGCGATTATTTTCTCATGCCGATTTGGCATGAGAGGACAATCACAGCATGCTGTGATTGGCAGTGAGTCTCGGCTCACTCGCATCTTTACACGTCTATGGGTGCGAGTGAAACATCGCACTGCACTCAGATATCATCTGAGTGAAATGTGATTCACATCGTATCCTATACGCTAGTGTGACTCCGACCTCAAAGTTAATCCAGTGGCTGATTTACAAGGCATGGTGAAGGCTGTAATCATCCACTCTAACATATAGATTAATCATTTTTGTGCCATTTACAATAGAAGTAGCACAAGCAAAATTTGAGAGGATGATTATTCACCTAGAACAATGCCATCTTGGTCATACTTATTAATATTTTAACCTATTCATGACCTATGATGTAAATGTGCATCATAGATTTGGTATTCCCCTTTGATGTTGACTCCTGTGCTGAGTCCACATTTTTTCAGGCACATAACAGCTGATCTGATCAGCTGTCATGTGAACCTAACAGTTGCGGGTGGAACTGCAATCCACCCGAGGCTGTTAACATGTTAAATGCTGCTGTCAATCTCTGCCAGCGGCATTTAACAAGAGCACCCCAGAAGTGTGACACAAACCCCTCCCATCGGTGCCCTTGTCATATCATTGCGGGGTTTCGATGGGTTGACATGACAACTGAGGGTCTGCAGGAGACCCCTGTGCTTGTCATTGCAGATCTGCTATGAGCGCTGCCATGTGGCTGGCGTTCATAGGAGATGATGATTTTTCTTACACATAGCAGGACTGAAGGCCTGCTATGTTTATAACAAGCGATAAGAAGATTGCAGATTCATGTCTCCTAGGGAGACTTCTGAAGCAAGTAAAAAGTGAAAAAAAGTTTTAAAAAATATGAAAAAAATATAAAAATTCCAGTTACCCCCTTTTGTCCCATTCAAAAATAAAACAACAGAAAATGAGAAAATGCACATATTTTAACTAACTGCGTTCAGAAACGTCCTCTCTATCAAAATATAAAAATAATTAATCCAATTGGTAAATGGCGTAATGAGAAAAAAAATCAAAAATACATAACATTGCAATAAAATGAAATTCAGGCGATCAAAGCATCGAATACACCCCAAAATTATGTCAATAAAAACATCAGCTTGCCATGCAAAAAATAAGGCCTCATCCAGCCCCAGATCCTGAAAAATGGAGACGCTATAGGTCTCTGAAAATAGTGCCGTTTTTTTTTTTTCAAGCCTTGGATTTTTTTTCACCACTTAAATAAAAAAGAGCCTATACATGTTTGGTATCTGCAATTTCATAATAATTTGAATAATCATATTGGTAGGTCAGTTTTAGCATTTAGTGAATATGGTCAAAAAAAAAAAAAAACAATTGTGGAATTTCACTTTTTTCACTGCACGTGGAATTTTTTCTGGTGTTCCAGTACACTATATGGTAAAATCAATAGTAATGTTCAACAGTCCAACTTGCCTGTAAAGAAAACAAGCCCTCACATGGCCATATTGACAGAAAAATAAAAAAGTTACAGATCAGGAAAGAAAGGGAGCAAAAAACGAAAACACAAAAACAAAAAATCCCAAGGTCATGAAGATGTTTCCACACAGCATCAACCTTAAATAACCAAGTGTCTCTTTAAGTACAAAAGTAATATTATTCTGGTTTCCAATCTGGTTCATGTGATGATATCATTATATTTCCTGACATAAGTGTGAGTACACCGAATCCCATACACTGGATCTAAACATAATACCTACACTCCTGCACCTGTGATTAGAAAGCTGGAAAGTAGAGTATTTAAAGGGGTTGTTCAGTCTTCTGATTAAAGCCTACAGTCACTCTGTGCGCGCACACTGTAAGGACTCACTGGTATTAACGGCGAGAGCGGGCAGTCATGTGAATACAAGTATACAAGTGGCACACTTCCCACCACATTCTTACCAGATGTTCTCAGCCTCTCTCAGTACAAATTAATTGGGAGAAGCCGAGCTCGTCTAGTTGGCATGTGACCGCATGTATGCAAATCACATACTAGCAGTAAAATGACCTCCCACTATCACCGGCAATACCAGTGTATCCTGAAAGCGTGCATACAGCGCTTTTTAAGGATTCAGAAGTCTGCACTTGCATAAAGTCACTGAGGACTTTTATCAGAAAACAGGACAACCCTTTACGCAAGTAGAAAGTGTATGTATTATTATTATTATTTATTTATATAGCGCCATTAATTCCATGGTGCTGTACATGAGAAGGGGGGTTACATACAAAGTTATAGATATCGTTAACAGTAAACAAATTTACATTGACAGACTGGTGCAGAGGGGAGAGGACCCTGTCCTTGTGGACTTACATTCTACGGGATAGTAGGGAAGAGACAGAAGGTCGGGGGTGCAGCAGCTCTGGTGGTGAGGAGGCGGCAGCTCGGGCAGCTTGGGCGGCAGAATGGTTATTGCAGTCTGTAAGCTTTCCTGAAAAGATGGATGTTCAGGTTCCGTTTGAAGGATCCGAGGGTGGTGGATAATCGGACGTGTTGAGGTGTGAAATTCCAGAGGATGGGGATATTCGGGAGTAATCTCAGAGGCGGTTGTGTGAGGAACAAATAAGTGTGGAGGAGAGTAGGAGGTCTTGGGAGGATCGAAGAGTACATGAGGGAAGATGTTGGGAGATTAGTTCAGAGATATAGGGAAGGGATAGGTTGTGGATAGCATATGAAGCTTATGTATGCCTGTGTGTTTATGTGTGAGGCAAAAGCTTACTTTACCATGTGATGGAGTACATTCTCTCATTCTCATTACACAACTTTTGTGTGCTATAAAAATCTTCTCAACTAACAACATTTCTGCTCCTGCAAAATGTTCAAACAAATGCTTCCAAAGGAAATTGCTTTCAATGTGAAGCTTAGCGCCTAAACCAACTCTGTCTTCAGATAGGAACCACGCTAACATAACTTCTTTACAAAATAAACATCGGATTCATCCACAGGAAGACTATGCAACATTACATTAGATACAATAACAGCGGGATTATTGCCATCTAGAATACGCTCTTCATCTGAGCCAATGAACCAGGATATTCTTTTTGATAATGTTAGAATAAAGTCTTTATATTATTTATTGTAGTACTGGACACATTATGCTCATTCATAACTTTACTATACATTATTGAAGTAGACTTTTTAAAACGATTTTAATGACAGACCAAAATTGAACAAATACTTTGCTTTATAATAAAGAACATTTTTTCAACTCATGCAGAACATGGCAAGTAAGTAGAGTTGAGCGAAACGGGTCGAAAAATTTCAAAAGTCGACGACTTTTGGCAAAGTCGGGTTTCATGAAACGAAACGCGACCCTAGGATGAGGTCGGCCACGAGGTCGGCGACTTACGCGCCAAAGTCGCGTTTCAAAAGTTTGTTTTGCGCTCTTTTTCAGCCAATCAGGATCCACGGACACTGTGGGCAACGTGATGACATAGGCAGGGGTCACCACCATCTTTCAGAAGGGCATGCAAGTGATTGGCTTGCTTTGGTGGGCGTCACAGGGGGTATAAAAGGGCGTGCACGCCGACCGCCATCTTACTTCAGCCGATCTCAGTATAGGGAGAGGTTGCTGCTGATTCTGTAGGGAGAGCGTTAGGCAGGGAAGAAGACAAAAAAACTGCTTCTGCTGCTAGCGATTTGGCCTGCACAACACACCAGTCACTGTGTGTGCAGTGCAAGGGGAGGCTATATAGTGGTGTATCAGTGGTGTTGGTTGTTGGGCTGCCTTCTAAGGCTTCCTGACATTCCTGCATTGCTGTTTACCTACTGCACCGCAAACTGCTTTTTTAAAAGCAATCCCAATTTTTTTTTTGTCCTGCTGAGAAGAAAAAAAAACTGCTTCTGCTGCTAGCAATTTGGCCTGTACAACACACCAGTCACTGTGTGTGCAGTGAAAGGGGAGGCTATATTGTGGTGTATCAGTGGTGTTGGTTGTTGGGCTGCCTTTTAAGGCTTCCTGACAGGCTGGCATTGCTGTTTACCCACTGCTCTGCAAACTGCTTTTTTAAAAGCAATCCAATCTCCCTTATCCTCTAGTCACTTTTGTCACAGCTGTGCCATCGAGTCTGTCACATAGCGCTCAGATATTCGTTGGGCCTCACACAATCCAAAAGTGTCCAGTGTCCAAAAGTGTGTGCAGAGATTCAAAATCTCCCTTATCCTCTAGTCACTTTTGTCACAGCTGTGCCATCGAGCCTGTCACATAGCGCTCAGATATTCATTGGGCCTCACACAATCCAAAAGTGTCCAGTGTCCAAAAGTGTGTGCAGAGATTCAAAATCTCCCTTATCCTCTAGTCACTTTTGTCACAGCTGTGCTATCGAGCCTGTCACATAGCGCTCAGATATTCATTGGGCCTCACACAATCCAAAAGTGTCCAGTGTCCAAAAGTGTGTGCAGAGATTCAAAATCTCCCTTATCCTCTAGTCACTTTTGTCACAGCTGTGCCATCGAGCCTGTCACATAGCGCTCAGATATTCATTGGGCCTCACACAATCCAAAAGTGTCCAGTGTCCAAAAGTGTGTGCAGAGATTCAAAATCTCCCTTATCCTCTAGTCACTTTTGTCACAGCTGTGCCATCGAGCCTGTCACATAGCGCTCAGATATTCATTGGGCCTCACACAATCCAAAAGTGTCCAGTGTCCAAAAGTGTGTGCAGAGATTCAAAATCTCCCTTATCCTCTAGTCACTTTTGTCACAGCTGTGCCATCGAGCCTGTCACATAGCGCTCAGATATTCATTGGGCCTCACACAATCCAAAAGTGTCCAGTGTCCAAAAGTGTGTGCAGAGATTCAAAATCTCCCTTATCCTCTAGTCACTTTTGTCACAGCTGTGCCATCGAGCCTGTCACATAGCGCTCAGATATTCATTGGGCCTCACACAATCCAAAAGTGTCCAGTGTCCAAAAGTGTGTGCAAAGATTCAAAATCTTCCTTATCCTCTAGTCACTTTTGTCACAGCTGTGCCATCGAGCCTGTCACATAGCGCTCAGATATTCATTGGGCCTCACACAATCCAAAAGTGTCCAGTGTCCAAAAGTGTGTGCAGAGATTCAAAATCTCCCTTATCCTCTAGTCACCTTGTACCTTGTTTTACATTACTATATAGTTTGTTGGATTTTGTCTACATTTCTACCAAAAATGAGGAAGGCTGGTGGAAGAGGCCGTGGAATTGGGCGGGGGTTGGCAGCTGGTAATGATGGTGTTGGTGGTGGATCTGATGGTAGTGGCAAGAGCAAAATAGGACCGAATGCAGGAGGTGTTGAGCCTGCGTCATCGTCTGGCTACATAAGGCCTCGAACGCTTAGTTTTCTAGGAGTTGGCAAACCGCTTTTAAAGCCAGAGCATCAGGAAAAAGTTTTGTCTTACATTGCAGACTCAGCCTCCAGCTCTATCGCCTCCTCTTCTTAAGTTGTAAAAAGTAAAAGCACTGAGTCGTCATTGGAGGCTCATGTTCATGAACCACACCTTTCCTTGTGTCCTTCACCCCAACCAAGATTGAAGGATGACGCAGGCCATACTACTGATTACTCCATGGAGCTGTTTTCACATACCATGCCTGGATTATCAAGTGAAATGGTGAATTACCCAGGCCAAGATGAATCTGACATGGAGTGCACTGATGCACAGCCGCTGATGGATGATTCTGCTGGTACATTCACTCAGAGCACTACATTGTCCTCGCAGTGTACAGAGCCAGATTCTGACCCTGATGAGACTCAGGTGCCCCTTCCCGCACACTATACCACCATACACGGTGACACAGAGGAAGGTGCACATGACATAGAAGAGGAGGTGATGGATGACCCAGTTGTTGACCCAGATTGGCATCCATTGGGGGAAGAGGGTGCTGCTTCCAATAGCTCAGATGAGGAGCATCCACAGCAGATATCGACATCGCAACAGCTGTTATCTGACAGGCCCAGAGCACTCCAAAGACAGGTTCCAAACATCAAAAGAGTTGCTGGACATCTTGTCCAGAGGTTCAAAAGATCACAGCGTGCTAGGCCGCAAAATGTCTGCCAAAGTAGGAAGAGTGTAGTGTGGCACTTTTTTGACCAAAATCCTCATGATCAGGCCAAGGTTATCTGTAAGAAGTGCGCAAAGACCTTTAGCCGAGGGAAAAATCTGAAAAATTTGAATACCAGTTGCATGCTTAGACATTTAACCAGCATGCACTTGCAAGCGTGGACACAACACCAAACCTCAAGTGCCACATGTGCAACTGATCACAACGAAGGTAGTCAGCAACGCTACATTGTTTCCCCCACTGTAAGCCCACCGGTTAGCACAGCAGCAAATGTTGAGGTGTCGTTGCAAGGCCACAGCAGTCAGGGAATCCCACTGTTATATCAACGAAAGACTGATTCTAGGCCATCAGAAAGAACACCAACTCCATCACCATCATCAACCCTCTCTCAGTCCGCCCTGTCCACCGCTACTTCCACCATATGCAGCTCTCAAGTCCAGCTCACCCTCCCAGACACTATGAGTAGGTCAAGAAAGTACTCAGTCTCTCATCCGCGTACACTGGGTTTGAACGCCCACATTGCCAAACTAATCTCGTTTGAGATGATGCCCTTTCGGTTGGTGGAAAGCACAGCTTTCCGCGAACTCATGGCCTATGCAGTACCACGCTATGACCTACCCAGTCGCCACTTCTTCTCTCGCAAAGCCATCCCAGCCCTCCACCATCATGTGAAAGACCGCATTGTCCATGCACTCAAGCAGTCAGTGAGCGGAAAGGTGCACCTCACAACTGATGCATGGTCCAGTCGGCATGGCCAGGGCCGTTACGTGTCCATCACTGCGCACTGGGTTAATGTGGTGGATGCAGGGTCCACAGGGGACAGCGGTGGTGGGACAGTGCTGCCTAGCCCACGGTATAGGAAACAGTTGGCTGTAGGCGTTCGACCCTCCTCCTCCTCCAGAAGCGAAAGCTCGTCCACAGAGCGCAGTCGTACGAGCACTCCATCTGCAGCTGCCACTGTTGCACACGATGTGTCCCCCTATCGAGCAGCTAGTGGAAAGCGTCAGCAGGCTGTGTTGCAGATGATGTGTTTGGGCAACAGACACACCGCCGAGGTGCTGGCCGAGTACTTGAAGCGACAAACTGAGT
Organism: Dendrobates tinctorius; assembly: GCF_039654945.1. Lineage (NCBI taxonomy): Eukaryota > Metazoa > Chordata > Amphibia > Anura > Dendrobatidae > Dendrobates > Dendrobates tinctorius. The sequence goes on along the minus strand of NW_027361714.1, from coordinate 71,365,797 downwards.
CATGGCTGGGCAGTGTACATCTTGAGGCAGGCAAGGTAGTTAGTGATAACGGCCGTATTTTGTGGCAGCCATAGCCCTTTCAAAACTCAGCCATATACCTTGCTTGGCTCACACCTTGAACCTGGTGGTGCAGTGCTTCCTCAAAAATTATCCGGAGTTAACAGCCCTGCTCCAGAAGGTGCGAAGACTGTGCGCGCACATCCGCCGGTCGCCTGTACACTCCGTTCGTATGCAGAAGCTGCAGCGATTGCTCCACCTTCCCAACCACCGCCTCATTATCGACATTGCAACAAGGTGGAACTCCACCATGCACATGGTGGAGCGGCTGTGCGAGCAGAGGCAGGCCATAATGCATTTGTGGGAGGATACACGGCCAGGCACTTTGAGAGCAGACATGGAGTTGACAGGTGTGCAGTGGTCGAAGCTGAAAGACCTCTGTAAAGTCCTTCAGTGTTTTGAGGAATGCACACGGCTGGTAAGCGCAGACGACGCCATCCTAAGCATGAGCATCCCACTTATGCGTCTGCTCATGCAAACTTTGACGCACCTTAAGGAGCAGGCGTCTGCAGCCAATGTTGATGAGGAGGAAGAGGAGGAGGGAATCCTTGATGACATTCAGCCATTGTCTGCTCAGGGACCTCTCCTGGACGAGGTGGAGGAAGAGGAGGAGGAGGAGGATGATGGGGATGATTACTTAGGGGAGGAGGATGCATCTCGTGGGGCAAGTGAAAATGTTGGCGTGGCAAGGTCTGGTACAGGGTTTGTGCGTGACTGGAGGGAAGTGGATTTGCCAGAAAGTGCTCCTCCAACCAGCACTCGCAGTGCATCATTGACACCGGGAACATTGGCCCACATGTCAGATTATGCCTTGCAGATCCTAAAAAGGGACCCCCACATTGCCAAAATGATGAACGATGACCACTACTGGTTGGCCAGCATCCTGGATCCACGCTATAAAGGCAAATTACAAAACATCATGCCACAGGAGAACCTTGACCTAATATTGGCTAATAAACAAGCAACTCTGGTAAATCGGTTGCTTGAGGCATTCCCAGCACACAGCAGCGGTGATGGTTCTCACACGAGCCGTACGGGCCGGGGGCAGCTTGGCAGAGGTGTTCCTGGTGCACACAGCAGAAGTGGCGTTGGAGACAGGGGTTTCATGACAATGTTGTGGACTGATTTTTCAAGTACCGCTCACACAACTGGTAATACTGCATCGATGGAAAGTGACAGGAGACAGCAGTTGTCAACTATGGTTACAAACTACTTTTCCTCCCATATCGATGTTCTCCCACACAGGTCATTCCCCTTTGACTATTGGGCCGCTAAACTGGACACCTGGTCTGAATTGGCACAATATACCTTACCCCTCCGTCAAGCGCAATATAGATTCTCCTCAGTTCATGCGCAATGTGCCTGACAAGCACAGGTCAGAAAACCACCTATAGTAGCTACATATTTCAATTTCAGGACTATAGAAGTAGTCAGTGATCTTCATAGGAATGTATTAAAAGAGATTACACCAAATCAGATGCAAAAAAAAACATTTATTAACCATAAACTTATTAAAACTAAAAGTACCACTTTTCGGTAGTACCGCCAATTAGGCTCCAGTTATCTTTACTTAACTATTGCTTAAATATAAAATTATGGAAAAAAACTTAAAGGATATTGCACTTAGATGTTACTTAATTATTTTCTACTCATCTTCAGTGGTTTCAATTGCAGCAGAAGCAGCACAGGTACACTTAGAAAAGCAAGGCTGGCAGACGAAAGTTGCATGGGAAAGGCAGATTGATTCTTTACATATTTTGCAGTCATATTTAGAAAGCCTTCTGAAACCAGATACAAATGAGCAGGTAGTACAACTGCGTCTTTTAGAAGGTGGTAGAGTCGGTGTTTGTTCTGGAACGTCCTTGGGACGTCCTTTGTATTTTTATCTTTGCCCAAATAATAAGCTAGATCTGTGTCTGTTTCCTCTGTATCAGTGTCATCACCATCCTGCTCTGTTCCAGAATCAGTGTTACATTCTGCTACCTCATCTTCAGATGAAATGTCACTAGATTCCTCTAAATCCTCAGTTACTGCTGGTTCTTCCTCATCATCTTCTAACAAAAAAATCTTCATTTCTTCTAAATGAAGGGGTTTAGATGAATCATACTGTTTTCTGGCCATTGCAGCAGAAAATCTGAAGCAAGAGAGAAAGAGTATGTGTTAGGGCGCAATGTGCCTTAGAAGCCACCCTCCTTTTGTCTAAGAAAACAGTACTTATGTACACTAACTTAGCATTAATCCTTCATAAAACAAGCTAAATACACAATCGTGATGAATAAAAAAAGAAAATACTAACCTTTCAATTTGTGTTGAAATCAGGCGCAATGTGCCTGAGAAGCCAAAGTGTTGATATCTGCTCACTAGAAGGTCTGCTGAGTCACTGTGATACCAGGTTTCACAGAGCCTGTAGAGTCAGGAGATAACTAGGAGGGGTGGGGTTTTCTGATAAGTGGGCAAGGAGAGAGAAGTGAAACTAATTACTGTGTGCCTGTCAGATCTATTGCGCCTGACGGAGGGTTACAGGAGCTCGCTTGCCCAGCTGCAAGTGTGCTATCGGAAAGAGTCTTCAGTGCAGCTGGATCAATCCTGACAGAAAAAAGGACCCGTCTGTCAACCCAAAATGTGGATGATCTAACCTTCATTAAAATGAACCACGCATGGGTTTCCAAGGATTTTGCCCCACCTTCCTCTGATGACACATAGGGTGACAGAAAAATGGCTTGCTTTGGTCCACCTCTTCCTGGGACTTGACCTATTTCACCTTTTGCATCAGCTGAATGTCCAACATCAACATATGCCACTTTCTAAAATTCCCTAACTGTGCTGCCTCCCCCCCCATGGCCGGGGTCACCACCTAGCGCACGACACCGTGCGAGTGCCGTTGCCCCGGACAGGTGGGTAGGCCGACTCTTGGGCGCGGGCACTGGTACAGGGTCCTTCATAGTGCAATCAAGTGTCTCTGACGGTGGTGGTGCACACCCGCCGTCAGACACACCGCCATACTATGAGGGTCCCAGTGCCAGTACCGACGCCCACGAGTGGGCCCCCCTTGCTTGGGCAGGGCCCCAGCATTTGCAATCTTTACCTCTCCCTGCTCCTCCGCTGTGTAGTCTGGGCCGTCAAATCCATACTGTGCCTGACACCGTCTGAGCCTGCCTCCTGAGACATATACAGTGGGGAAAAAAAGTATTTAGTCAGTCAGCAATAGTGCAAGTTCCACCACTTAAAAGATGAGAGGCGTCTGTAATTTACATCATAGGTAGACCTCAACTATGGGAGACAAACTGAGAAAAAAAAATCCAGAAAATCACATTGTCTGTTTTTTTTCATTTTATTTGCATATTATGGTGGAGAATAAGTATTTGGTCAGAAACAAGCAATCAAGATTTCTGGCTCTCACAGACCTGTAACTTCTTCTTTAAGAGTCTCCTCTTTCCTCCACTCATTACCTGTAGTAATGGCACCTGTTTAAACTTGTTATCAGTATAAAAAGACACCTGTGCACACCCTCAAACAGTCTGACTCCAAACTCCACTATGGTGAAGACCAAAGAGCTGTCAAAGGACACCAGAAACAAAATTGTAGCCCTGCACCAGGCTGGGAAGACTGAATCTGCAATAGCCAACCAGCTTGGAGTGAAGAAATCAACTGTGGGAGCAATAATTAGAAAATGGAAGACATACAAGACCACTGATAATCTCCCTCGATCTGGTGCTCCACGCAAAATCCCACCCCGTGGGGTCAGAATGATCACAAGAACGGTGAGCAAAAATCCCAGAACCACGCGGGGGGACCTAGTGAATGAACTGCAGAGAGCTGGGACCAATGTAACAAGGCCTACCATAAGTAACACACTACGCCACCATGGACTCAGATCCTGCAGTGCCAGACGTGTCCCACTGCTTAAGCCTGTACATGTCCGGGCCCATCTGAAGTTTGCTAGAGAGCATTTGGATGATCCAGAGGAGTTTTGGGAGAATGTCCTATGGTCTGATGAAACCAAACTGGAACTGTTTGGTAGAAACACAACTTGTCGTGTTTGGAGGAAAAAGAATACTGAGTTGCATCCATCAAACACCATACCTACTGTAAAGCATGGTGGTGGAAACATCATGCTTTGGGGCTGTTTCTCTGCAAAGGGGCCAGGACGACTGATCCGGGTACATGAAAGAATGAATGGGGCCATGTATCGTGAGATTTTGCGTGCAAACCTCCTTCCATCAGCAAGGGCATTGAAGATGAAACGTGGCTGGGTCTTTCAACATGACAATGATCCAAAGCACACCGCCAGGGCAACGAAGGAGTGGCTTCGTAAGAAGCATTTCAAGGTCCTGGAGTGGCCTAGCCAGTCTCCAGATCTCAACCCTATAGAAAACCTTTGGAGGGAGTTGAAAGTCCGTGTTGCCAAGCGAAAAGCCAAAAACATCACTGCTCTAGAGGAGATCTGCATGGAGGAATGGGCCAACATACCAACAACAGTGTGTGGCAACCTTGTGAAGACTTACAGAAAACGTTTGACCTCTGTCATTGCCAACAAAGGATATATCACAAAGTATTGAGATGAAATTTTGTTTCTGACCAAATACTTACTTTCCACCATAATATGCAAATAAAATGAAAAAAAAACAGACAATGTGATTTTCTGGATTTTTTTTTCTCAGTTTGTCTCCCATAGTTGAGGTCTACCTATGATGTAAATTACAGACGCCTCTCATCTTTTTAAGTGGTGGAACTTGCACTATTGCTGACTGACTAAATACTTTTTTTCCCCACTGTATTTTGAATGTGTACGCTATCCATACATGTTATCCGGGGAAACGGTACCCTTTCTAACCTTTGTGCAATCACGTGCAATCCATACTGGGCCTAACACCATCTGAGCCTGCCTCCTGAGACATATATTTTGAATGTGTACGCTATCCATACATGTTATCCGGGGATACGGTACCCTTTCTAACCTTTGTGCAATCACGTGCAATCCATACTGGGCCTAACACCGTCTGAGCCTGCCTCCTGAGACATATATTTTGAATGTGTACGCTATCCATACATGTTATCCGGGGATACGGTACCCTTTCTAACCTTTGTGCAATCACGTGCAATCCATACTGGGCCTAACACCGTCTGAGCCTGCCTCCTGAGACATATATTTTGAATGTGTACGCTATCCATACATGTTATACGGGGATACGGTACCCTTTCTAACCTTTGTGCAATCACGTGCAATCCATACTGGGCCTAACACCATCAGAGCCTGCCTTCTGAGACATATATTTTGAATGTGTACGCTATCCATACATGTTATCCGGGGAAACGGTACCCTTTCTAACCTTTGTGCAATCACGTGCAATCCATACTGGGCCTAACACCGTCTGAGCCTGCCTCCTGAGATATATATTTTGAATGTGTACGCTATCCATACATGTTATCCGGGGATACGGTACCCTTTCTAACCTTTGTGCAATCACGTGCAATCCATACTGGGCCTAACACCGTCTGAGCCTGCCTCCTGAGACATATATTTTGAATGTGTATGCTATCCATACATGTTATCCAGGGATACGGTACCCTTTCTAACCTTTGTGCAATCACGTGCAATCCATACTGGGCCTAACACCGTCTGAGCCTGCCTCCTGAGACATATATTTTGAATGTGTACGCTATCCATACATGTTATCCGGGGATACGGTACCCTTTCTAACCTTTGTGCAATCACGTGCAATCCATACTGGGCCTAACACCGTCTGAGCCTGCCTCCTGAGACATATATTTTGAATGTGTACGCTATCCATACATGTTATCTGGGGATACGGTACCCTTTCTCACCTTTGTGCAATCACGTGTAATCCATACTGGGCGTGAGAACGGCTGGCGAGCTGTTAAGCAAGCTACAGCACCTGTGGTTTGCACACGTAAGTTTTTCATTTTTTCAGGAATGACGGTTAGGCCTAATTCCGGAACTGCGGTTGACCTGCACTTACTGGGAAATCATTGTTCGTGGGTAATAATTGTAATCAGTGATCCCCATCACTAACGTTGTTCAGCGGGTTATCTGCACCTGTAAGCGACAAACGCTGGCCTTTTCAGTGTAGCGCACATGCAGCCACGGACATGTAAGGGCATGACACACCAGTTATTGGCCAATCTCATGTGCCAGAGCCTCACGTGTCCCTCTAGTAAGCCGGACTCGGACCGCGGGGCATGACGGAGTCTCGTTCGTTAACGGAATTAAGCTTGCAATGTGTGCATCTGTTCTGTAGCTGGCATGGTTGAGGTTTCCCAGGTGGAGTCGAATTTAACCATAGGCTCCACTCCTGGTGGTGCCCTTCTGGACATTCCTTTATGGTTCAGCTTTGCAACCATACTGCCTACGTAAAACAAACACTTTGCCTTCATGAACGCTGTTTGGAGGGTCATGACTCGTGGGAATAACGCCGCCCAATCAGTTAACCTGCTAGAGAGATCCTTCGTTGCTCCCAAGCATGACATCACACTCCCTAGGAAGAAGGTAATGCCACTGTGGCGACCATACTCCTGGGGGGCGACACAAGTGCACTGATGCCCAGCCACTGCTCGATGAATCTGCTGGTACATTGACCCAGACCACTACATTCCCCTCGCACGCTACACGACCTGAATCTGACCCTGATGAAACTCAGGTTACCCTTCCCATATACAGTTCCATCTTACACGGTGACAAAGAGGAAGCTGCAGATGAAAGTGCAGGTTCGGCCTACCCGCCATCAGACACACCACCGTACTATCAGGGGCCCTGTGCCAGTGCCGTCGCCAACGAGTGGGCCCCCCCCTGCTTGCTCAGGATCACAGCACTTGCAAAGTTGAAATACTGTGCAGTGAGATGGAAGATGGGGACGACGAGGAATCCAGACAAGTACAGGGATTCCCTAGCGAGGAGACTTATTTGATTGTTTTCAATGTTGGGACAGCAATTTTTGGGGAGCACTATACTCTGGAGAATGATAGATGGGGCCCACCATACACTGGAACATTCCAAAGGTGGACATCAGACACTGGAGCAGCATTTACAGGGCCCATTATACACTAGAGCATTAGAAATGGGGCCCATTATGTTTGGAGCATTATTTGGGCCCATAAGACAGTGGAGCTTCATCCATGGGGACCAACATATACTGTAGCATTATGTGGAGCTCATCATATACTGTTTCAAACATTATATGGGACCAATGATTCTGTATGGAGAAATAGATGGGCCTCGTCATGAGATGTAAAAAGTGAGGTATTTTTCATTGTACTATACCGCTATTTCTCTGCCGTATCGGAGCATGATGAGTTGTGGTATGTGTTAAAGGGGCGCTCTTTCGCCCAGGGCACATGAAAACCTGCAGCCAGCCCTCCCCCCCACAACTTTAGCCAAATAACCCCCATTTTTCAGTGCGTAACTTGTATTATGAAGTTAATTAAGGTTGACAAGCTTAAGTAAGAAGAATTGATGCTTTTGGCATTCAAATGGGCACTGTAGGTGTGTTTCCTGTCCTCCTCTCACTGCCGACTTTTATTCCCCATTGACTTACATTGGGTTTCGTGTTTCGGGACGACCCCGACTTTTCCCTATAATCGGACGATCTTGCTCGACCCGACTTTTGGAAAAGTCGGGTTTCACGAAACGAAACGCGACCCTAAAAAACCAAAAGTCGCTCAACTCTACAAGTAAGCATGTGTGTGGTGGATTTGTTTTAATCTTACTTTCTCAAACCCCTTCAAATGTAGAAATACCATAGTTTATCTTATTTGAAAACCCAAGTCATGCCGTAAATGATACGTACATTTTCCTCATTATGATTCATAGCCAAATGTTTGCTATTTAACAATAATAGATAGCCTTGGCACAAGAGAGAAATATTTCAATTACCAATTCAAAGATACCTGAATTAACAAATGTCCCTGGCTGAAATAATTTTTCCATTAGAATGAAACAATTACTTAAGGTCAGCACCAGTTATATCATTTAAATGACCCTATAAATAAAATTTGGTTACTGTACATAAATTGCAATCAAAGCTCCTAGCCACAATGAAAAATCTGAAATGGTCAAAAATCATGTGGCGTTCAAAAGAAAAGCTGTCAGCCGACATCTGTGATAGGCCATTTGGATGTGGCTGATTTTTCTTATAAGCAATTTTTATGTTTTTTTCTCTTGTGCCACCTTTAAAAATTCATTCTAAACAATGACACAATTGATCAAGTTTAAATTCACGCAACATTAATCACAATATTAAAATATACAGAAAAAAAATAAACATAAAACATGAATGCATATTAATCCTAAAGAATGTATTATTTCTTTTAAGGTTATGTAGTCCAAATGATACTGTTTCTCCTTATGGAGAGTGACAAGTTAGCATCTCTTTATGGAGAGTGACAAGGTAGCATAATAAGCAATTTTGATCTTCAGAGAGAAACAGAATTGGACCTCAAGTACCACCTATTGGGAATAGCAATCCCACAAGTCAATATCGACCCTTTAGTGAGCCTTGCCATACGTCTTAGGATAGTAAACCAAATTAAAAACTACATTTGCATATATGTTTCAGGGTGTTTGTCCCTCATCAGTGCAAAGCACAATAATTGAATTGGCTAGTTGAAAGACCCCTGACAGGAAGTCTAAATGGTAATCTTTCTCCATGTGGAGAGTGCAAGTCAACACAAGGAGACTTATAGATCATGAAGTACTATTCTGGACCTTTACATATGCAAATTTCCTCTTCAGAGAGGAGGAGAGTTGGAAGTCTAGTGACAACTATTGGATGTAGTAATCCTAAGATTCAACAGCAAGGCTTGTTAAATGATCAATATTGACTTTGAAGATTGCAACATGCAGTAGGTGATACTAGAGTCCCAGTTGTCTTTCTCTCTGAAGAGGCAAATTGCATACTTAAATTCCAAGTGGAGTATTATATTACCTATTTGTTTCCTTATGCAGACTTGGCACTCTTCATAAAGATAACCATCCCCTTAGGAATGCTGTTTGAGTCCCATCACTGACCCAAATCATATCTCTTGCTATGCACTGATGAGGGGCACACACCCCGAAACACCTGTCTGCAAATAGAGTTCTGATTCGGCTTCTTGTCCTATGTCATGTGGCAAAGCTTGTAACCAGTTGATATAGAATGTTAGGATTGCTAAATCCAATAGGTGGTACTAGTGTTTCTGTTCTTGTACTCTCTGAAGAGACTGTTTGCATATCATAAGGGTATGTTCACATGTGGAGGATGCACTGTGCATTAGCAGTCAGAAAATTCAAAAAACATTACAGTGGAAACAAAGTGAATGAGATTATGTTATATAAAAATTAGTATTGACATTGTTTTAATACGAAAGACTCTTTCTTTATTACTTTCATTAGATAGGACTCCGAGAGGTTCAATATCCCTTACTTTTGTTAACTTTTCTTTAAAGCCGACTTTTCCCTTCATAGGCATGCCATTTGCATTTTTTTCGTTCTAATCATTGTGACAAGCAGGTATGAAATATGCTTACAGTTTTAACAAGCCTTGCTGTCTGCTGTAAGACCATGTAATTTAAAAAATCGGAAATCACTGTTTGCTTTAGCATTTTAATGTCACTGAATAAGAACATATAATTTTGAGATTTGTAAAGTAATATAGACATGGTAACGTACACACAGATGCTACAGCAAGCAAATCTTAAACATTGATGTGAGTATGCAGCTCACCGTAAGAACATAGAACCAAATGTGTATTAATTTTATTAACTATATTTTTTAAGCTACAAATAATTTTTTGTGCAATTTTTGTAAAGAAAAGCTTTATTATGTTTGTCAAGACATGTCTTTGAGCAGTAAATGAAACACTAGTGCTCCTACTTGAAGTTAAGAGAACCAAGCTCAAAAAAGCAACGACTACCTGTGTGCTCAGAAAAAGGTAAAATAAATATATAGAGAAATGACTGCGCTAGTAAAAACTTTTCAAAGCTAAGTATCGGATACCAAATTAATTTGAAATTACCTTTTGAACCCACATTATAGAAGTTAGAAACCTATAGAGACCGTGAAGGAACAATGAGATCAGAAATAATAAAAATAATAACTTCTCTTTAGATATTATAAAAAATACATAATATACTATGTAATAAATGACACAAATTCATTGCCTGGTGGGATATGATAAAAGAAACCAAAAAGCAGTTACCCACATCCTAACAATCCTGTAATATAGAAAATAGACACCCAGTGACTAAAAAGATAGATAATACGTCTGTCACTAGATCCACACTGGGGATTAAATTACAATAGTTGCGCAAGCTAATAATAGACCATGAATAAAGCAGGACCTCCTGACAAAACGGCACAGACAGTGAAACACGCGTCGAGGTGCAAGTTAGCAGGGCTCATATCCCTTTCATTATGGCTACAGGTAAAGGATCACATGTTTAACCTTTTTTACTATTAAATATGATCTATGTTTGTCACTGACATACAGTATGTTAGCTTGATCACTTATTTACGGTCTAATATTGAGATTTTAATGATATTTATTTCTGTGCCAGAGACGCATGTTCAGGGCTGGACTTGAAGTTACACAGGCCCACTAGTCACATGGAGACTATGTAATATCTTTGTACACTTGTAGGTTACAAGAAGTGAGAGGAGATTAACATGACTATATAACATGTAGTCACAGCTGTGCCCAGTATTTCAGCTCAGTCCTATTTATGGCTTTTAGGTACAGCACTCCTCCCAAAGCTCTGTCCCCTTTTGTAGGCATGGTGACAGAATTCCTGGCAGAACTGCTATCCATTGGGCAACCAGACCCCCTGGCCTTAGCTTCCCCTATCATACCTCCCAACTTTTGAAGAAGGGAAAGAGGGACAAAGACTGCGGCGCGTGCAGTGCGCCACTGCAATTTTGGCCACGCCCGGTCACACCCATTTTGCAACTAGTCACACCCATGTCCACGCCTAATCGCACCCATTTAACACAGCTGATCACACTGACTGGTACTGAGGGCACAGTGGCTGGCATTATGGGCACACTGACTGGCACTAAGGAAGAGAGAAAACAGAGAGAGAGAGCAAAAAGAAAAAAGAGAGAGAAAGAAAAGAGAGCGAGAGAGAAAGAAAGAACAGAGAGAGAAAGAAGAAAGAACAGAGAGAGAGAAAGAAAGAGGGGAAAGAAAGAACAGAGAGACACAGTGAAAGAACAGAGAGAGAAATAAAGAAAGAAGTAAAGAAAAGAAAGAAAGAACAGAGAGAAAGAAAGAGAGGAAAGAGAGAAAAAGAAAGAAAGAGTGGAAAGAAAGAACAGAGAGAGCGAGAAAGAAAAAAGAAAGATTAGAGAGAGAAAGAAAGATCAGAGAGAGAGAAAGAAAATGAGGGAAAGACAGAACAGAGAATGAGAAAGAAAGAACAGAGAAAGAAAGAAAAAGAGAGAAAGAAATAAAGATTCTATAAAGATACTATAGCAGCCCAGCTCCCATTGTAGTGCCCACCTGAGCCCTCCCGATGCAGGACATATCATGATCCGCTCACATGGCCGGCATCCCCAATTCCAAGGCGATCCTGCTGTATGCGCTGTTGGAGGAGGACATGGTGATGGAACTGAAGCATTCCTGGTTCCGTCACAATCTCCTCAAGAAATTATCTAATTTCCGGTCTGCTTCCAGCACATCACTTCCGGTGGAACGTCATGTGTGAGTTTTAAAATGCTCCTCGGGGCTCCGAGATGTACTCCTGTGTCCGTGGGAAAAGCCCGCTTTGTATGCTTTGTACACACTTGGCTCCACTCCGTACATTCCGTACACATATGGCTCAACTCTGTACACACATGGCTCTGCTCCGTATACCCCATACACACACGGCTCCGCTCCGTACACCTCGTACACACATGGCTACGCTCCGTACACCTCGTACACACACGGCTCCGCTCCGTACACCTCGTACACACGGTTCTGTTCCGTACACCTCATACACACACGGCTCCTCTCCATACACTTCGTACACACGGCTCCGCTCCGTACACCTTGTACACACACGGCTCCATTCCGTACACTTCATACACACACAGCTCTGCTACATCTACCCTGTAAACCCCTCCTGACCCCACACATACTTACCTCATCCAGCACCATGACAACAGCACAGCAGAGTCTTGCAGACACCAAGAGGCAAGGCTGAGCACACAGGACCTGTGATGAGGTCACAGGAGGGGCGGAGTCAGGGGTCACATGATCAGGGGTCTGGACAAAGGCTCTCAAGTCCAGCACACCCTACCAGAGACTATGAGTAGGACAAAAAAGTACTCATCCTCTCATCCGCGTACACTGGCTTTGAACACCCACATTGCCAAACTAATCTCGTTAGTGATGATGCACTAGCGGTTGGTTGAAAGAGCAGCTTTCCGCAAACTAATGGCCTACGCAGTTCCACGCTATGAACTACCCAGTCGCCACTTCTTTTCTCGCAAAGCCATCCCAGCCCTCCACCTTCATGTGAAAGACCACATTGTCCATCCACTCAAGCTGTCAGTGAGTGGAAAGGTGCACCTCACAACTGATGCATGGTCCAGTAGGCATGGCCAGGGCTGTTACGTGTCCATCACTGCGCACTGGGTTAATGTAGTGGATGCAGGGTCCACAGGGGACAGCGGTGGTAGCACAGTGCTGCCTAGCCCACGGTATAGGAAACAGTTGGCTGTAGGCGTTCGACCCTCCTCCTCCTCCAGAAGCGAAAGCTGGTCCACAGAGTGCAGTCGCACGAGCACTGCATCCACAGTTGACAGTGTTGCAAACGAGGTGTCCCCCTATCGATCAGTTAGTGGAAAGCGTCAGCAGGCTGTGTTGCAAAAATGGTGCTGCAGGTGGAACTGGAACTTTTCCTTACAGAGTCACATACTTAGATAGGTTCAATTTGGCCATGATAACAGCCGTTACACGGTACTGAGAGAGGAGCGTGCACGTACACCGCTGTCCAGTGTATGTAAAATTGTCAAGCTCCGTGTTTTAGTATACGACTGACACACGCTGTCTATCTATAGCTTTGAATGTAATCAAACAGCAAATATACTAAACTGTATGAAAACCAGACAAAACTATAAGGTGGAGGTCTGTAAGAACGGAACAACTCCTCAACTTATCCTAACAGAGTCACACACAGATAGCTTCACTGTGGCCGTGATAACAGCCATTACACGGTACTGAGAGAGGAGTGTGCACGTACACTGCTGTCCAGTGTATGTAAAATTGTCAAGCTCCGTGTTTTAGTATACGGACTGACACGCTGTTTCTCTATAGTTTTGAATGTAATCAAACAGCAAATATACTAAACTGTTTGAAAGCCAGACAAAACTATAAGGTGGAGGTCTGTAAGAATGGAACAACTCCTCGACTTAACCTTACAGAGTCACACACAGATAGCTTCACTGTGGCCGTGATAACAGCCGTTACAAGGTACTGAGAGGGGAACGTGCACGTACACCGCTGTCCAGTGTATGTGTCATGATCCCAGTGCAGGTTTTTGAGCTGCACACCTGGGGTTAATGTCTGGAGCTCGGTGCAGGTTTTGACCTGCACACCTGGGGTTAATGATTGTGGCCTCTTTCTGGTTCTGGGAGAGCTTCTTAAACCCCTGGGAAGCTTCAATCCCTGCCAGTTATACTTTTGCCTTTGGCCTAGTGTGCTGACCCCTGTGTGCCTGTTTGTTGCTGTAGCTTGTTTATATGGTTCTGACCCGGTTCTGTTTCCCATTGTGATTTTGCCTGTTGATTTTGTACTGCGTTATGATCTCTGTGTATGACTCATTGCCTGTGACCTGACTACTCTCCGCTCGCCCCTCTTGTACCTTTGCAGCTATCTCTGTGTGTGACTCATTGGCTACGTCTTGACTATTCTCCCTGTCTATGCCCCCTGGTAACTTTGTCTCGCAGTTACCCTGCTAGGAGTTATCTTGCAGCTTCTAGCTCTGTGGAGTTTAGGCCACACCCCTAGCAGTCACATGCTTCAGGTCCTGCGGCTCTGAAGTACGCATCTACTCGGCTGCTGCCCGCTCCACAGGTATCTTTGAGCACTGTTCGCTTTACTCAGGACACGAACACTGGCTCAGTGAGCACGTTCAATGCGGTGTTCCTGACATTATAACTGGCCTACAATTTTTTTTTTTCTCTCCTCACTTCTGCAGCATGGACCCAATGTGTGCTTTATCTGAGCAGGTGAAATGCTTGACTCAGTCACTGCAGAAGCTTAGTTTGGAACACCAAGCTCTGGCCCAGTCCCAACGGTGGGTGGAGGACTCAGTTCAGGGGGTGCTTTCCGCAGGCTTCCAGCAGGTGGGGAATAGAGATGTCATTTTAGTCCCACCCGAATCCCTGGTTAAATTGCCAGATACATTTTCTGGTAACAAGGATGATTTCAGGGCATTTAAGGAGGGCTGTAAGCTCTTTTTCTCTTCGAGACCCCGCTCCTCTGGGGATGAGAAACAGAGGGTGGAGGTGGTGATGTCCCTGCTTAGGGGGTCCCCACAAGCCTGGGCATTTTTGCTTTCCTCTTCTGCCCCTGAGAGAATGTCTGTGGATGCACTTTTTGAAGCCTTAGGGCTTATTTATGATGAGCCTGATAGAGCGCGGTTGGCTGAGGACATGGTGATGAGTGCCTGTCAGGGGGAGCACTCGGCCGAATGGTTCTGTACTGAATTCAGACGTTGGGCAGCCGAGATTTCATGGAGTGATGCCGCCCTTCGGGGGCTGTTCCACAGAGGTCTGTGTGAACATCTGAAGGATGCTTTGGCACTTCATCCTCCGCCTGACTCCCTGGAGGATGCCATGACCCAAGCGGTTCACATGGATCACAGACTGCAGGCTAGAGGCGTTATGCAACGGGAAACACCATTATTCTTCAGTGGAGATGAGACCCAGACTCTTCCTATGGCTATGGAGGTGAGCGCTGTCACCTGTGAGGGAAAGGAAAGAAGACGCCGCCGGGAAAAGCAGTTGTGCTTCTATTGTGGGAAATCTGGACTTTGGAAGAAGGACTGCCCCTCCTGTCCATCATCCTCCAAGATGGCGGGAAACGACTAGGTCTGGGTAGTAGTCGAGGAGGCTACCCAGACCTTCAGGTGCAATTTTCCTCATGTGCAAAAATGGTGCTGCAGGTGGACCTGGAACTTAGTTATGGTCCTGTTCAGACTACTGCTTTTATTGACTGCGGTTCTGCTGTGAACCTGATTGATACCAAGGTTATGACTCTTAATAAAATAGAGACAGTCAGGCTTCACGATCCTGTTAAACTTGTGGCAATTGACTCGTCGCCTCTTACCCAAAACGGTATCTGTTGCAGGTCTGAACTTTTTTCTCTAAAAGTGGGTTCCACTCATGTGGAAAAACTAAGCTGTCTTGTGCTAGATAACTTGCCTGCAGGACTGGTACTGGGGATGCCTTGGCTTCAACGCCATAATCCTAGCATTGATTGGGTTACAGGGGAAATCACTCAATGGGGATGCAATAATAAATGTGGTAACCTGGGACATCTTGTTAACGCTGTTAAATACGTGTCTGTGTCGTCTGTTGGTCTGGAAGGTATTCCGGAGTACCTGAAGGATTTCAAAGACGTTTTTTTTCCGAAAGTGAGGCTGAGGCGCTGCCACCACATAGACCCTATGATTGTGCCATTGATTTAGTACCTGGAGCCAAGTTACCTAAGCCTCGATTGTTCAATTTGTATGGGCCTGAGCACCAAGCCATGAAGGAGTACATAGCTGAGAGTCTTCGCAAAGGGCATATCAGGCCTTCTGTGTAACCTGTGGCAGCAGGGTTCTTCTTTGTGAAGAAAAAAGATGGTGGTTTGCTGCCGACTTTCGGGAACTGAACAAGATAACGGTTAGGAACTCTTACCCGCTTCCCCTCATCCCAGACTTATGTAACCAGTTAGCTGGGGCCCAATGGTTCTCCAAGTTAGATCTGCGGGGGGCCTTCAATCTGATAAGGGTTCGGGAAGGGGACGAGTGGAAAACTGCATTCCTCACATCAGAAGGACTCTTTGAGAACCTGGTAATGCCATTTGGGTTAACTAATGCACCCGCTATTTTCCAAAATTTCATCAATGTTCTATTTTCTGATCTGATAGGCCGTTTTGTTATTATTTATTTGGATGACATTTTGGTGTATTCCCCGGACAGTCAATCTCACTTGCAACATCTAAAGACAGTTCTCCAGAGACTCAGGGAGAACCAATTGCTCGCTAAATTGGAAAAATGTTCGTTTTTTATACAGGAGCTTTTTTGGGGTTGATTGTGTCCTGTGAGGGGTTTCGTATGGATCCTAAGAAGATGCTGGTGATTGCTGACTGGGTTCAGCCTCGAGATCTCAAGGGGCTCCAGTGCTTCTTAGGATTTGCGAACTATTACCGGAGGTTCATTAAAGGTTTCTCACAAGTGGTTAAACCACTCACGGTTCTTACCCAGAAGGGGGCTGATGTAAAAAATTGGTCTGTACTTGCTAAGGAATCCTTCTCAGCGATTAAGAAATGTTTCATGTCTGCCCCGGTGTTGGTACAACCTGACCCGTCCTAACCATTCATTGTGGAGGTGGATGCTTCTGAAGTGGGGGTGGGGGCTGTGCTGTCCCAGGGTCCGGCCACCCTTACCAATCTCAAACCCTGTGCCTTCTTCTCCAAGAAGTTCTCTTCAGATGAGAAAAACTATGATGTACGCAATAGGGAACTTCTTGCGGTCAAGCTGGCGTTTGAGGAATGGAGGCACTTTTTGGAAGGGGCGGCTCACCCTATCACGGTTGTCACGGATCACAAAAATTTGGCATACCTTGAATCTGCTAAGAGGCTTACTCCTAGACAAGCCCGTTGGTCACTTTTTTTTTCACGATTTCAGTTCTCCATTACTTTTCGACCGGGTCCAAAAATGTTAAAGCGGATGCCCTGTCCAGAAGTTTTGATCCAGTGTCTCCCCCTGAGCCGCCGTCTTCCATTCTTCCCCCAGGGGTGGTAGTGGCGGGGGTCTCAACTGAGTTGGAACAAGAAATTCTAAGGGCTCAGGCCCTAGCTCCGGCAACCAGGCCAGGGGATAAACTGTTTGTTCCAGATTCATTGCGGCCTAGACTTCTGCAGGAGTTTCATGAGTCTAGGCTGAGTGCTCATCCAGGTATCACGGCCACTAGAGAGGCAGTAACCAGGGGTTTTTGGGGGCCTTTATTAAGGTCCGATGTCAAGGAACTTGTTTCTGCTTGTGGCATGTGTGCCCGTTTCAAAAGCTCGCATAACCGACCGGCTGGGGAACTTATACCTTTACCGGTTCCTGATAGGCAATGGAATCATCTTTCCATGGATTTTATTACCGGCCTTCCACCTTCCAGGGGCAATACCGTGATCTGGGTGGTGGTGGATAGGTTTTCTAAACAGGCCCATTTCATTCCCTTGGCAGCATTACCCTCAGCAGAAACATTGTCAAGGTTGTTTGTGCAGCATGTGGTCCGATTGCATAGGGTACACCTGAATGTTGTGTCTGACAGAGGTGTGCAGTTTGTGGCCAAATTTTGTAGGGCGTTCTGTATGAAATTGGGCATCTCACTCTCCTTCTCGTCGGCATATCACCCGGAGAGTAATGGTCAGACAGAACGCACCAATCAATCCCTGGAACAAATTCTCAGGTGTCTGACCTCCGCCAGACAAGAGGATTGGTGTGATGCATTACCGTTGGCTGAATTCGCTTTTAACAACCGGGTGAGTCAGTCCACCAACATGTCCCCATTCCTGATTAACTATGGGTTTAATCCGCATTTTGGGGAGTTTTCTCGGGTGGATTCCGGTTGTCCAGGGGCAGAGGGGTCCGTTCAACGGTTAAAAACCTCTGGGCTGAAGTCCGGCATAATATCTCTCGGGCCCAGGGGAGATACAAATATTTTGCTGACAAAAAGAGAGCCTCGGGAGACATGTTTCAGGTGGGAGAGAA
Source organism: Dendrobates tinctorius (assembly GCF_039654945.1). Classification (NCBI taxonomy): domain Eukaryota; kingdom Metazoa; phylum Chordata; class Amphibia; order Anura; family Dendrobatidae; genus Dendrobates; species Dendrobates tinctorius. Next base: position 71,347,788 of record NW_027361714.1, on the reverse strand, counting down.
GGTTTTGCTCTCCACACGTAACATCAACTTAAAGGTACTATCAGCTAAGTTGGGACCAAAGTTCATTGGTCCGTACGAGGTTATGGAGATAGTCAACCCAGTGGCATATAGGTTGCGTCTCCCCGCCTCCTTAAAAATATCCAATGTGTTCCATAAATCTGTTGAAACCCGCAGGATCTGTCAAAGAGAACTCTGAGTCTGTTGTTCCTCCAGTGCTGGTGGATGGTCAATTGGAGTACGAGGTCGGACATATTGTGGACTCTCGGCGGGTGCGCCGCTCTTTGCAGTACCTGGTCCACTGGAAGGGATATGGACCAGAGGAGCGCTCATGGGTCCCTGCTCACTCGGTACATGCAGATCGCCTGGTTCGGGCTTTCCATGCCAAGTACCCGGGGAAGTCTGAGGGTCCAGAGGCCCCCCCGTTGAGAGGGGGGTACTGTCATGATCCCAGTGCAGGTTTTTGAGCTGCACACCTGGCGTTAATGTCTGGAGCTCGGTGCAGGTTTTGACCTGCACACCTGGGGTTAATGATTGTGGCCTCTTTCTGGTTCTGGGAGAGCTTCTTAAACCCCTGGGAAGGTTCAATCCAGTTATACGTTTGCCTTTGGCCTAGTGTGCTGACCCCTGTGTGCCTGTTTGTTGCTATAGCTTGTTTATATGGTTCTGACCCGGTTCTGTTTCCCGTTGTGAGTTAGCCTGTTGATTTTGTACTGCGTTATGATCTCTGTGTATGACTCATTGCCTGTGACCTGACTACTCTCCGCTCGCCCCTCTTGTACCTTTGCAGCTATCTCTGTGTGTGACTCATTGGCTACGTCTTGACTATTCTCCCTGTCTATGCCCCCTGGTAACTTTGTCTCGCAGTTACCCTGTTAGGAGTTATCTTGCAGCTCCTAGCTCTGTGGAGTTTAGGCCACGCCCCTAGCAGTCACGTGCTTCAGGTCCTGCGGCTCTGAAGTACGCATCTACTCAGCTGCTGCCCGCTCCACAGGTATCTTTGAGCACTGTTCGCTTTACTCAGGACACGCGCACTGGCTCAGTGAGCAAGTTCAGTGCGGTGTTCCTGACAGTATGTAAAATTGTCAAGCTCTGTGTTTTAGTATACGGACTGACACACGCTGTCATACTATACTAAACTGTTTGAAAACCAGACAAAACTATAAGGTGGAGGTCTGTAAGAACGGAACAACTCCTCGACTTATCCTTACAGAGTCACACACAGATAGCTTCACTGTGGCCGTGATAACAGCTGTTACACAGTACTGAGAGAGGAGCGTACACCGCTGTACTGTGTGTGAAAAATGAACGCTCAGTAACTCACAAGGACAAAACAATAAAATCTGGATTGCTTTGAAAAAGCAGTTTGCTCAGCAGTGGGCACACAGCAATGCAGCTACCAGGTAGCCTTAAAAGGCATCCTAATAACCAACAGAGCTGATGCACCAAAATATAGCCTCCCCTTGCACTGCACAGTGACTGGTGTGTTCTACAGGCAAAATCGCTAGCAGCAGAATCAATTTTTGTTATCTTCTTCCCTGCCTAACACTCTCCCTACAGAATCAGCAGCAGCTCTCACTATTCTGAGATCAGCATGAGTAGCATGGCGGTCGGCGTCCCCGCCCTTTTATACCTCCTGTGACGCCCCACAAAGCAAGCCAATCACTTGCATGCCCTTCTCCAAGATGGTGGTGACCGCTGCCTATGTCATCACGTTGCCCACAGTGTCCGTTCTTCCTGATTGGATGCAAAAAGGGCGCTCAAGCATCTTTTGAAACGCGACTTTGGCGCTAAAGTCGCCGACCTTGTGGCCGACCTTACGCTATGGTCGGGTTTCGTTTCATGAAACCAGACTTTGGCGAAAGTCGGCGACTTTTCAATTTTTTCGACCCGTTTCGTTCAACTCTACACTTAGTGTATGGGCTGCAAACATTTCCCCTTTGGAGGTGTACATATTTTTTGTATTTTGGTGATGGGCATCATAACACCCTTGCCAAAACATTGAGTGGCTGGAGCATGACTGAATACATTCATCCTGGTGTTCAAGTGGGGGTGGACAGTGAGGATGAGGAGAAGGAGGAGGAGGACACCAAATAGCCAAAATCAGTAAGCGTATACCCATGTTTGGTTGTGAAGAGGTGCATGGGAATACACCTCCCAAAAAAACACTACATTGGAGTTTATGCTTCGCTGTCATCATTTTGGGGTGTCATGAAGTCAGGCCCAATCCATCTCTTGTTCATTTTTATAAGAGTCAGCCTGTCTGCATTTTCCGTAGAAAGGCGAATGCGCTTATCTGTGATAATGCCACCCGCGGCACTAAAAACCCACTCGGACAAAATGCTAGTGGCAGGGTAGGCCAGGACCCCCAAGGCATAGAGAGCCAGCTCATGCCACGTGTCCAGCTTTGATACCCAATAATTAAAAGGCACAGAGGAATCACGGAGGACGTTGGTACGGTCAGCAAGGTACTCCCTCAGCATCTTAGAAAACATTGCATTCCTTGTAAGATTACCCCACGCCTGGGTGATGGGAGGGTCTTAGAAAACTGTCCCAGAACTTTGCCATTGTTCCCCTGCCTCTGCTGCAGTGGACTTGTATCTGCCTCGCCTGTCCTGCTTGGTTGGCCAACGAACTGTTATCTCTGCCGGTAGCGTTATGAGTTGAGAATTTTTTTTAATAATTCTGAAACAATGGCCCTATGGTACTGCACCATTTTGAGATTGAAAGTTATCCTTGTAGCGTGGGTCTAAAAGTGACACTAGCCAGTAATGACTGGTACCCAATATTTTGACAATACAAGGGTCACGAGGCAGCGCAACATAAAGTCAGCCATGCGTGCCAGACTGGTAACAGGCAAACCTTCCGTGTCCTCACCAACAGGACGACTGACCAAGGTGTCCTCCTCCTCCTCTTCCCTGTTCTCAGGCCATCCACGCTGAACAGACGGTATGACAGTTGTGGTTGTAGTCCAGTCTATAGCGCATGAAAGTAGCTCATTTTCTTCCTCCTCCTCCTCTTCCTCATTGTCAACCAATCCATGTTGGGATGACATGAGGCTGGGCTGTGTGTAATCAACCTGTATGGTTCCTTGATACATGTCCTCATGCTCTGACTGCAATGCTCCCTCTTTCATAGTGAGCAGAGAGCTTTTCAGAATGCAGATGATCGGGATGGTGACGCAAATGATGGCATCATCGCCGCTCACCATCTTGGTGGACTCCTCAAAGTTTTAGAGGATGCTACATATGTCTGACATCCATGTCCACTTCTGAGGTCTTATGTGTGGAGTCAAACCTGAAAGACGACAGCCTTTCTGATGCTGGTACTCAACAACTGCCCGCTTCTGGTCACAAATCCTTTCTAACAGATGCAGTGTAGAGTTCCAACTCGTGGGGACATCACACACCAGTCAGTGAGCAAGAATCTGAAATCGCTGCTGAAGCACAGCAAGGGTGGCTGAAGCAGTAGCTGACTTTCTAAAATGTGCACACAGGTGGCGTATTGTAAACCAGCGGATCCGGCAGCTCTGGATAGCTTTTTAGAAAATGTTGAACAACGAGGTTCAGCACATGAGCCAAGCATGGTACGTGTGTCTTTTAGCCTCGCCTCAGAGCTGCCACCAGGTTCCTGCCATTGTCACACACAACCATGCCTGGCTGGAGATTCAGCGGTATCAGCCACACATCTGCCTGCTCTTTCAGAGCTGTCAACAACTCTTCAGCATTGTGCGGTTTGTCACCTAAGCAAATTAGCTTCAGCACAGCCTGTTGCTGCTTTGCTTTGGCAGTGCTGCAGTGCTTCCAGCTTGTGACTGATGTGCTCATTTCAGACATGGAGGCTGAAGAGGGGAGGAGGAGAAGGTGCAGGAGCTGTACACAGTGGGGGCAACCCTGATTGACATAGGACCCGCAATCCTTGGCATCGGGAGGACGTTTTCCATCCCAAGGTCTGACTGGGCCTCAGCTTCTACTATGTTAACCCAGTGTGCCGCCAGCGAGATGTAACGTCCCTGGCCACAAGCATTTGTCCACGTGTCCGTGGTTAGGTGTACTTTCCCAGTAACTGCATTGTTGAGGGGACGGGTAATGTTGTGGGACACGTGCTTGTGTAATACCGGGACGTCACAGCGGGAGAAATAGTGGCGGCTGGAGACTGAGTACCTTGGGACGGCCACCGCCATCAGGTTGTGGAAAGCTTCCATCTCCACGAGCCTAAAAGGCAACATTTTGACCGGAAGCAGACGAGAAATATGAGAATTGAGTACTGTGGCCTGTGGGGCATTGGCTATGTATTTACCCTTACATTCCAATGACTGTTATATGGACAACTGAAGGCTGCGCTGAGACAAGGACGTGGACGTGCTTGATGATGGTGCTATTTGAAGGTGGGCAGCAGCAGGTGCAGGGTAGGAGGCAACTTCGCATGCACCGTGGACAGGGGATTGGCTTGCATGTACAACCCTGGAAGAAGCTGTGGTGTCACCCGCAGACAATGTTCCTGCAGCATGGGGTTGGGCCCACAAAGTCGGGTGTTTGCTGCTATGTGCCTGATCATGCTGGTGGTGGTAAGGCTGGTAGTTTTGCTACCCCTGCTGATGCTGGCATAACAGGTATTGCAAATGGCCTCTTTGGGGATATCGGCACAGTCTTTAAAAAATAACCATACTCGGGAAGTCAAAACAGTTGGACTGGCAACTTCCGTCAGTTTGGTGTTATGGGGAATGGTTGCACGCCTTCTGTCTGCAGCCACCACACTGCTTCTTCCTGCCTGAAGTGGTGCAATGCCTACCTCCCCCTGTGTGCTGCTGGCCTCGCTCTGCATGTCCTCCTGCCAGGTTGGATCTGTTACTGCATCATCCACCACCTCATCTTCCACTTCCCCACCCTGGTCCTCTTCCTGACTTTCCGGCAATTTTGTCTCATCATCGTCCACCTCTTGTGACCATGGCTTCGTGCATTTATGGGATTTGTGCACCGCTACATGGAATATCATCTTGCCCCGCTTCAAGTGGACTGGGCGAGAGGTACGAATCTCCAAATGGAAAACTGAACAGCTCTTCGGAATGTCCGAGTGTGTGATCAGTTGTCTCAGGGCACTCAACATGGGGGGGGGAAGGAGGATCAGGGTACGGAATATGCAGTCCAGATTCACGGCTACTGTGACTTGACCATGTTGAAGAGAGGGTGCTGGTGGTGGTGGATAAGTAACTGGAAGTATTATCCGCTATCCAGCCAACAACCTTTTCACACTGCTCAGGCTTTAATAGTGCTTTCTTGCCGCGGTCCCCAAGGACCTCGGACACTAAGGTCCAGCGAGAAGATGTGGCTGTTTTTCGTTAGCCAATTTCAGCTTGCACACGGCCTTGGCCTGCATCATCACCATCACGTCCACTTCCCCGTCCCTTGTCACACTCCTTGCCCATTGTAAATGGACTAGAATATTACACACGTTCACTACAAAAGGGTGATTTGTGAGGCAACTTGTATGTGATACGTGTGCTTGAAAACCACAATTTTACCTCTCTGGACTTTAGGTACGCTAACAGACTGCAAAAAAATACAAAGTGTAGGCCTAAACTGGCCAAACTTTGAGCATGCACAGATATATGCTGTCACTGAGATACCACTACGACAAATGTGTGGCCTGTTTTTTTTTTTGCTTGTTTTTTTGGCTAAATAGTGCTGTATTTAAGTATAGTGACAGCAAAATAAAATTGAATTTAGGGCTAAAAAGACCAACATTTTTAGCAGACGGATGGATGAGGAGTATCACAGATATACCACACTGTAAAAAATGTGGCCTGTATTTTTTTGGTGGGGGTTCAGCAAAATAATGTCAAGAAATTGTGTGACACTCAAAAAAATATACTCAACCATACCACATAAAAAATAATTATTTCTCTGCGCACTCAAAAGGGATTTTTGGGACCCCTTTAAAATTGCTGGATTTTCACACTGTGCTAGGAAAAGGATCTGGCTGTATTGTGCATTGTCAAAAAGCAAATGGAGGAAAAAAAAAAGGCTCTGGATTGCTTTGCAATAAAAAAAAGCTCTATTAACCCTAGCCAAAATATTATCAAAGCCAATTACACCTGGGGCTAGGTATATATGGCCAATATATCCTACAGGTAGCAGCAGCACCAGAACACAGGAAGGGAATGGACCCTCTTGATGTATGCAATGATATGTCACCATGGAAACAACAAAAACCCTCACTGTAGCATAGATCCACTCCCGCCTGGATTACTGCAACGCTCTATTAATTGGCCTCCCCGTCACTCGACTATCCCCTCTCCAGTCCATACTTAAAGCAGCAGCCAGGGTCATCTATCTGGCTAATCGGTACTCGGACGTGTCCGCTCTTTGTCAGTCATTACACTGGCTGCCCATTCATTATAGGATCCAATTCAAAGTACTTGTTCTCACCCACAAAGCTCTCCACAGTGCAGCACCCCCCTACATCTCCTCCCTCATTTCTGTCTATTGGCCTAGCCAATCGCTGCGCTCTGCAAACGACTTTCGACTAACCTCTGCACTAATCCGTACCTCCCACTCCTGACTCCAAGACTTCTCCCGTGCTGCTCCTATCCTCTGGAATGCTCTACCCCAAGAAATTAGGACTAACCACAATTTGCATAGTTTTAGGCGCTCCCTCAAAACACATTTGCTCAGAGAGGCCTATCACGTTCACTAATCAAAGTCATTCTATGTGTAAGTGTGCGTGTGTAGCCCATTCGCTATCTCCATCCATCCTTCACTCCCTCAAGATGGCTGGACCTTCATTGTAAATACACAATTGTAAATACACACCTGTACTCTGTATCTCCCTCACCTCATTGTAGATTGTAAGCTCTCACGAGTAGGGTCGTCTTATTTTGCTTTAATTATTGTATTGTTAACGTTGTTACTTAGGTCTTGTGTTTTGAAACCGTTAAACTGTAAAGTGCTGTGGAATATGTTGGCACTATATAAATAAAGATTATTATTATTATGTGTATATACACACATACAGTGCCTGCAGGCCTCACACTGATGTGTATAAAGCAACGTACACTACCCTGCCTACCTAACACTGGAACCTATATACTCCAGAATTAGTCCTTAGAAGGACTGTTGGTTTATCTGGATTTGAGTAGTTTGCGATGGTAGACCCCACACTGACTAATAAATCCCCAATTATGACCCTATCTCGGCAACAGCTCTCCCTACACTATCTCAATCCGGAGCTGAATGCGCCGAGCAGGGCGGCGTCTGGTCTTTTATACCCCTGATGATGCTGTGCAGCCAGCCAATCACTGCTCGACCACAAAAAAGATGGCTGCGGCATTTCATTGCCTGGCAGACAATCCCTGCAACGTGATTGGGTCTCTAAAGTCCTCCCAAAAAACTGGGTGGAGACCCAACTTCCTGCTGAGTAATCCCGGGAATGCTCGGTCCTCGCCGAGTACACTGAGCACCGTGATACTCGGGCGAGTAACGAATAGTGGCGAGCATGTTCGCTCATCACTACTAACAATTAATAAATTCCCTAGGTTTATACTGCTGTTGATCAATAGGGTTAGTAGCCTCTAGCAGCGCGAAGCTCCTACTGTGATCGTTTGACTGACTGATCACAGCGTCCTGAGTCCGGGGCCTGATGGCATGTGTTTCCGCACCTCTTGTCATGCCGCTCAGCTGTCACTGTTTACACGTAGTGACAATTTGAAGTCATGACGGACATAGCACGTCTTGGTGTGGGAACTGACATCCGCTCATGATGTACAATATCCGTCATTAGTCGTAAAGGGGTTAAAGGGAATCTGTCAACAGATTTTTTGCTATGTAATCTGAGGACAACATGAGGTAGGGGATGAGACACTGAATTCAGCGATTTGTCATTTATCAGGCTGCATGCTGTTGTTTACTTACAATTAATGCTTTTTCACCTGAGGATTATATTTGCTCTTACCACATTGCACAGAAACCCAGGTCTGACAACGCCCCCTCCTCTGATAGGCACTGTCACTAGACAATGTACAGAGAGAATTTGCTGTGGGCGGGGTTAGCTTTCTGAGCTCTGCTACATGCTGCATCTAAGAACTCTGATTGTGTCACAACTGCTGCACCCAGTAAACTAAGTGATACATCACTGGAATCAGTGTCTCTTTCCCTACATTATGCTGCTCTCTGAGGAGATAGCAATAATCTGGTAACAGAATCACTTTAATAAAATGTGCTAATTTTTCATTTTTTAATATGCTGTATAATCTGTAAGTTTTTTAATCATATTGACTACATGTAAACATATTTGCTCTTTCTACAGCCTATAAGTGTGTCATTTACAATACTTGGTTATTATGCTCAGGAAATATGCAAGTATTGGAATCAATCTCTAAAATTCTGATTTAACTGTATATTCAAGTGATTTCTTCAAATACAGATGGTTCTGGGTGGGACTATTAAACTTAATAGAGAATTTTGGATAATCTTTGGTTTAATACATTCCAGATGTTGCAAGGTAATTATTTGGAGGCTGCGAGAAAAAAAAGAAATAAGATAATATTCTATCATGACAGAAATGGAACACTTTACTTCTTACTCAATTCATTATGGTTGATGCAAGTGTGTGCCTATGTGGCTTTAATAAAGTAATGAGATATAGAGATCTCTTAATGAGTCCTGAGCTCCTTTAACAACTTTCCAAGAATGCATTATAGATTTTAATGTACAACAGATGCGTCTCCCAAGACCACATTTCTTTGATGAATTATTATTTACACAAGCTGACATAAAACACAGGCATTTTTAGGCAAATCTGATGTGTTTCCTGTAAGCAATGTATCACAGGTTGGGTAGGTGTTGAGCTATATGTTTACTTTGTCTAAATCCTAAACAGTAATACTATTAACACCAGAAATCAGCCAGTGAGTCTGTATCATGTAAACAGCTTATGGTTAATCTGCAGGCTGCTTCTCTAATTAAATGCAGATACTGTATGCATTCTTCTTGCTTTACTGCTGTTGACATTTCATTTTTTTATTCTAATTATTTGCAAAATATTAGAAAACCTTATTAAAGTAACAGAATGTTGAGTTCATGACCAACACATTTGATGACGGTGAGGTACCTAGGTCAGCATGTTAGTTCAATAAACAAATTTTTAAGAAGAACAGATTTTCAGGCCACTCAGATAGTATGTACGTTGGCCCTATTCTTGAAGGACTCATTCACACTATAGGCAAAATACATCTACATTGGCGTTATTCACTCCAGCCTTGAAGATGAGATGTGCTGGAGTCAGGTTATCATGATTTATAACAAGTGGAGTGCACAGGGGCGGACCTACCGCCCGTGCAGCCAGTTCATTGAACGGGGCCCCCCAGGGCAGAGGGGGGACCCTCCAGCCTCCTGCACCACATGGCTAATTATTCAGTTTTCAAATTAGCCATGTGGAGCGCAGGAGGAGAGGAGAGCAGCGCAGAAGAGTTGGAGGTCCTGTGGTGACATCTTCGTCATGTGATCAGGGGGCGGAGCTGATTGGAGATGGGACAGGATGGAGACAGGGCAGGATTGGAGATGGGGCAGGATTGGAGACGGGGCAGGATGGAGATGGGGGCAGGATGGAGATGGGGCAGGATTGGAGACATTGGGGGCAGGATTGGAGACATTGGGGCAAGATGGAGACAGGGCAGGATTGGAGACATTGGGGGCAGGATGGAGATGGGGGCAGGATGGAGACGGGGGCTGGATGGAGATGGGGCAAGATTGGAGACATTGGAGGCAATATGGAGACAGGGCAGGATTGGAGACATTGGGGGCAGGATGGAGATGGGGCAGGATTGGATACAGGGGGCAGGATTGGAGATACAGGGGGTAGGATTGGAGATACAGGGGGCAGGATGGCAGACACTGGGGGCAGGATGGCAGACAAGGGGCATGATTGGAGACACGGGGGCAGGACTGGAGACATGGTGGGCAGGATTGCAGGTACAGGGGGCATGACTGGAGACAAAGGGGGCAGAATGAAAGGCATGGGGGCAGGATTGCAGGTACAGGGGGCAGGAGTGCAGACACAGGGGGCAGGATGGAGACATTGGGGGCAGGATTGGAGACATTGGGGCAAGATGGAGATGGGGCTGGATTGGAGACGGGGCAGGATGGAGACGGGGGCAGGATGGAGATGGGGCAGGATTGGAGACATTGGGGGCAGGATTGGAGACATTGGGGGCAAGATGGAGACAGGGCAGGATTGGAGACATTGGGGGCAGGATGGAGATGGGGCAGGATGGAGACGGGGGCTGGATGGAGATGGGGCAAGATTGGAGACATTGGAGGCAATATGGAGACAGGGCAGGATTGGAGACATTGGGGGCAGGATGGAGACGGGGCAGGATTGGATACAGGGGGCAGGATTGGAGATACAGGGGGTAGGATTGGAGATACAGGGGGCAGGATGGCAGACACTGGGGGCAGGATGGCAGACAAGGGGCATGATTGGAGACACGGGGGCAGGACTGGAGACATGGTGGGCAGGATTGCAGGTACAGGGGGCATGACTGGAGACAAAGGGGCAGAATGAAAGGCATGGGAGCAGGATTGCAGGTACAGGGGGCATGAGTGCAGACACAGGGGGCAGGATGGAGACATTGGGGGCAGGATTGGAGACATTGGGGCAAGATGGAGATGGGGCAGGATTGGAGATGGGACAGGATGGAGACAGGGCAGGATTGGAGACGGGGCAGGATTGCAGATGGGGGCAGGATGGAGATGGGGCAGGATGGAGATGGGGCAGGATTGGAGACATTGAGGGCAGGATTGGAGACATTGGGGGCAAGATTTGAGACATTGAGGGCAAGATGGAGACAGGGCAGGATTGGATACAGGGGGCAGGATTGGAGATACAGGGGGCAGGATTGGAGATACAAGGGGCAGGATGGCAGACAAGGGGCATGATTGGAGACACGGGGGCAGGACTGGAGACACGGAGGCAGGACTGGAGACACAGGGGGAAGGATTGCAGGTACAGGGGGCATGACTGGAGACAAAGGGGGCAGAATGAAAGACATGGGGGCAGGATTGCAGGTACAGGGGGCATGATTGCAGACACAGGGGGCATGATTGGAGACATAGGGGGCAGGATTGGAGACAGATGGGGCAGGATTGGAGACAGATGGGGCAGGTTCATGGGGCAGGATGGATATGATGGAGACAGATGGGGAGATCATATGGGGCACAATGGATACTCATGAGGATGGGATGGGAGAACATATGGCTGAAGCCAGGAATGAGACACACGGGGGCCAGGATGGGAGATATTATTACCATAGGGGCTAATTAAAGGATATTATTACTGCAATGATGTATTTATTTCATTTTTTGAGTATACTGTTTTAAATGGGGGGGCAGTCCTGTTACTGTGTAGAGTGATACTATGTTGCCTTTTTTTCTTCATGTGGTGTAGTGTAGAAGTTGGGAAAAAATAAGTAATGTGTTCTGCAAGTGGAGCTCTAGATAACTGCGTTAGTTCCTGCAGAGACGAGCCCTGTGTCATGCTCGCCATGTCTGTCATGTCCGCCATGTCTGTTTTGCCTCATGACCCCTGGAGCGGTGTGCACGTGCATCTCATGTCTGCTAGCCTGCATGTTCCCTAGAGCAGTGTGCACACTTACCTCATGACTGTTGGGCTGCAAGATGCCTGCGTTTCTGCTCTGCCTTCTGTGATCATCTCTGTGTTCCAAGAACCCCTGATCATGTGTCCTTCCTAGGTTCCTACACTGGCTGGTTCTGCAATCATCTCTGCATGTCTGCAACCCCTGATCATATGACCTTTCCTAGGTTCCAGCACTGTCTGGCTCTGCAATCATCTCTGCATGTCTGGAATCCCTGATCATGTGACTGCTCTCTGTGATCCTGGAGGATCTGAACTGGAAGTTCTCCCCTGGTCCTGACCTGGAAGTGGAGGTGCTAATGCCCTATATCAGACCGCCTCTCCCTATGGTGAGGGCCTGATTATTGTGTTGCTTCCCTGCATGACTGCTTGGTCTGCTGGGTCGCTCCCTCTATTCTGTGCCCCTGCACTCTGCCCTGTCGTGCGTCTCTGCACATGCTCCGTGCTTGTACTCCTTCTCTTGTCCCGTGCCTTGTCTTATGTTTGTCTGTTGTGCCATGTTTCGTCCTTGTCCTGCTGGGACTTGTGGTCCTTCCGTTGTTCTCTTCCTTGCCTGTTTCTGCCATGTCTTGCCTTCGCTATACTCTGACTTGTGTTCCTTCCTATGTTCTCGGTCTTTGCTTGTTCTGCCTCGCTCTCTTCCTATGGTGCTCTGTAGTGTCTCCTGGCACTCGCACCATTCCTCCTCTTACCTTTTGTGCTCTCTTGCACATTTTTATGTCTAGTCCCAAGGCTCCGCCTTGGCCCAGCTCTGGGCTTCGGCCTACGCTCCGCTGCTAGACTCTGTCCTCTGGTGCTCTCTAGCACACTCCCTGACTAGTCCCAAGGCTCTGCCTTGGTCCGGCTCTGGGCTTCGGCCTATGCTCCGCTGCTAGCTCTGTTCTCGCTCTGATCTGACTCTGTGTTTCTGCCTAAGTTTCTGCTCTGTGTTCCGTACCTGCCTAGCTCTGCCTTGTTTCTTGTCTTGCTTTGCTTTGTTGCTTCGTGTGCCCTTTGCATGCGCCTGGCCTTCCTAGCCTCCTGCTTGTGCCTCAGCCGTGCCCGCCCTAGCCATGCCTGCCTGCTTGTGCCTCAGCCGTTCTCGTCGGTCAGTGACAGCTGTGTCGCCTGCGATGCCTCAGCCGGGTTCGCTAGAGTCTTGCCCGCCTGTTAGTACTGCAGACCGATCCGCTAGCCAGTGCCCCAGCCGTGCTCTCTGTGCTTCCTTGCACTTCACGCTGTTTCTGCACAGTTCTCTACATGCTCGCTATAGAACGTGCAGGTCCTCGCCTGCCCCTTGGCTTACCTCCCCATGTTTCTGTAAAAGTACGTGCAGGTTTTGCCATGTAACCTGTCATGCCTTCTTGCAAGCACAGGCCCTATCCTTTACCCTGGCGTGTCCTTTGCACGCGCAGGTTCTTTCCTTAGTCTGAACCCTGGCATGACTCTTGGCACGCACTCTGTCTTGGAACCTGACCCTGGCATGCTTCTCTGCATGCACAGGACTCTGCCTTGAACCTGACCCTGGCATGCCCCTCAGCATGTGCAGGACTCTGCCTTGAACTCCGACCTTGGCGTGTCTCTATACACGCACCTTGTTTGTATGTTGTACCTGCCCCTGGCATGTCCCTCTACACACGCAAGCCTCCGTCCTTGAACCTGTCCTTGGCATGCCCTCTACAGGTGCAGGCTTCCATCCGTGAACCTGTCCCTGGCGTGCCCTTTGCACGCGCAGGCCTCTGTCCTTGAATGAACCCTGGCATGTCCTCTACAGGCGCAGGCCTCCATCCTTGAACCTGTCCCTGGCGTGCCCTTTGCACGCGCAGGCCTCTGTCCTTGAATGTCCCCAAGCACGCACCCTGCCTTGAACCCTGGCATGGCTCCTAGCACGCACCCTGCCTTGAACCCTGGCTTGCCTGCCGGATTCCTGAGACCTGATGACCGCTGCCAGAGGTCCGGAACCACATGACTGCGGCCTGATGTCCGGAGCTGATTTCCGCAGCCTGATGCCTGGATCCTGTCGGTCGTTGCCAGTTGTCCGGAGTCCGATGCCATCGCACCCTGTCTTGGATCCTGGCGTGTCTCCTTGCACGCACCCTGCCTTGGACTCTGGCGTGTCTCTCGGCGCGCACCTTGTCTTGGACTCTGGCGTGTCCTAGCACGCATCCCTCCTAGGAACTCTTGTGTAATCCCTAACACGTACTCTGCCCTGGACTCCGGTATGTTTTCTGCATGTGTTATGTCTGAACATTTGGCGTGTCCTTGTACGCACCTTGCCGTGTTTCACCATTTGTGCCCTGCATCTGATTCTCTGTTTTTGCCTTGTATCTGATTAAAGTGTGTAGCCACATTTGCTGAAGAACTTGTGACCTCGATTATGTTTCATATCCTGTTCGTCCTGATGCCTGACACTAAATAGTGCCTCCCTGAGCCGGCCGTCTGGTCCAGCTTCCATGGTGGATCACCCTCTTGGTCTTGCCCCTGACACTCCCTGTACAGGAGGTGGGTTCTCACAAGGTCAGCTCGCCCTAGGTGGGTGGGTGCCACGGCCCAGAGGGTCCACTCTAAAAGGAAAAATGACTCAGCGTAAGCTGACGCTCGTCACACCCTTGCTGGAAGAAGTGATGGCGATCTGCGCTGGATGAAAGATGAAAAGCAAGGATGAAGGACTTCACCTAGAGACGTCACTGGTGAGTTAGTGTGTTACCTATAAACTGACACTATACTCTGTATACTATATACAGAGGTCCTGTGTATAATGTCACCAGTGACCACTGTATTACCTGTACGTTGTATACAGAGCTCCTGTGTATAATGTCATTAATCACTGTATTACCTGTACACAGACACTGGATAGTAAGTACAGATCCCCTATGTATAATGGCACTTATGGTGATAGTATTGTTTTTTTTATTACTGATCAGTATTGTGGTGGTAATATGTGGTCTGGACATGGTGTTGCAGCATTTGTCCCTTGTATGTGATATTATTTGGTCACTTTGTGGTGGTAATATGTGGTCTGGTCATGGTGCTGTGGTATTTGTTCCTTGTATGTGATATTATTCGGTCACTGTGGTAGTAATATATAGTCTGGTCCTGGTGTGATGGTATTTGTTCCTTGTATGTGGTATTAATTATAGGTCACTATGTGGTGGTAATATTGTGTCTGGTCATGGTGCGCTGGTAATTGTCCACTGTATGTGATATTAATGGTCATTTTAAAAATTCAAAAATTAATACAAATGTACCTAAATTGTATTGCATATTTTAACAAATATTTAATAGGTTACAGTAGAGTAGAGCTCGGCCAAAAGTGCCTACAGTGTTGTGATGGTGGCTTAAAAAATATTTTGGAGAAAAAAAAATCTGCCGGCTAAATGGGTGATCTGGTGATGGGAACAGTTAATGCGTGATTGGTGAGAAGTGGAGTTTTCCAAGAGAGGGCGGTGGGACTGTGGACAGTTTGAAGGGTGGAGGCGGGGCTGGGGTGGAGCCTGGGTGGAGTCTTACGGGGGCCCTGAAAATTTTCCCAGTATGGGGCCCCGAAATTCCCAGTGGCAGCCCTTCCCCTGCCCATATGCTGCAGCAGTTCAGGAATGTGCGGAGTGCGGACACTGGACAGGGTGGAATGGATGGATCCTCTTGGTCTGGCCTGCCCTGCCTGCTCCAGGTAAGAGTACTACCAGAGCTGAGCAGGACTGAGGGACTGGGACCGAGGTGCAGGCATGATTTTGGGGGGCTCCTGGGGTGGGGAAGAACTTAACATGTCAGGCATGATTTTGGGGGGCTCCGTCCTGGGGGAGAACGGAAGCATGATGGCCTGGCTGCTCATGAATGGGGGGCCCCTGGCCTGGGGAGAAGGGAAACATGGCTTTGGCTGCTCAAGAATGGGGGGCCCCTGGGGAGAAGCATGACTGCTTATGAATGGGGGGGCCCTGGGGGAGATGCTTGGCTGCTCATGAATGGGACGACTCATGGGGGGAGAAGAAACATGAATTGTGCGGCCCAAATAGGGGGAGAAGCAGCATAAACTGGGGGAGCCACATGGGGAGAAGCGGCATAAACTGGGGGGGCCACATAGGGCGAGAAGCACTGTGCCAAAAGTAGACCGCATATGGGGGAGAGCATTATAAAACAAAGGGAAACAGGGGTGCCTATATTAATTACCTATCTATATGTTTACATAACTTTGTTGCCCTATGAAGGACGGGGGGGCCCTGAAAAATTTCTTGCACAGGGGCCCACTACAGTCTGTGTCCGCCCCTGGACGTGTACCTTTGTGTGCACCTTGCCACAAATCCTAAAATAAATAAATTGGATTTGAATGAATATTTTTCTTATTAGATGCTGGATTTTCCCCTTTCTTTCCTAACTTAAGGATGCCAACATTGTGGTATTTTTCATGGACCCATAGACTTGTATTGGTACTTTTCATTCTTGATACTGGAAAGAAAGGGATATGTCTCGGTGAGTTTTGCATGGACACACGGCACATGAAAAAACACAGATATGTGAACAGCGCCCTAGACTATATTGGGTATATGCCCTGTTTGTGAAAAAAACATATACAGCAGGTTTTTGTAACACAGGCATGTGAATGAGGCCTCAATGTTTAATTTGTAACTCAAAATAGGAAAAGTTGTGGAATTTTGCCAATTACAAGATGGATAGACATGTTAATAACATTTAATTGATTGAAAAATGGAAATAAAACTTTCAAAACATCTGGGTTTACTCAATATTGAGTGTGAGCACTAGAGATGAGCAAATTTGTTTGGATTTGGGCTCTGAATCTGATTTTTATATATTCCAGCCATATTCGACCACTGTTCGTGTCAAATGTATGTCTTATGATCGGTTCCGAACATATTCGATACTTTCCACTCGCATTGACTCTAATGATGTTCGCCTGTGTTTCACGAATATAAGAACTTACACACCTTGGCCTGCCATAAATGTGGTTATTAACCTCCACCTCTTCACCACCTCCATCATTATTCTCCCCCTTCACCCCATTATTGTCCTCTTCACCCCCTCCATCATTGCCTTCTCCCTCATCACCCCCATCATTGCCCTTTCCACCACCTCTATCATTGCTTTCTCCACCACACAGCACCACTCTGCACGTTCCCCGGCAGCCACACACACACAGCACCACTCATCTCTCTGCATATTCCCCTGAGCATCTTCGTCGCCAGCAGCTTTCTCTCTGACACAGATGAGCACTGAATGCTGACGTCGTCCAACCGTGCTGCTGTAGATAAATGAATGGGTTAATGTGGATATAATCACTGCTGCTGAATAATCATATGTCCAAACTTAAGGTATTCGTGTGGTAATTCTTGATGAAGAAGTCATCTAGACTTTGAAACGCACTGAATAAACCACATCTCTTTATGTGTAGTACGTTTGGATTTATGATTATTCAGCAGCACAGACCATATCCACATTAACTCATTCATTTATCTGCAACACAGCCATTTGCTGACCCATGGATCTGCCACAGCGGATAACTTTATATCTTGTATTAAAGCTCCATCTGGTGAGTAGAATTTGATTATATTAATTCACTTTGCATTGCATAAGACCCTATTTGCGCTGATCTCTCCAGCAGTATTCCTTAGCCATGCTGCTGTGTCAAACAGGAAGCGCAGGCAGGAAGCGATGGACAGATCCGCTGGCATTTTCTCCTGTAGGCAGCGGAGCTACAGGGATCACTTCCTGCCCGACGCACATGAGGGCAATCTGGCCAGGGACGCCACGGAGCCTCGGAGCTGGATAAACAGGCCAGATTGCCCCCCTCCACCTCGCTTCCCCAGTGCAACCGCACCGGCTGCACATGCGGTATGTCTGCCCCTGCTTCTTACCATGTGTGCACTTAACCCTATTCCACCTCCTCCCTAGCCTCACCACCATGCTTATCCTGGCCCTAACCCATATCATCAACCTATTGTTAACCTCTGGTACCTGCCTTCTGCTTTCAAACATGCCACAACCACACCTGTCCTAAAGAAATCATCCCTTGACTCAACCTCTTGTTCCAGTTGTCGTTTCATATCTCTGCTCCCGTTCACCTCCAAACTCCTTCAATAGCATGTCCAAGATGAACTCTACTCTTACCTCTCTTAAAACTCACTGTTTTGATAACCTTAAAACTCACTGTTTTGATAAGACTGTTGTTGATACAATTTTTCAGGGTTGTCCAAATATATAACATCCAACAGTAATCTGCCATCATTGAGTCATTCCAAAAACCCTGATGTTCCATTACTTTAATGTCCTGGTGAAACCGCTCACCTTGTTTATCACTTACATCCCCAAGACTTTGAGGGAAGAAATTTAAATATGAATGCAAAAAGTGCATTTTCAGAGACATGCGACATACAAGACACTGGTATTCATTTAGCAGTTCCTCAACACCTTCAACATATTCTGGAGATTTTTGTTTTCCTAAGAAGTTTTCACAGATCCACTTGAAGCTTTTCCAAGATCTCAATTCCTTATCATTTAGAGGTCCTTCAAACACATCATCTCTCATAAGCTCTCTGATTTGAGGACCAACAAATACTCCTTTCTTCAGTTTTGCTGGTGAAATGCTGGAGAATTTCTGTGAAATGTACTGGAACCCTTTTGAATTTGTCTTTGCCATGGTTTTCACAGTTTTTAATGCCAACTTTATATGTAGTGGAGGAAGAAAGATTTTTGTTGGAGTAATGTTGGCAGCAGGTTATTCAGGACACTCTCCAAGGGTGTGACAACACAGCTTCTTTATTCAGGTACAAACAGGAACAATATATGATAAGCTTAATAGATCAGGAATTAATTATTTGTGTACCTCTATCTGTGCAGCATCTACAGCAGGCTGCTTCTCTCATACACAGACACAAGAAAACAGGAAATACAGTCACATGTTCACCCTGCGTGAGTCTCTGGGAGTATTATTTTTTGTTCTAACTTTATAAACAGCATACAAATCTAGCAACTAAACACTCATAGACAGTAATGGAGTTGTTGCACAAAACATAGTTCAACAACCCCACTCAACAACTATTTATCCTGTTAGTCGCATTGCAGTTCTGAAGTCCAAAACTTGGCTCTTGATAATGGCTTTGTTATAAGATCAGCTATCATCTTGTCAGACTTGCAATAAACAAACTCGAGTACACCACGTTCCACTAAGGCTAGGTTCACATTAGCATTCGGCTGATCTGCGGAGGGCTGCGTACTTCCTCTGTTAAGCTCCGCCTACTTCTGCACTTCTTCTATTTAGCTCCGCCTAATTCTGCATGCGTCCTGTGTACCTATCTTTGACATTTGAGTTATGAAGAAATGATAAGTTTTCCTGTTACAGTGAAACCAAGGTTTGGGTTATAAAGGTTATTGTTGCACTAAAATGCATGTTTATTGGATGTTACAATACTTTCATGATTATTTAGTGCCCCAGGTTTGTACAGGGGGCAGGGAGAATAATACTCTATTTCTGGTACCTCAACATCTACCTCAGTACATATTTTGCAGTCATTTGGGTTTCCACTGATATATTTACAGGTCTGCCAATTTAACTTTGATGGAATTCTATCTTGGAGTTCCGATGTGACCTATGGGGGGGAAGTATTGTATGGACCACATAGATTTGCTATAGACATTGGGTTCTGCCCTCACTTAGCGCCCCACTGCAACTTACACGTTGGTCAGTTACCAGTCTACACCCCGTACTGGGGAGGTGTAGATGCTGGTGTCACACCCCGCTGTTTGGGAATTGTGACTATAAAAGCACTTTGGTTCAAACTAGACTTTGACCTGTATTATTTTATAAAATATATATGGTGGCAATGCCGGGGACGGCTCTGTTTAAACCAGGGAGGTATATGTCGTAACCAGAAAAACCATTACTAATATATGATTGCATTTGTGTCAACGGTTTTCTGTTTTGCCTTGGGAGGAGGTAAATTACTTATTATGCTGCCCTCTCCTGCCTTTTTTTGGTATTACAACTTGTAACTTGCTGCCCTCTTCTTCCTTAGTTTGGCATTACAACTTGTTTTTCTGATTGGAAAATAAGTGGCAGTTGGAGGTGGTGTGGGAGACTGAAAACGTGTTGTTACTTGCGATTTTGGTGAGAGGAGGTAGGAAATTGAGGCTCCTCGTCTAGGACAAGCGGATAATAAAAATTACCTTTTTCTTGGAGTGCCCCGCGTTTACAACAACAAAGTGCTGAGACAAGTGAAGGAGCTGCAGAGTTGCGCAGCAGATTATCCGGATACTCCAATCCGATTAAGGTCAGCTAATCCTCCCCATTCACGCAGCACAGTGAGTTATATGAAAAGTTACTGCCATCCTACCAAGACCAAAACCGAGAAAAGGCATTGACTAACACAATGTTTAAGGAAAATTGTATCTGTTATCCATGACTTTTTTATGGAAAAACATAAGAATTGTTTCAAGCCTTCAGTAAAATTCATCTTTCAAGTTTGCATGGGACCCCCGGTGTATGCTTCTTTCCTCCACGGCCTCATACTATGCAGGCATCAACATAATCCTTAGTCTCATATATCTGTAAACACCGCCTTTTATAATTGCCACCTAATCTAGGGATTGTTAGAGCCAACGGAGTCACCGTGACTGAACCACCCTCCGAGATACTAGGCCTGCATCCCACAAGGCGGTGTGACAGATGCGTCGTTTTGACGTGCCCGCCGAACGCACAGAAACGCAACATGCTGCGTGTCTGTACGTTCGGCGGGCACGACAAAATGACACATCCGCACACATCTGCATACATCCGTATACATCCGCATGTCCTGCATACCCAATGTTAAAGATAGGAACGCAGAACACATGCAGAAGTAGGCGGAGCTAAACATAAGAAGTGTGGAAGTAGGCGGCGCTTAACGGAGGAAGTACGCAGCACTCCGCAGCTCAGCTGTACGCTAATGTGAAACCAGCCTCAGTCACGTAAATGGTAATGTTTTTCATCAATGTGCTTAGTCCTTGCACTAATCTTCTCACTGCTGGCAAGTTTAATGCATCCTTGGTTGTCCTCATAGATACAGTGCATTGCGAAAGTATTTGGCTCCCTGGAACTTTTCAACCTTTTCCCACATATCATGCTTCAAACATAAAGATACCAAATTTAAATTTTTGGTGAAGAGTAAACAAAACGTGGAACACAATTGTGAAGTAGAACGAAACTTTTTGGTTATTTTAAATTTTTGTGGAAATTCAAAAACTGAAAAGTGGGGCGTACTTGAACAAGTAGCCACTTGTTGATTTCTGATCACTTGAATCTCCAGCCCAATCAGCATCCACATAACCTCTGAGAGTGAGATCTATTTATGCAGATACCTTAAGATTTAGCCTTCGAGTTTCATTAAGATATTGAAGAATTCTCTTAATTACATTCTAGTATCTTTGGCGTGGCTTGCTTACATGTTATCAGAGAATTCCGACTGTGGCTGTGATTTCCAGACAAGTTTTGGTTGCTAGTTGTGGTTGCTATGTACAGAAGCACCCCCACTGCTTATCTATAACTCTCATTTCTGGGTAGAAGATCATCTTCTCCTTCCAACTTTAAGTAGGATGGATCCTTTGTTGTTGACGTACGTTTGGTTTCTGGCATTCCAAACTGTTTAGGATTGTGGAAATTTTAGAACTTTGGTTGAGAAGAAAACTCATCTTCCTCTCTCTGGATTTGGATTTCCAAATAATATATCACATTTCCAAGGTCTTTAGTCTCAAAGTGCTGGTTGAGAATTTCACCTAGCTTTGCAATTTCCTTTTCATCTTGATGAGACATGATTACATCATCTACATATAGGAGAACATACATCCACTCTTTTGCTACATGTTCTATATACAAACATGGATCAGCTTGAGATCTTTTAAATCCTTCATCCATCAAAACTTTGTTCATTTTCAAGTTCCAAGCTCTTGCCGACTGCTTAAGTCCATAGAGAAATTTTTGCATTTTACAAACATGGTGCTCTTCACCCTTTTTTGTATATATCCCTTGGGTTGGCTCATGCACAACTCTTCTTCAATGTCACCATGTAGGAAGGCTGTTTTGATGTCAAAGTGTCTCACTGTCATCTGTTGAACAGCAGCTATGGACATTAAAGTTCAGAATGTGGTTTGCTTCGCAGCTGAAGAAAATGTAGCATCATAATCTTCACCATACTTTTGCGAGTACCCTTTTGCGACCAATCTTGCCTTAAACTGGTGAACTTTACCTTCTGAGTCATATTTGTTTTTGAAGACCCACTTACATACAATAGCTCTTTTTCCTTGTCTCCCATGTCTGGAGTTGGTGAAGGGACTCCATCTCATTAGCAGCATTTATTCACTTCTGCTTCTCGTGGACAGGCAGTTTTTGCATCTCTTGCCATGACTGTGGCTCTCGTTCAGGAAATGTTCTGACCATAAAAGAAAGGCATCTAGCTGGGATAACTTTGCTTGGCCTTTCTGGTCTCCTTACAGGAGGTTGACTTGGTTCTTCTGTGTCTTCCTTGGTGGCTTCAGAGCTTATCCACACTGCAGTGTTTTCTTTTTCGACATCTGGGTTTGGTGACTGAAATTCTTGTTTTTGCTTCTTAGGTTGAATAACTGGTGTAACTTCATGGTATTTGAGTGATACAGAGATTTCATCAATAACTGCATCTCTGCTGATTGTTACTTTGTTGGTCTCTGGGTGCTTTGCATGTGATTCCCACTTGGAACGTTTTTCTTTGGGAACATAACCAAACATTTTGCTTCCAAATATACTGAGGTGCTTCAGGTTAGGCTTCTCGCAGTTCCATAGCTCATGTGGAGTTTTATTTGTGGCTTTACCTGGCACTCTGCTTTGAAGATAACAAGCTGTCATGATGGCTTTTCCCCAATACATTGTAGGTAGATTTTCAGCAAACAACATACTTCTTCCACTTTCACAGAGAGTACGGTTCTTTCTCTCTGCAATGCCATTTTGTTCTGGGTTGTATGGAATGGAAGTCTGGAACATGATTCCATCCTTTTTCAAAATGGTTTGCACCTTACCACTTGTATATTCCGTTACACTATCTGCATTCAGGGCTTTTGGCATTCTTCCAAAGTTTCTGTGGAACGACATCCTTACTGTGAAGCAGGTAGGCAACTGTATATGTATCTGGAGGAATCATCAATAAATGTGAGAAAATATCTCTTCTTGCTAGGAGTTTGAACACTCATTGGACCGCATACATCTGTATATATCAGATTCAGTGGCTGTGCAGATCTAGTGGTGCTTATTTTAGGAAAAGATTTTCTGGACATTTTCCCTTTAAGATAGCTATTGCACTTCATCACTTGACTACACTGGTTGATTTCAATACCATTTGCAAGTTGAGCTTGCTTCCTTACTGTTTCTGGGTCTCTGTGCCCAATATGTCTGTGCCATACATGGATACAGTTCTTAAGTAGATCTTGTCTAGCACTGTACACTCTTTCTTTGCATTGTAGCTGATAAAGTTCATCTTGGATTTTTCCTTCTGCAAGAGTGTGACCCTTCTTTGAGATGATGCAGCTGTTATCTCTAAAAGTAACTTCATTCCCCTTTTGCGTGAACTTCTTTACTGACAGAAGATTGCTTTCAAGGCTGGGAACATAGAGAACATCCTTTATTGGGATCTTTCTGCTTTGTGCTGAGGAAACTGGACCGTGGAGGTAGCCATATCCTACTCCTTCTGAAGTCATATAGTGACCATTAGCTAAGATGACCTTTTCTAACTTGCTTTCATTAAGATCAGTGAAGAAATCCTTGTTATTTGTCATATGACTGCTTTCACCAGAATCTATACACCATATTTGCTTTGCAGATGGGCCTGTACTGGCATTAAATGCAGCTTCAACACATGCAGAATCTTACTTTACAGCTGTTTTAACTCTTTGATGACTGCTTTTTAAGCTGACTCATTCTTGCTTTCCAAATTCTGCAGACTGCTTTAATGTGACCAGTTTTTTACAGAGAAAACATTCACGAGTTTCTCTTAGATTACTCTTATAGTTAGGGAAATCCTATGTCTTTAAAGCTGTTTCTGCTCTGGATTCATTACTGCTGCTTACATGCCGCATTTTTCTCTTGAATTCATCCACAAGTTTGCCTTTAACATATTCTGGTGTCAGCTCATCATCTGGCCATGCATCTAGCGCAGTCACGAGTGTGTCATAACTCTCAGGCAGACCACTTAATAGAAGTGCAGCAACATGAAAATCTTTAATTTCTTCTCCAATACCTCTGAGATGCTCCACAATCTCTAGGGTGTTTATTATATAGTCCTGCATATTCGGTCCATCACTTGGCTTAAACTGATACAGCTTTCTCATGAGATAATGCTTATTGCTGAGATTTGATCTTTCATGCACTTTCTGTAACTCATCCATCCCACATCTTCTTTGAAGTTGCACACTTGCCTATATGCACAATCTGATTATCATCTACACTGAGAGAGATCATGCTTTGTGCTTTCTGATCCTTCTCTAGCCAGTCATCTGGTAATGGATGAGGCATTTGTTCCTAAGTATATTTCCACATACCTTCTCTTATGAGCAGCATCTTCACCTTGAATTTCAAGGACTGATAGTTCTGGTTAGTGAGGCTTGTCACTGAGAACTTGACAAGATTGCTGCTAGTGGACATCTTCTCTGTTGCTCTGTGTTGCTTTTGCTTTGAGCTTCTGTTGTCATGTTACTCTGGGGTTCTGTGTCACTCTGGGCCCATAACCTATTGGCAACGGATTATTCAGGATACTCTCCAAGCATGTGACAACAGAGCTTCTTTATTCAGGAACAAACAGAAACAATATATGATAAGCTTAATAGATCAGGAATAAATCATTTGTGTGTCTCTACCTGTGCAGCATCTACAGCAGGCTGCTTCTCTCATACATAGACACATGAAAACAGGAAATACATTCACATGCTCTCCCTGCGTGAGCCTCTGGGAGTTTTTTTTTGTTCTAACTTTATAAACTGCATACAAATATAGCAACTAAACACACATAGACAGTAATGGAGTTGTTGAACCAAACATACCAAAACATTGTCTCTACCAGGAGCATACAATATATGTTTCTCTGTCCCCAATTACAATGAACATAATGCTCTTCTGTATTTCTACTGTCTCATAAATACAAGAAGCAACAATATTTTGTGAAACCTCCATGCATTCCCATTAGCAGACTAATCACTTTCAAATCTCCACAGATATTCCACTGATGATGCATATATTGTATAGCATCCAAAACAACTGACAGATTTTCATAGCTTTCCTTTAGATGACATGAGTGAGCAATAGGGATTGATGGTTTCATATTTCCATCATGAAGCAACACTGCTTTCAAACTTCTCTGGGATGAGTCAATAAACAATTGTCAATCTGCAACAAAATACTCTTGATTCTGTTTTTCAAAGAGGCCTATCACATTGTTACAGTGCACCATTGGTCCATCAACTGTGAAAAATTGTGTTAAAGTGTTACTTCTGTTTTGGTAATAACACACTTTGACATCATCATGAAGAAGATTCTTCTGTTTCAACCTAGATGTAAGAAGTTCAGCTTTATCTTTTGACAATGAAAGGTCTCTGATGAGATCATTTAATTCAAGTTGAGCAAAGCATTCTGGCTGCTCTGCTGCTACATCAGGTACATACTCATCTTGACTTGAGGTCTCCATGTCTTCACCAGTAGCTTCAACTTCATAGTCTTCATATTATACTTCATTTCCATCCAATCCAGACAACGGTGGTACAAGAACTGGCAAGGTACTATCATGTGGAACTGGTGTAATGGCAAATTCAAGTTCAGGGTAATTAACCCTTTACCCCCAAGGGTGGTTTGCACGTTCATGACCCGGCCAATTTTTACAATTCTGACCACTGTCCCTTTATGAGGTAATAACTCTGAAACGCTTCCATGGATCCCCGTGATTCTGACAATGTTTTCTCGAGACATATTGTACTTCATGTAAGTGGTAAAATTTAATTGATATAACTTGTGTTTATTTGTGAAAAAATGGAAATTTGACAAAAATTTAGAAAATTTCGCAGTTTTTCAAATTTGAATTTTTATGCCCTTAAATCACAAAGATATGGCACACAAAAAACTTAAAAGTAACATTTCACATATGTTTACTTTACATCAGCACAATTGTTGAACCAATTTTTTTTCGTTAGGAAGTTATAGGGGTTAAAAGTTGACCAGCGATTTCTCATTTTTGCAACACCATTTTATTTTTACGGACCACATCACATTTGAAGTCACTTTGAGGAGTCTATATGATAGAAAATGCCCAAAACTGACACCATTCTAAAAACTGCACCCCTCAAGGTGCTCAAAACCATATTCAAGAAGTTTATTAACCCTTCAGGTGCTTTACAGGAATTTTTTGAATGTTTAAAAAAATGAACATTTAGCTGTTTTCACAAAAAAATTACTTCCGGTCCAATTTTTTTTATTTTACCAATGGTGACCGGAGAAATTGGACTGCAAAAGTTATTGTGCAATATGTCCTGAGTACATTGATACCTGATATGTGGAGAGGGGAACCACTGTTTCGGCGCATGGCAGAGCTCAGAAGGGAAGGAGCGCCGTTTGACTTTTTCAATGCAAAATTGGCTGGAATTCCGATTGGACACCATGTCACGTTTGGAGAACCCCTGATTTGCCTAAACAGTGGAAACCCCCCACAAGTGACACCATTTTGGAAACTAGACCCCCCAAGGAACTTATCTAGTTGTGGGGTGAGAACTTTGAACCCACAAGGGCTTCACAGAAGCTTATAACATAAAGCTGCACAATTAAAAAAAATCATATTTTTTCCAAAAAAATGATCTTTTCACCCCCAATTTTTATTTTCCCAAGGGTAACAGGACCCTACAAGTTATTTAGCAATTTGTCCTGAGTACACTGATGCCCCATATGTGGGGGTAAACCACTATTTGGGCGCATGGCAGAACTCGGAATGGAAGCAGCGCCATTTGACTTTTATGGCTGGAATTGAGATCGGACACCATGTCACGTTTGGAAAGCCCCTGATGTGCCAAAACAGTGGAAGCCCCCACAAATGACACCATTTTGGAAACTAGACCCCCAAGGAACTTATCTAGATGTGTGGTGAGCACTTTGAACCCCCCAGTGCTTCACAGAAGTTTATAACACGTGAAAATAAAAAAATCATATTTTTTCCACAAACATGATCTTTTAGTCCCCAATTTTTTTTACTTACCCAATGGTAACAGGACAAATTGGACCCCAAAAGTTGTTGTCCAATTTGTCCTGAGTACGCTGATACCCCATATGTGGGACAAAACTACTGTATGGGCACACGTCGGCGCTCGGAAGGGAAGTAGTGATGTTTTGAAATGCAGACTTTGATGGAACGGTGTGCGGGTGTCACGTTGCCTTTGGAGAGCCCCTGATGTACCTAAACTGTGTAAACCCCCAAAAAGTGACACCATTTTGGAAACTAGACCCCCTAAGGAACTTATCTAGATGTGTGGTGAGTAGAGTTGAGCGAAACGGGTCAAAAAAATTCAAAAGTCGCCAAAGTCGGGTTTCATGAAACGAAACCCGACCTTAGCGTGAGGTCGGCCACGAGGTCGGCGACTTTAGCGCCAAAGTCGCGTTTCAAAACATGCTTTAGCGCCCTTTTTCAGCCAATCAGGAAGAACGGACACTGTGGGCAACGTGATGACATAGGCAGCGGTCACCACCATCTTGGAGAAGGGCATGCAAGTGATTGGCTTGCTTTGTGTGGCATCACAGGGGGTATAAAAGGGCGGGGATGCCGACCGCCATGTTACTCATGCTGATCTCAGAATAGGGAGAGCTGCTGCAGCTGCTGATTCTGTAGGGAGAGCGTTAGGAAGGCAAAAAGAAAAAAAAACTGCTTCTGCTGCTAGCGCTTTTCACTGTAGTTACTGTGCAGTGAAAGGTGAAGATTTTTGCTTTTGTGCAGCAGTACTGGTGGTGATTAGCTTGCCTTTTAAGGCTAGCTGCCTTGCTGTGTGCACACTGGTGTTCAAACTGCTTTTTTAAAAGCAATCCAAATTGTATTGTTTTGTAATGGTGAGGTAGTGAGCGTTCATTTTTTTACACACCGTACAGTGGTGTACGCTCCTCACACAGTACTGTGTAATGGTTGTTATCACCGCCAAATTGAAGCTATCTACGTCTGTGACTCTGTAAGGAAAAGTCGAGGCGTTTGTCCGTTCTTACAGACCTACACCTTATAGTTTTGTCCATTTTTGAAACAGATTAGTATATTTGCTGTTTGATTACATTCAAAACTAGAGAGAGACAGCGTGTGTCAGTCCATATACAAAAACAAGGAGCTTGACAATTTTACATACACCGCACAGCGGTGTACGTGCACGCTCCTCTCTCAGTACCGTGTAACGGCTGTTATCACGGCGAAATTGAAGCTATCTATGTGTGTGACTCTGTAAGGAAAAGTCGAGGAGTTTGTCCGTTCTTACAGACCTACACCTTATAGTTTTGTCCGTTTTTCAAACAGTTTAGTATATTTGCTGTTTGATTACATTCAAAACTAGAGAGAGACAGTGTGTGTCAGTCCGTATACAAAAACACGGAGCTTGACAATTTTACATACACCGTACAGAGGTGTACGTGCATGCTCCTCTCTCAGTACCGAGTAACAGCTGTTATCACGGCCAAATTGAAGCTATCTAAGTGTGTGACTCTGTAAGGAAAAGCCGAGGAGTTTGTCCGTTCTTACAGACCTACACTCTAGGGAGATTCCAATTCTGCCCAATTCTATATACACCTTGTAGTTTGTCATACACTAGGCAATTTCTGCCGGTCACATTGCAGTATTAAATAAACAGGGCCTGACAGAATCCAACTGTGTCCTGAAGTCTACAGAGATTCCAATTCTCCCCACTACTATATACACCTTGTACCTTGTTTTACAGTACATATAGTTGGTGGTCTTTTGGGTACATTTTCTCCAAAAATGAGGAAGTGTGGTGGAAGAGTCAGTGGAAGTGGGCGGGGGTTGGCAGCTGGTAATGATGGTGTTGGTGGTGGATCTGCTGGTAGTGGCAAAAGCAAAATAGCATCTAATGCAGGAGGTGTTGAGCCTGCGTCATCGTCTGGCTCCACAAGGCCTCGAAGGCTCCCTTTTCTGGGAGTAGGTAAACTGCTTTTAAAGCCGGAACTTCAAGAACAAGTTTTGGCTTACATTGCTGACTCAGCCTCCAGCTCTATCGCCTCCTCTTCTGAAGTTTTAAAAAATAAAAGCACTGAGTCATCATTGGAGGCTCATGTTCATGAACCACACCTTTCCTTGTGTCCTTCACCCCAACCAAAATTGAAGGATGCGGCAGGCCACACTACAGATTACTCCATGGAGCTGTTTTCACAAACCATGCCTGGGTTATCAAGTCAAGTTGTGAATTACCCAGGCAAAGATGAATCTGACATGGAGTGTACTGATGCACAGCCACTGATAGATGATTCTGCTGGTACATTCACTCAGAGCACTACATTGTCCTTGCAGTGTACTGAGCCAGAATCTGACCCAGATGAAACTCAGGTGCCCCTTCCCGCATACTATACCACCATACACGGTGACACAGAGGAAGGTGCACATGACATTGAAGAGGAGATGATGGATGACCCAGTTGTTGACCGAGATTGGCATCCATTGGGGGAAGAGGGTGCTGCTGCCAATAGCTCAGAAGAGGAGGAGGAGCATCCGCAGCGGGCATCGACATCGCAACAGCTGTTATCTGACAGGCCCGGAGCAGTCCAAAAACGGGTTACAAAAACCAAAAGAGTTGCAGGACAGCTTGTCCAGACGGTCAAAATAGCACAGCGTGCAAGGCCTCAAAATGTCTTCCATAGTAGGAAGAGTGCAGTGTGGCACTTTTTTGAACAAAATCCTAATGATCAGGCAAAGGTTATCTGTAAGAAGTGCGCAAAGACCTTTAGCCGAGGGAAAAATCAACAAAAATTTGAATACCAGTTGCATGCTAAGACATTTAACCAGCATGCACTTGCAAGCGTGGATGGACTGCCAAAACTCACGTACCACATGTGCTACTGCTCCCAAAGAAGGTAGTCAGCAATGCTACATTGTTTCCCCCACTGTAAGTCCACCGGTTAGCACACCACCAGCAGCAAATGTTGAGTTGTCGTCGCAAGGGCAAATCAGTCAGGGAATCACACTGTTATTGCAACGAAAGACTGAATCTAGGCCATCAGAAAGAACACCAACTCCATCACCATCATCAACCCTCTCTCAGTCCGCCATGTCCACCACTAGTTCCACCATATTCAGCTCCCAAGTCCAGCTCACTCTACCAGAGACTATGAGTAGAACAAGAAAGTACTCATCCTCTCATCCGCGTACACTGGGTTTGAACGCCCACATTGCCAAACTAATCTCGTTAGAGATGATGCCCTATCAGTTGGTTGAAAGCGCTGCTTTCCGCGAACTCATGGCCTACGCAGTACCACGCTATGACCTACCCAGTCACGACTTCTTTTCTCGCAAAGCCATCCCAGCCCTCCACCTTTATGTGAAAGACCACATTGTCCATGCACTCAAGCAATCAGTGAGTGGAAAGGTGCACCTCACAACTGATGCATAGTCCAGTAGGCATGGCCAGGGCCGTTACGTGTCCATCACTGCGCACTGGGTTAATGTGGTGGATGCAGGGTCCACAGGGGACAGCTGTGATGGCACAGTGCTGCCTAGCCCATGGTATAGGAAACAGTTGGCTGTAGGCGTTCGACCCTCCTCCTCCTCCTCCAGAAGCGAAAGCTTGTCCACAGAGCACAGCTGCAAGAGCACTGCATCTGCAGCTGACAGTGGTACACACGATGTGTCCCACTATTGATCAGCTAGTGAAAAGCGTCAGCAGGCTGTGTTGCAGATGATGTGTTTGGGCGACAGACACACGGCGGAGGTACTGGCCGACTACTTTCAGCGACAAACTGAGTCATGGCTGGGCAGTCTACATCTTGAGGCAGGCAAGGTAGTTAGTGATAACGGCCGGAATTTTGTGGCAGCCATAGCCCTTTCAAATCTCAGACACATACCTTGCTTGGCTCACACCTTGAACCTGGTGGTGCAGTGCTTCCTCACTAATTATCCGGAGTTAACAGGCCTGCTCCATAAGGTTCAAAGACTGTGCTCGCACATCCACCGGTCGCCGGTACACTCCAGTTGTATGCAGAGGCTGCAGCAATTGCTCCACCTTCCCAGGCACTGCCTAATTATCGACGTTGCAACAAGGTGGAACTCCACCCTGCACATGGTTGAGCGGCTGTGCGAACAGAGGCAGGCCGTAATGCATTTGTGGGAGGATACACGGGCAGGCACTTTGAGGGCAGACATGGAGTTGACAAGTGTGCAGTGGTCGAAGATGAAAGACCTCTGTAAAGTCCTTCAATGTTTTGAGGAATGCACACGGCTGGTAAGCGCAGACAACGCCATCATAAGCATGAGCATCCCACTTATGCGTCTGCTCATGCAAACTTTGGCGCACATCAAGGAGCAGGTGTCTGCAGCCGAGGATGATGAGGAAGAGGAGGAGGGAAGCCTTGATGACAGCCATTGTCTGTTCAGGGAATTGTCGTGGACGAGGTGGAGGAAGAAGAGGAGGAGGATGATGATGAGGATGATTATTTAGGGGAGGATGCTTCTCGTGGGGCAACAGAAAATGTTGGCATGGCAAGGTCTGGTACTGGGTTTGTGCGTGACTGGAGGGATGTGGATTTGCCTGAAAGTGCTCCTCCACCCAGCACTCCCAGTGCATCATTGACACTGGGAACATTGGCCCACATGTCAGATTATGCTTTGCAGATCCTAAAAAGGGACCCCCGCATTGCCAAATTGATGAACGATGAAGACTACTGGTTGGCCAGCATCCTGGATCCACGCTATAAAGGCAAATTACAAAACATCATGCCACAGGAGAACCTTGACCTAATATTGGCTAACAAACAAGCAACTCTGGTAAAGTGGTTGTTTGAGGCATTCCCAGCACACAGCAGCGGTGATGGTTGTCACACGAGCCGTAGGGGCCGGGGGCAACTTGGAAGAGGTGTTGGTGGTGCACACATCAGAAGTGGCATTGGAGACAGGGGTTTCATGACCATGTTGTGGACTGATTTTTCAAGTCCCGCTCACACGACTGGTAATACTGCATCAATTGAAAGTGACAGGAGACAGCACTTGTCAACTATGGTTACAAACTTCTTTTCCTCCCATATCGATGTTCTTCCTCATAGGTCATTCCCATTTGACTATTGGGCAGCTAAACTGGACACCTGGCCTGAATTGGCACAATATGCCTTACAGGAGCTCGCTTGCCCAGCTGCAAGTGTGCTATCGGAAAGAGTCTTCAGTGCTGCTGGATCAATCCTGACAGAAAAAAGGACCTGTCTGTCGACCCAAAATGTGGATGATCTAACCTTCATTAAAATGAACCATGCATGGGTTTCCAAGGATTTTGTCACACCTTACCCTGATGACACATAGGTTGACAGAAAAATGGCTTTCTAGGAGGAAACCACTATGGCTAAATAGAGCTGTAAGGGGTGCAATAAGAGATAAAAATAAAGCATTTAAAGAATTAAAGCAAGTAGGTAGTGATGAGGCATTAACTAAATACAGAAGATTAAATAAATTCTGTAAAAAGCAAATCAAAACAGCAAAGATTGAGACAGAGAGACTCATTGCCAGAGAAAGTAAAAATAATCTCAAAATATTATTTAACTACATAAATAGTAAGAAGCTAAAAAATGATAATGTTGGCCCCCTTAAAAATAGTCTGGGTGAAATGGTGGAGGAGGATGAGGAAAAAGCCAATATGCTAAATGACTTTTTTTCGACAGTGTTTACACAAGAAAATCCCATGACAGATAACATGATCAGGGATAAAAATTGTCCATTAAATGTCACCTGCTTAACCCAGCAGGAAGTACGGCGGCGTCTAAAAATCACTAAAATTGACAAATCCCCGGGCCCGGATGGGATACACCCCCGAGTACTGCAGGAATTAAGCACAGTCATAGATAGACCATTATTTTTAATCTTTAAAGATTCCATAATAACAGGGTCTGTACCACAGGACTGGCGTATAGCAAATGTGGTGCCAATATTCAAAAAGGGGACAAAAACTGAACTTGGAAATTATAGGCCAGTGAGTTTAACTTCAACTGTGGGTAAAATCCTGGAGGGTTTTCTAAGAGATACTATACTGGAGTATCTGGAGAAGAATAAACTTATGACCCAATATCAACATGGGTTTACAAGGGACCATTCCTGTCAGACTAATCTGATAAGCTTATATGAAGAGGTAAGTTCCGGACTGGACCAAGGGAATGCAGTGGACGTGGTGTACATGGACTTTTCAAAAGCTTTTGATACGGTGCCACACAAAAGGTTGATACATAAAATGAGAACAATGGGGATAGGGGAAAATATGTGTAGGTGGGTTAAGAGCTGGCTCAGGGATAGGAAACAAAGGGTGGTTATTAATGGAGCACACTCGGACTGGGTCACAGTTAGCAGTGGGGTACCACAGGGGTCAGTTTTGGGCCCGATTCTTTTTAACATATTTATTAATGACCTTGTAAGGGGCATAGAGAGTAGAATTTCAATATTTGCAGATGACACTAAACTCTGCAGGGTAATCAATACAGAGGAGGAGAATTTTATATTACAGGAGGATTTATGTAAACTAGAAGCTTGTGCTGATAAATGGCAAATGAGCTTTAATGGGGATAAATGTAAGGTCATGCACTTGGGTAGAACGAACAAGATGTATAATTATGTGCTTAATTGTAAAACACTGGGCAAAACAGTCACTGAAAAAGACCTGGGTGTATGGGTGGACGACAAACTCACATTTAGTGGCCAGTGTCAGGCAGCTGCTGCAAAGGCAAATAAAATAATGGGATGCATTAAAAGAGGCATAGATGCTCATGAGGAGAACATAATTTTACCTCTAAATAAGTCACTAGTGCGACCACACTTAGAATACTGTGTACAGTTCTGGTCTCCGGTGTATAAGAAAGACATAGCTGAACTGGAGCGGGTGCAGAGAAGAGCGACCAAGGTTATTAGGGAACTGGGTGGTCTGGAATACCAAGACAGGTTATTACACTTGGGGTTATTTAGTTTGGAGAATCGAAGGCTTAGGGGTGATCTTATTACAATGTATAAATATATGCGGGGACAATACCAAGACCTTTCTAATGATCTTTTTACTCTTAGACCTGTGACGGGGACAAGGGGGCATCCTCTACGTCTGGAGGAAAGAAGGTTTAAGCATAATCACAGACGCGGATTCTTTACTGTACGAGCAGTGAGACTATGGAACTCTCTGCCATATGATGTTGTAATGAGTGATTCCCTACTAAAATTTAAGAGGGGACTGGATGCCTTTCTTGAAAAGTATAATATTACAGGGTATATACACTAGTTTCCTTAGTGTTGCGTTGATCCAGGGAGCTAGTCTGATTGCCATATGTGGAGTCGGGAAGGAATTTTTTTCCCCAATGTGAAGCATACTGTTTGCCACATGGGTTTTTTTTGCCTTCCTCTGGATCAACATGTTAGGGCAAGTTAGGATAGGATATGGGTTGAACTAGATGGACTTAAAGTCCCCCTTCAACCTTAATTACTATGTTACTATGTTTGGTCCGCCTCTTCCTGGGACTTGACCAATTTCGCCTTTAGCAGCAGATGAATGTCCTACATCAACATATGCCATTTTGTAAACCTCCCTAACTGGGCTGCCTCCTCCCCCCATGGCCGGGGTCACCACCTAGCGCACGCAACCGTGCGAGTGCTGTTGCCCTGGACAGGTGGGTGGGCCGGCTCTTGGGCGCGGGCACTGGCACAGGGTCCCTCATAGTGCAATCAAGTATCTCTGATGGTGGGGGTGCACACCCGCTGTCAGACACACCGCCGTACTATGAAGGGCCCAGTGCCAGTACCGACGCCCACGAGTGGGCCCCCCTTGCTTGGGCAGGGCCCCAGCATCTGCAATGTTTACCTCTCCCTGCTCCTCCACTGTGTAGTCTGGGCTGTCAATTCCTTCACTGGGACTGCCACTACAAATTTGGTGAACTGATAGAAGATGATGGTTAAGACGTAGCTATGCCCTGTCCCTCTGGCCGGGATGTAGCTCCAGATGATCAATGGCTTCCATTTCTTATGGACGTCGACTCACAATGAGATGCAGTGGTGGTTTCTCATCAGCTTTCACAGTTTTCCTACCCACAGACGTGTGACATTCCAGCGCACATTTTTAAATGTGTCCTCTCATGCCAATCCAAATGTATCGCCTACGGCCTGTGGCTTCTGTCTTTTGCACTCCAAAGTTACGTGACAGAGCAAGATAGGCAGTGAGCACCATGTTTACATCTCTCCCTGTGATCAAAATTATATGGATATGAGTAATGGTGATGGGATCAATGGTACTGCGATACAGCAACACTTTCTTCACAAAGAAAGGTTTTCACTGTCTCCACACACTAATTAATTGAGGGTCTGCATCGCCTCTGAGAATTGTGATGGAAGTTTATCCCATGAATAGGAATTCCTAGATTTCTGCAATCACTAGAATTTATGTCAGTAATTGTATGCATCTCATTTCCTATTGCGGAGCGTCTGGACTGTCTTACTGAGACAGAAATATATATGAAGATTTAAAAATACCACCAAAAGTGTATACTGGTGTACGCTTCAAATACATTTCCTTTTTTCTACTTTTTAGATTGTTGTCTAATCCATACTGAGAACATGGAGATTTTATATATTTAAACTATGCTATATATACCTGCTATCCAGTGATAATGTACCCTTTCTCAACTTTGTACAAGCTGGTCAAATCCATACTGGGCCTGAGACCGTCTGAGCCTGCCTCCTGATCTATAGACAGGTTTTTAATGTGTAAACTATGCTATACATACCTGTAATCCGGTGATACATTACCCTTTCTCACCCTTGTCCAATCACGTCTAATCCATACTGGGCCTGAGACCGTCTGAGCCTGCCTCCTGATATATAGACCTACGTTTTTAATGTGTAAACTATGCTATACATACCTGTTATCCAGTGATACGGTACTCTTTCTCACCTTTGTCCAATCACGTCTAATTAGAGTTGAGCGACTTTTGGTTTTTTAGGGTCGAGTTTCGTTTCGTGAAACCAGACTTTTCCAAAAGTCGGGTCGAGCAAGATCGGCCGATTATAGGGAAAAGTCAGGGTCGTCCCGAAACACGAAACCCAATGTAAGTCAATGGGGAATAAAAGTCGGCAGTGAGAGGAGGACAGGAAACACACCTACAGTGCTCATTTGAATGCCAAAAGCATCAATTCTTCTTACTTAAGCTTGTCAACCTTAATTAACTTCATAATACAAGTTACGCACTGAAAAATGGGGGTTATTTGGCTAAAGTTGTGGGGGGGTAGGGCTGGCTCCAGGTTTTCATGTGCCCTGGGCGAAAGAGCGCCCCTTTAACACATACCACAACTCATCATGCTCCGATACGGCAGAGAAATAGCGGTATAGTACAATGAAAAATACTTCACTTTTTACATCTCATGACGAGGCCCATCTATTTCTCCATACAGAATAATTGGTCCCATATAATGTTTGAAACAGTATATGATGAGCTCCACATAATGCTACAGTATATGTTGGTCCCCATGGATGAAGCTCCACTGTCTTATGGGCCCAAATAATGCTCCAAACATAATGGGCCCCATTTCTAATGCTCTAGTGTATAATGGGCCCTGTAAATGCTGCTCCAGTGTCTGATGTCCACCTTTGGAATGTTCCAGTGTATGGTGGGCCCCATCTATCATTCTCCAGAGTATAGTGCTCCCCAAAAATTGCTGTCCTAACATTGAAAACAATCAAATAAGTCTCCTCGCTAGGGAATCCCTGTACTAGTCTGGACTCCTCGTCGTCCCCATCTTCCATCTCACTGCACAGTATTTCAACCTTGCAAGTGCAGTGATCCTGAGCAAGCAGGGGGGGCCCACTCGTTGGCGACGGCACTGGCACAGGGCCCCTGATAGTACGGTGGTGTGTCTGATGGCGGGTGGGCCGAACCTGCACTTTCATCTGCAGCTTCCTCTTTGTCACCGTGTAAGATGGAACTGTATATTGGAAGGGTAACCTGAGTTTCATCAGGGTCAGATTCAGGCCGTGTAGCGTGCGAGGGGAATGTAGTGGTCTGGGTCAATGTACCAGCAGATTCATCGAGCAGTGGCTGGGCATCAGTGCACTTGTGTCGCCCCCAGGAGTACGGTCGCCACAGTGGCATTACCTTCCTCCTAGGGAGTGTGATGTCATGCTTGGGAGCAACAAAGGATCTCTCTAGCAGGTTAACTGATTGGGCGGCGTTATTCCCACGAGTCATGACCCTCCAAACAGCGTTCATGAAGGCAAAGTAATTGTTTTACGTGGGCAGCATGGTTGCAAAGCTGAACCTTAAAGGAATGTCCAGAAGGGCACCACCAGGAGTGGAGCCTACGGTTAAATTCGACTCCACCTGGGAAACCTCAACCATGCCAGCT
This sequence comes from Dendrobates tinctorius, assembly GCF_039654945.1. NCBI lineage: Eukaryota > Metazoa > Chordata > Amphibia > Anura > Dendrobatidae > Dendrobates > Dendrobates tinctorius. The sequence goes on along the minus strand of NW_027361714.1, from coordinate 71,310,583 downwards.
ACAGAAAAGATGCAGACATTGCAAGCTTAATTCCGTTAACGAACGAGACTCCGTCATGCCCCGCGGTCCGAGTCCGGCTTACTAGAGGGACACGTGAGGCTCTGGCACATGAGATTGGCCAATAACTGGTGTGTCATGCCCTTACATGTCTGTGGCTGCATGTGCGCTACACTGAAAAGGCCAGCGTTTGTAGCTTACAGGTGCAGATAACCTGCTGAACAACGTTAGTGATGGGGATCACTGATTACAATTATTACCCGCGAACGATGATTTCCCAGTAAGTGCAGGTCAACCGTAGTTCCGGAATTAGGCCTAACCGTCACTCCTGAAAAAATTAAAAACTTACGTGTGCAAACCACAGGTGCTGTAGCTCGCCAGCCATTCTCACGCCCAGTATGGATTACACGTGATTGCACAAAGGTGAGAAAGGGTACTGTATCCCCGGATAACATGTATGGATAGCGTACACATTAAAAATATATGTCTATACATCAGGAGGCAGGCTCAGACGGTGTTAGGCCCAGTATGGATTACACGTGATTGCACAAAGGTGAGAAAGGGTAACGTATCCCCGGATAACATGTATGGATAGCGTACACATTCAAAATATATGTCTATACATCAGGAGGCAGGCTCAGACGGTGTTAGGCCCAGTATGGCTTGCACGTGATTGCACAAAGGTGAGAAAGGGTACCGTATCCCCGGATAACATGTATGGATAGCGTACACATTCAAAAGATATGTCTATACATCAGGAGGCAGGCTCAGATGGTGTTAGGCTCAGTATGGCTTGCACGTGATTGCACAAAGGTGAGAAAGGGTACCGTATCCCTGGATAACATGTAAGGATAGCGTACACATTCAAAAGATATGTCTATGCATCAGGAGGCAGGCTCAGACGGTGTCAGGCCCAGTATGGATTGCACGTGATTGCACAAAGGTGAGAAAGGGTACCGTATCCCCGGATAACATGTATGGATAGCGTACACATTCAAAAGATATGTCTATACATCAGGAGGCAGGCTCAAACGGTGTTAGGCCCAGTATGGCTTGCACGTGATTGCACAAAGGTGAGAAAGGGTACCGTATCCCCGGATAACATGTATGGATAGCGTACACATTCAAAATATATGTCTATACATCAGGAGGCAGGCTCAGACGGTGTCAGGCACAGTATGGATTTGATGGCCCAGACTACACAGCGGAGGAGCAGGGAGAGGTAAAGATTGCAAATGCTGGGGCCCTGCCCAAGCAAGGGGGGCCCACTCGTGGGCGTCGGTACTGGCACTGGGCCCCCCATAGTACGGCGGTGTGTCTGATGGCGGGTGTGCACCACCACCGTCAGAGACACTTGATTGCACTATGAGGGACCCTGTGCCAGAGCCCGCGCCCAAGAGTCGGCCTACCCACCTGTCCAGGGCAACGGCACTCGCACGGTGTCGTGCGCTAGGTGGTGACCCCGGCCATGGGGGGGGAGGCAGCACAGTTAGGGAGTTTTAGAAAGTGGCATATGTTGATGTTGGACATTCAGCTGATGCAAAAGGCGAAATAGGTCAAGTCCCAGGAGAGGTGGACCAAAGCAAGCCATTTTTCTGTCACCCTATGTGTCATCAGGGGAAGGTGGGACAAAATCCTTGGAAACCCATGCATGGTTCATTTTAATGAAGGTTAGATCATCCACATTTTGGGTTGACAGACGGGTCCTTTTTTCTGTCAGGATTGATCCAGCTGCACTGAAGACTCTTTCCGATAGCACACTTGCAGCTGGGCAAGTGAGCTCCTGTAAGGCATATTGTGCCAATTCAGGCCAGGTGTCCAGTTTAGCGGCCCAATAGTCAAAGGGGAATGACCTGTGTGGGAGAACATCGATATGGGAGGAAAAGTAGTTTGTAACCATAGTTGACAACTGCTGTCTCCTGTCACTTTCCATCGATGCTGTCTTACCAGTTGTGTGAGCGGTACTTGAAAAATCAGTCCACAACATTGTCATGAAACCCCTGTCTCCAACGCCACTTCTGCTGTGTGCACCATGAACACCTCTTCCAAGCTGCCCCTGGCCCGTACGGCTCGTGTGAGAACCATCACCGCTGCTGTGTGCTGGGAATACCTCAAGCAACCGATTTACCAGAGTTGCTTGTTTATTAGCCAATATTAGGTCAAGGTTCTCCTGTGGCATGATGTTTTGTAATTTGCCTTTATAGCGTGGATCCAGGATGCTGGCCAACCAGTAGTCGTCATCGTTCATCATTTTGGCAATGCGGGGGTCCCTTTTTAGGATCCGCAAGGCATAATCTGACATGCGGGCCAATGTTCCCGGTGTCAATGATGGACTGCTGGTTGGAGGAGCACTTTCTGGCAAATCCACATCCCTCCAGTCACGCACAAACCCTGTACCAGACCTTGCCACGCCAACATTTTCACTTGCCCCACGAGATGCATCCTCCTCCCCTAAGTAATCATCCCCATCATGATCCACCTCCTCCTCTTCTTCCTCCAACTCGTCCAGGAGAGGTCCCTGAGCAGACAATGGCTGAATGTCATCAAGGCTTCCCTCCACCTCTTCCTCCTCGTCAACATTTGCTGCAGACGCCTGCTCCTTAAGGTGCATCAAAGTTTGCATTAGCAGACGCATAAGTGGAATGCTCATGCTTAGGATGGCGTCGTCTGCGCTTACCAGCCGTGTGCATTCCTCAAAACACTGAAGGACTTTACAGAGGTCTTTCAGCTTCGACCACTGCACACCTGTCAACTCCATGTCTGCTCTCAAAGTGCCTGGCCGTGTATCCTCCCACAAATGCATTATGGCCTGCCTCTGCTCACACAGCCGCTCCACCATGTGCAGGGTGGAGTTCCACCTTGTTGCAATGTCGATAATGAGGCGGTGGTTGGGAAGGTGGAGCAATCGCTGCAGCTTCTGCATACGAACGGAGTGTACAGGCGACCGGCGGATGTGCGCGCACAGTCTTCGCACCTTATGGAGCAGGGCTGTTAACTCCGGATAATTTTTGAGGAAGCACTGCACCACCAGGTTCAAGGTGTGAGCCAAGCAAGGTATGTGGCTGAGTTTTGAAAGGGCTATGGCTGCCACAAAATTACGGCCGTTATCACTAACTACCTTGCCTGCCTCAAGATGTACACTGCCCAGCCATGACTCAGTTTGTCGCTTCAAGTACTCGGCCAGCACCTCGGCGGTGTGTCTGTCGCCCAAACACATCATCTGCAACACAGCCTGCTGACGCTTTCCACTAGCTGCTCGATAGGGGGACACCTCGTGTGCAACAGTGGCAGCTGCAGATGGAGTGCTCGTACGACTGCGCTCTGTGGACGAGCTTTCGCTTCTGGATGAGGAGGAGGAGGAGGGTCGAACGCCTACAGCCAACTGTTTCCTATACCGTGGGCTAGGCAGCACTGTCCCACTGCTGTCCCCTGTGGACCCTGCATCCACCACATTAACCCAGTGCGCAGTGATGGACACGTAACGGCCCTGGCCATGCCGACTGGACCATGCATCAGTTGTGAGGTGCACCTTTCCACTCACTGACTGCTTGAGTGCATGGACAATGCGGTCTTTTACATGATGGTGGAGGGCTGGGATGGCTTTGCGAGAGAAGAAATGGCGACTGGGTAGGTCATAGCGTGGTACTGCATAGGCCATGAGTTCGCGGAAAGCTGCGCTTTCCACCAACCGATAGGGCATCATCTCAAACGAGACTTGAGAGCTTTATATGGTAAAAGTAGCGGTGGACAGGGCGGACTGAGAGAGGGTTGATGATGGTGATGGAGTTGGTGTTCTTTCTGATGGCCTAGATTCAGTCTTTCGTTGATATAACAGTGGGATTCCCTGACTGCTGTGGCCTTGCAACGACACCTCAACATTTGATGCTGTGCTAACCGGTGGGCTTACAGTGGGGGAAACAATGTAGCGTTGCTGACTACCTTCGTTGTGATCAGTTGCACATGTGGCACTTGAGGTTTGGTGTTGTGTCCACGCTTGCAAGTGCATGCTGGTTAAATGTCTAAGCATGCAACTGGTATTCAAATTTTTCAGATTTTTCCCTCGGCTAAAGGTCTTTGCGCACTTCTTACAGATAACCTTGGCCTGATCATGAGGATTTTGTTCAAAAAAGTGCCACACTGCACTCTTCCTACTTTGGCAGACATTTTGCGGCCTAGCACGCTGTGATGTTTTGACCCTCTGGACAAGCTGTCCAGCAACTCTTTTGATTTTTGGAACCTGTCTTTGGAGTGCTCCGGGCCTGCCAGATAACAGCTGTTGCGATATCGATGTCTGCTGTGGATGCTCCTCATCTGAGCTATTGGAAGCAGCACCCTCTTCCCCCAATGGATGCCAATCTGGGTCAACAACTAGGTCATCCATCACCTCCTCTTCAATGTCATGTGCACCTTCCTCTGTGTCACCGTGTATGGTGGTATAGTGTGCGGGAAGGGGCACCTGAGTCTCATCAGGGTCAGAATCTGGCTCTGTACACTGCGAGGACAATGTAGTGCTCTGAGTGAATGTACCAGCAGAATCATCTATCAGCGGCTGTGCATCAGTGCACTCCATGTCAGATTCATCTTGGCCTGGGTAATTCACCATTTCACTTGATAATCCAGGCATGGCATGTGAAAACAGCTCCATGGAGTAATCAGTAGTATGGCCTGCGTCATCCTTCAATCTTGGTTGGGGTGAAGGACACAAGGAAAGGTGTGGTTCATGAACATGAGCCTCCAATGACGACTCAGTGCTTTTACTTTTTACAACTGAAGAAGAGGAGGCGATAGAGCTGGAGGCTGAGTCAGCAATGTAAGACAAAACTTTTTCCTGATGCTCTGGCTTTAAAAGCGGTTTGCCAACTCCTAGAAAACTAAGCCTTCGAAGCCTTATGGAGCCAGATGATGACGCAGGCTCAACACCTCCTGCATTCGGTCCTATTTTGCTTTTGCCACTACCATCAGATCCACCACCAACACCATCATTACCAGCTGCCAACCCCCGCCCAATTCCACGGCCTCTTCCACCAGCCTTCCTCATTTTTGGTAGAAATGTAGACAAAATCCAACAAACTATATAGTAATGTAAAACAAGGTACAAGGTGTCTATAGGACAGGGGAGATTTAGATTTTCTGCACACACTATTGGACACTGGACACTTTTGGATTGTGTGAGGCCCACTGAATATCAGAGTGCTATGTCACAGGCTCGATGCAACAGGTGTGAAAAAAGTGACTACAGGATAAGGGAGATTTTGAATTTCTGTAGACACTTGTGGACACTGGACACTTTTGGATTGTGTGAGGCCCACTGAATATCAGAGCGCTATGTCACAGGCTCGATGCAACAGGTGTGAAAAAAGTGACTACAGGATAAGGGAGATTTTGAATTTCGGCAGACACTTGTGGACACTGGACACTTGGATTGTGTGAGGCCCAGTGAATGTCAGAGCGCTATGTCACAGGCTCGATGCAACAGGTGTGAAAAAAGTGACTACAGGATAAGGGAGATTTTGAATTTCTGCAGACACTTGTGGACACTGGACACTTGGATTGTGTGAGGCCCACTGAATATCAGAGCGCTATGTCACAGGCTCGATGGCACAGGTGTGAAAAAAGTGACTACAGGATAAGGGAGATTTTGAATTTCTGCAGACACTTGTGGACACTGGACACTTGGATTGTGTGAGGCCCACTGAATATCAGAGCGCTATGTCACAGGCTCGATGGCACAGGTGTTAAAAAAGTGACTACAGGATAAGGGAGATTTTGAATTTCTGCAGACACTTGTGGACACTGGACACTTGGATTGTGTGAGGCCCACTGAATATCAGAGCGCTATGTCACAGGCTCGATGCAACAGGTGTGAAAAAAGTGACTACAGGATAAGGGAGATTTTGAATTTCTGCAGACACTTGTGGACACTGGACACTTGGATTGTGTGAGGCCCACTGAATATCAGAGCGCTATGTCACAGGCTCGATGGCACAGGTGTGAAAAAAGTGACTACAGGATAAGGGAGATTTTGAATTTCTGCAGACACTTGTGGACACTGGACACTTGGATTGTGTGAGGCCCACTGAATATCAGAGCGCTATGTCACAGGCTCGATGCAACAGTTGTGAAAAAAGTGACTACAGGATAAGGGAGATTTTGAATTTCTGCAGACACTTGTGGACACTGGACACTTGGATTGTGTGAGGCCCACTGAATATCAGAGCGCTATGTCACAGGCTCGATGCAACAGGTGTGAAAAAAGTGACTACAGGATAAGGGAGATTTTGAATTTCTGTAGACACTTGTGGACACTGGACACTTTTGGATTGTGTGAGGCCCACTGAATATCACAGCGCTATGTCACAGGCTCGATGCAACAGGTGTGAAAAAAGTGACTACAGGATAAGGGAGATTTTGAATTTCTGCAGACACTTGTGGACACTGGACACTTGGATTGTGTGAGGCCCACTGAATATCAGAGCGCTATGTCACAGGCTCGATGCAACAGGTGTGAAAAAAGTGACTACAGGATAAGGGAGATTTTGAATTTCTGCAGACACTTGTGGACACTGGACACTTGGATTGTGTGAGGCCCACTGAATGTCAGAGCGCTATGTCACAGGCTCGATGCAACAGGTGTGAAAAAAGTGACTACAGGATAAGGGAGATTTTGAATTTCTGCAGACATTTGTGGACACTGGACACTTGGATTGTGTGAGGCCCACTGAATATCAGAGCGCTATGTCACAGGCTCGATGGCACAGGTGTGAAAAAAGTGACTACAGGATAAGGGAGATTTTGAATTTCTGCAGACACTTGTGGACACTGGACACTTGGATTGTGTGAGGCCCACTGAATATCAGAGCGCTATGTCACAGGCTCGATGGCACAGGTGTGAAAAAAGTGACTACAGGATAAGGGAGATTTTGAATTTCTGCAGACACTTGTGGACACTGGACACTTGGATTGTGTGAGGCCCACTGAATATCAGAGCGCTATGTCACAGGCTCGATGCAACAGTTGTGAAAAAAGTGACTACAGGATAAGGGAGATTTTGAATTTCTGCAGACACTTGTGGACACTGGACACTTGGATTGTGTGAGGCCCACTGAATATCAGAGCGCTATGTCACAGGCTCAATGCAACAGGTGTGAAAAAAGTGACTACAGGATAAGGGAGATTTTGAATTTCTGTAGACACTTGTGGACACTGGACACTTTTGGATTGTGTGAGGCCCACTGAATATCACAGCGCTATGTCACAGGCTCGATGCAACAGGTGTGAAAAAAGTGACTACAGGATAAGGGAGATTTTGAATTTCTGCAGACACTTGTGGACACTGGACACTTGGATTGTGTGAGGCCCACTGAATATCAGAGCGCTATGTCACAGGCTCGATGCAACAGGTGTGAAAAAAGTGACTACAGGATAAGGGAGATTTTGAATTTCTGCAGACACTTGTGGACACTGGACACTTGGATTGTGTGAGGCCCACTGAATGTCAGAGCGCTATGTCACAGGCTCGATGCAACAGGTGTGAAAAAAGTGACTACAGGATAAGGGAGATTTTGAATTTCTGCAGACACTTGTGGACACTGGACACTTGGATTGTGTGAGGCCCACTGAATATCAGAGCGCTATGTCACAGGCTCGATGGCACAGGTGTGAAAAAAGTGACTACAGGATAAGGGAGATTTTGAATTTCTGCAGACACTTGTGGACACTGGACACTTGGATTGTGTGAGGCCCACTGAATATCAGAGCGCTATGTCACAGGCTCGATGCAACAGGTGTGAAAAAAGTGACTACAGGATAAGGGAGATTTTGAATTTCTGCAGACACTTGTGGACGCTGGACACTTTTGGATTGTGTGAGGCCCACTGAATATCAGAGCGCTATGTCACAGGCTCGATGGCACAGGTGTGAAAAAAGTGACTACAGGATAAGGGAGATTTTGAATTTCTGCAGACACTTGTGGACACTGGACACTTGGATTGTGTGAGGCCCACTGAATATCAGAGCGCTATGTCACAGGCTCGATGCAACAGGTGTGAAAAAAGTGACTACAGGGTAAGGGAGATTTTGAATTTCTGCAGACACTTGTGGACACTGGACACTTGGATTGTGTGAGGCCCACTGAATATCAGAGCGCTATGTCACAGGCTCGATGGCACAGGTGTGAAAAAAGTGACTACAGGATAAGGGAGATTTTGAATTTCTGCAGACACTTGTGGACACTGGACACTTGGATTGTGTGAGGCCCACTGAATATCAGAGCGCTATGTCACAGGCTCGATGCAACAGTTGTGAAAAAAGTGACTACAGGATAAGGGAGATTTTGAATTTCTGCAGACACTTGTGGACACTGGACACTTGGATTGTGTGAGGCCCACTGAATATCACAGCGCTATGTCACAGGCTCGATGGCACAGGTGTGAAAAAAGTGACTACAGGATAAGGGAGATTTTGAATTTCTGCAGACACTTGTGGACACTGGACACTTGGATTGTGTGAGGCCCACTGAATATCAGAGTGCTATGTCACAGGCTCGATGGCACAGGTGTGAAAAAAGTGACTACAGGATAAGGGAGATTTTGAATTTCTGCAGACACTTGTGGACACTGGACACTTGGATTGTGTGAGGCCCACTGAATATCAGAGCGCTATGACACAGGCTCGATGCAACAGGTGTGAAAAAAGTGACTACAGGATAAGGGAGATTTTGAATTTCTGTAGACACTTGTGGACACTGGACACTTTTGGATTGTGTGAGGCCCACTGAATATCACAGCGCTATGTCACAGGCTCGATGCAACAGGTGTGAAAAAAGTGACTACAGGATAAGGGAGATTTTGAATTTCTGCAGACACTTGTGGACACTGGACACTTGGATTGTGTGAGGCCCACTGAATATCAGAGCGCTATGTCACAGGCTCGATGCAACAGGTGTGAAAAAAGTGACTACAGGATAAGGGAGATTTTGAATTTCTGCAGACACTTGTGGACACTGGACACTTGGATTGTGTGAGGCCCACTGAATATCAGAGCGCTATGTCACAGGCTCGATGGCACAGGTGTGAAAAAAGTGACTACAGGATAAGGGAGATTTTGAATTTCTGCAGACACTTGTGGACACTGGACACTTGGATTGTGTGAGGCCCACTGAATATCAGAGCGCTATGTCACAGGCTCGATGGCACAGGTGTGAAAAAAGTGACTACAGGATAAGGGAGATTTTGAATTTCTGCAGACACTTGTGGACACTGGACACTTGGATTGTGTGAGGCCCACTGAATATCAGAGCGCTATGTCACAGGCTCGATGCAACAGTTGTGAAAAAAGTGACTACAGGATAAGGGAGATTTTGAATTTCTGCAGACACTTGTGGACACTGGACACTTGGATTGTGTGAGGCCCACTGAATATCAGAGCGCTATGTCACAGGCTCGATGCAACAGGTGTGAAAAAAGTGACTACAGGATAAGGGAGATTTTGAATTTCTGTAGACACTTGTGGACACTGGACACTTTTGGATTGTGTGAGGCCCACTGAATATCACAGCGCTATGTCACAGGCTCGATGCAACAGGTGTGAAAAAAGTGACTACAGGATAAGGGAGATTTTGAATTTCTGCAGACACTTGTGGACACTGGACACTTGGATTGTGTGAGGCCCACTGAATATCAGAGCGCTATGTCACAGGCTCGATGCAACAGGTGTGAAAAAAGTGACTACAGGATAAGGGAGATTTTGAATTTCTGCAGACACTTGTGGACACTGGACACTTGGATTGTGTGAGGCCCACTGAATGTCAGAGCGCTATGTCACAGGCTCGATGCAACAGGTGTGAAAAAAGTGACTACAGGATAAGGGAGATTTTGAATTTCTGCAGACACTTGTGGACACTGGACACTTGGATTGTGTGAGGCCCACTGAATATCAGAGCGCTATGTCACAGGCTCGATGGCACAGGTGTGAAAAAAGTGACTACAGGATAAGGGAGATTTTGAATTTCTGCAGACACTTGTGGACACTGGACACTTGGATTGTGTGAGGCCCACTGAATATCAGAGCGCTATGTCACAGGCTCGATGGCACAGGTGTGAAAAAAGTGACTACAGGATAAGGGAGATTTTGAATTTCTGCAGACACTTGTGGACACTGGACACTTGGATTGTGTGAGGCCCACTGAATATCAGAGCGCTATGTCACAGGCTCGATGCAACAGGTGTGAAAAAAGTGACTACAGGATAAGGGAGATTTTGAATTTCTGCAGACACTTGTGGACGCTGGACACTTTTGGATTGTGTGAGGCCCACTGAATATCAGAGCGCTATGTCACAGGCTCGATGGCACAGGTGTGAAAAAAGTGACTACAGGATAAGGGAGATTTTGAATTTCTGCAGACACTTGTGGACACTGGACACTTGGATTGTGTGAGGCCCACTGAATATCAGAGCGCTATGTCACAGGCTCGATGCAACAGGTGTGAAAAAAGTGACTACAGGATAAGGGAGATTTTGAATTTCTGCAGACACTTGTGGACACTGGACACTTGGATTGTGTGAGGCCCACTGAATATCAGAGCGCTATGTCACAGGCTCGATGGCACAGGTGTGAAAAAAGTGACTACAGGATAAGGGAGATTTTGAATTTCTGCAGACACTTGTGGACACTGGACACTTGGATTGTGTGAGGCCCACTGAATATCAGAGTGCTATGTCACAGGCTCGATGCAACAGTTGTGAAAAAAGTGACTACAGGATAAGGGAGATTTTGAATTTCTGCAGACACTTGTGGACACTGGACACTTGGATTGTGTGAGGCCCACTGAATATCACAGCGCTATGTCACAGGCTCGATGGCACAGGTGTGAAAAAAGTGACTACAGGATAAGGGAGATTTTGAATTTCTGCAGACACTTGTGGACACTGGACACTTGGATTGTGTGAGGCCCACTGAATATCAGAGTGCTATGTCACAGGCTCGATGGCACAGGTGTGAAAAAAGTGACTACAGGATAAGGGAGATTTTGAATTTCTGCAGACACTTGTGGACACTGGACACTTGGATTGTCTGAGGCCCACTGAATATCAGAGCGCTATGTCACAGGCAGAAATTGGCTAGTGTATCACAAACTACAAGATGTATGTAGAATTGGGCAGAATAGGAATCTCCCTAGAGTGTAGGTCTGTAAGAACGGAACAAGTCCTCCACTTATCCTTCCACAGTGACACACAGATAGCTTCACTGTGGCTGTGATAACAGCCGTTACACGGTACTGTGTGTGGAGCGTACACCGCTGTATGGTGTGAAAAAATGCACGCTCAGTACCTCAGCAGGACAAAAAAAAAATTGGGATTGCTTTTAAAAAAGCAGTTTGCAGAGCAGTGGGGAAACAGCAATGCAGCTGTCAGGAAGCCTTAGAAGGCAGTCTAACAACCAACACCGCTGATCCACCACAATATAGCCTCCCCTTGCACTGCACACACAGTGACTGGTGTGTTGTACAGGCAAAATCGCTAGCAGCAGAAGCAGTTTTTTTTTCTTCTTCCCTGCCTAACGCTCTCCCTACAGAATCAGCAACCTCTCCCTATGCTAAGATCGGCAGAAGTAAGATGGCGGTCGGCGTGCACGCCCTTTTATAACCCCTGTGACGCCCACCAAAGCAAGCCAATCACTTGCATGCCCTTCTGAAAGATGGTGGTGACCCCTGCCTATGTCATCACATTTCCCATAGTGTCCGTGGATCCTGATTGGCTGAAAAAGAGCGCAAAACAAACTTTTGAAACGTGACTTTGGCACGTAAGTCGCCGACCTCGTGGCCGACCTCATCCTAGGGTCGGGTTTCGTTTCATGAAACCCGACTTTGCCAAAAGTCGGCGACTTTTGAAATTTTTCGACCCGTTTCGCTCAACTCTACATCTAATCCATACTGGGCCTGAGACCGTCTGAGCCTGCCTCCTGATATATAGACAGGTTTTTAATGTGTTATCTATGCTACATATATACTTGTTACCCGGTGAAACTGTACCCTTTATCAACTTTCTAGAATCTTGTCGAATTCATACTGGGCCTTAGAACGGCTGCCGAGCTGTTAAGCAAGCTACAGCAACTGTGGTTTGGACACGTAATTTTTTGCATTTTTTCAGGAATGCCGGTTAGGCCTAATTCAGGAATTGCGGTTGACCTGCCCTTACTGGGAAATCATCGTTTGCGGGGAATAATTGGAATCACAGATCCCCATCACTAACGGTGTTCTGCTGGTCATCTGCACCTGTAAGCGACAAAAGCTGGTCCTTTCAGTGTAGCGCGCATGCAGCCCCGGACATGTAACGCCATGATAGACCATGATAGTGCCAGAGCCTCGCGAATCCCTCTATTAAGCTTGACGCGTACCGTGAGGGCATTCCGGAGTCTCGTTTGTTACTGAAATAAAGCTGGCAAATTGCTAGCACAAATACAAACGGACATACCACACCACACACACAATCGACAAAGCTTTCAATATGTGCATCTTTTCTTGAGGTGGCATGGTTGTGGTTTCCCGGGTGGAGTCCAATTAAGCCCCAGGCTTCACTCCTGGTGGTGCCCTTTTGGACATTCCTTTAAGGTTCAGCTTTGCAATCATACTGCCCCCGGAAAGCAAACACTTTGCCTTCATGGACGCTGTTTGGAGGTTCGTGGGAATAACGCCGCCTGATCGCCAGTTGGTATAATTTATTGGTGGGAAGTCCGACTGTGTATGATCATGTTCGACTTCAGAAATTTTTTTTTGGTTGGTATTTTACATTTTTATTCCAGCCTTTCTTGACTTCATAAGGGAATGACAAGCCTATATCTGTGTCTCCTCCACCTCCTCCTTTTACTCCTCCACCTCTTTTCTAAATGTAGTTGCCCTTTTCCATATGTAATTTTTGTCTTCTGAGCATTTTCTCTGCTTTGGGACACCTTTTAAGGTGTTTTGTAATTGTTTTCTATGTGTTTGTATGTGTTTGTGTTTGCCTGCCATTGTTTTCAATGGGGTTCGACGAATATTCGACGAACTTGCCTCCTGTGTGACGAACCAAAACACTAGCGTGGTGGCTCAACACTACTCCTGATATATAGACGTACATTGTTAATGTTTAAACTATTCTATATATACCTGCTATCTGATGATACTGTACACTTTGTCTACTTTTTATATTCTTGTCTAATCCATACTGAGCCTGTGAGTGTCTCTGTGTGACTGATGGAATATATATGGAGATTGACAATTATCCTTTGACTGAATAGAGCTGTACATTTCTGATACAGTGCCATATATCTGATGTTATTTTGTGTCTATTTTGTGCAAAATTTTGAAGTTTGGTGGAAGAGGCCGCGGACGTGGGCGCGGGGAGGGGACCAGCTGGTGATGATGGTGGTGGTGCATCTGCTGGTAGTGGCAAAAGCACAATAGAAGCTAAGGCAGGAGGTGTTGAGCCTGCATCAAGGTCTGGCTCCGGAATGCCTGGAATGATACCTTTTCTGGGAGTAGGTTAACGGCTTTTAAAGGCGGAGCATGAGGAACTGGTTTTGGCTTACATTGCCGAAACAGACTCCATCAAATATGCCCGCCTCTTCTGAAGTTTCAAAAAATGCATGCACTGAGTGGTCAAGTGCTGGCTCCTGGTCAGGAAGAACCCCTTTCCTTAATCATAGAATCATAGAATCATAGAATCGTAGAGTTGGAAGGGACCTCCTGGGCCATCTGGTCCAACCCCCTGCTCAAAGCAGGATTCGCTAAATCATCCCAGTCAGATGTCTGTCCAGCCTCTGTTTGAAGACTTCCATTGAAGGAGAACTCACCACTTCTCGTGGCAGCCTGTTCCACTCATTGATCACTCTAACTGTCAAAAATTTTTTTCTAATATCTAATCTGTGTCTCCTCCCATTCAGTTTCATCCCATTGCTTCTAGTCTTTCCTTGTGCAAATGAGAATAAAGTTGATCCTTCTACAATGTGACAGCCCTTGAGATATTTGTAGACAGCTATTAAGTCTCCTCTCAGTCTTCTCTTTTGCAAACTAAACATTCCCAAATCCTGCAACCTTTCCTCATAAGACAGGGTTTGCAGACCGGTCACCATTCTGGTCGCTCTTTTCTGAACTTGCTCCAGTTTGTTGATGTCTTTTTTAAAATGTGGTGCCCAAAACTGGACACAATATTCCAGATGAGGTCTGACCAAAGAGGAGTAGAGGGAAATAATGACTTCACGTGATCTAGACTGTATGCTTCTGTTAATACATCCTAGAATTGCATTTGCCTTTTTTGCTGCTGCATCACACTGTTGACTCATATTCAGTCTGTGATCTATTAGTATACCCAAGTCTTTTTCACATGTGCTGTCACTTAGCCCTATTCCTCCCATTCTATATGTGCTTTTTTCATTTTTATTGCCCAGATGTAGTACTTTGCATTTCTCCCTGTTAAAAACCATTCTGTTAGTTGCTGCCCACTTCTCCAGTTTATTTAAATCTTTTTGAATCCTCTCTCTCTCTTCTCTAGTATTAGCTATCCCTCCTAGCTTTGTGTCATCAGCAAATTTAATCAGTTTACCCTCAATTCCTTCATCTAAATCGTTGATAAAGATGTTGAACAATACAGGGCCCAGGACAGAGCCCTGTGGTACCCCACTTGAGACATTCTTCCAACTGGATGTGCAGCCATTTACGACCACTCTTTGGGTCCGATCACTAAGCCAGTTATGAATCCACCTAACAGTCCTGCACCCCCACCCAAACTGAATGAGGCAGCAGGCCACACTTCACATTAGTCCATGTTGCTCTTTCTATCATACCATGCTTGGGTTATCAAGTCAAATCGTGAATTCCCCAGTCCAAGATGAATCTGACATGGAGTGTGGGTGGCCAGCCAGGGCAGTGGGGTTAATCGGTACCTGGCCGGTGTCTTACAGGGATGTGTCACGGTGGTGGTGACCCGTTCCGTGGCCCTGGGCATTCATGCAAAGGGGTGAATTACGTTTATAGGTGAATGATATGTGACGCCACCTCTGGCTTCTTATTAGATTGACCAGCGCTGCAGTGTCGCTTCTGTGGGACAGATCTTGTGGTGCAACTAAGATGTAGAAGACCTGCACAGGTAGGGCCGTAGTCGCGGGGCAGATGAAAGAGTTGGGAGATGGTGTGCAGTGCAGGATGTAGCTGAGCTGTGCGCCAGGCGCAGGAGAAAGATGACAGACACAGTCATGCAGTTCCTTTACCTGTACTTGGTAGGTGCTGTCCAGGACCCAGAGCACAGATGGAGAAGGAGTTGGTCAGCCTGGAAGCCAATTTGGATTTCTCTCTCTGCAGATAGGTAGTGTGGCCTCCTTCTAGCGCTTATCTGAGGTACTCGCAGTGCTGAGTTCAATGAAGTTTCCCCTGTTGACTCTGTTTTGGAATTTTCTTGTATGGCTGGCAGCCGTAGCCTTTTCCTTCTGGCTCACACACGTCGATGCTAGGGCCTCCGAGCCTCAGTTGGGTACAGAGCATTTACAGCTGCTACTTCCTCCGGATTCTGCTGCAGGAACGTCAGTGTCCCTACAAACTCGGAGACCGGAATCCGGACCATGCGCTCCAGCTAAGAGTTGTCAGAGACACCACACTGAACTTGCTCACTGAGCCAGTGTGCGGGTCCTGAGTAAAGCGAAAGCGTGCTCAAAGCTACCTGTGGAGCGGGCAGCAACCGATTAGATGCGTACTTCAGAGCCGCAGGACCTGAAGCACGTGACTGCTAGAGGCGTGGCCTAAACTCCACAGAGCTAGGAGCTGCAAGACAATTCCTAGCAGAGTAACTGCGAGACAAAGTTACCCAGGGGCATAGACAGTGAGAATAGTCAGGACATAGCCAATGAGTCACACACAGAGATAGCTGCAAGGTTCCAAAGGGGGCGAGCAGAGAGTAGTCAGGTCACAGGCAATGAGTCATACACAGATAATAACGCAGTACAAAATCAACAGGCAAACTTGCAACGGGAAACAGAACCGGGTCAGAACCATATAAACAAGCTATAGCAACAAGCAGGCACACGGGGGTCAGCACACTAGGCCAAAGGCAAAAGTATAACTGGCAGGGATTGAAGCTTCCCAGGGGTTTAAGAAGCTCTCCCAGAACCAGAAAGAGGCCACAATCATTAACCCCAAGTGTGCAGGTAAAAACCTGCACAGAGCTCCAGACATTAACCCCCGGTGTGCAGCTCAAAAACCTGCACTGGGATCATGACAGGAGTGAGCCTTAACTCTGCTCATCCTCCAGCTCCCCTTCTCACGTCCACACACTTCCCCTTCCCTGCACAGAATGGCCTAACTTACCTCCTCCCAACCACAGGGAGCAGCTCCTCAGCAGTCATGTTCAGAGGTCTCCCTGCTGGCGTGGAGTGGGAAATGTGTTGTGTGTTGGTTGAACTGCTAGAGAGATTCTTCGTTGCTCCCAAGCATGACATCACACTCCCTAGGAGGAAGGTAATGCCACTGTGGCGACCATACTCCTGGGGACACCACAAGTGCACTGATGCCCTGCCACTGCTAGATGATTCTGCTGGTACATTGACCCAGACCACTACATTCCCCTCACATTCTACACAACCAGAATCTGACCCAGAGGAAACTCAGGTTCCCCTTCCCACATACTATACCACCTTACACGGTGACAAAGAGGAAGGTGCAGATGAAAGCGCAGGTTCCTTGAGCTGGTGGGGGGGCATACTGATGGGCGACGGCACTGGCACAGGGCCTCTCATAGTATGCAAAAGTGTCTCTGCCGGTGGGAGGCCCCACCTGCCGTCAGACACACCGCCACACACCGCCGTACTATTAGAGGGGCCCTGTGCCACTGCCATCGCCAACGAGTGGCCCCCCCGATTGCTCAGGATCACAGCACTTGCAAAGTTGAAATACTTACCTCTCTCTGCTCCAGCGCCATGACGTCTTCCGCATTTCCTGACAGTGATAGTCTGCTCAGAGAGCACAATGACATCATGTCTGTACGCCCTCTGCCTAAACAGCCAAGTGCAGTGAGATGGAAGATGGGGACGACGAGGAGTCCAGACTAGTACAGGGATTCCATAGCGAGGAGACTTATTCAATTGTTTTCAATGTTGGGACAGCAATTTTTGGGGAGCACTATACTCTGGAGAATGATATATGGGGCCCACCATACACTGGAGCATTCCAAAGGTGGACATCAGACACTGGAGCAGCATTTACAGGGCACATTATACACTAGAGCATTAGAAATGGGGCCCATTATGAATGGAGCATTATTTGGGCCCATAAAACAGTGGAGCTTCATCCATGGGGACCAATATATACTGTAGCATTATGTGGAGCTCATCATATACTGTTTCAAACATTATATGGGACCAATGATTCTGTATGGAGAAATATATGGGCCTCATTACTCTGTATAGCGCAGTATGCGGTGGCCATAATACTGTATGGAGTAATATACTGTCTGTTTTTGGAGCTATTAAAAATGGATATCAGTCATGAGATGTAAAAAGTGAAGTATTTTTCATTGTACTATGCCGCTATTTCTCTGTGGTATCGGAGCATCATGAGTTGTGGTATGTGTTAAAGGGGCGCTCTTTGGCCCAGGGCACATGAAAACCTGGAGCCAGCCCTACCCCCCCACAAATTTAGCCAAATAACCCCCATTTTTCAGTGCGTAACTAGTATTATGAAGTAAATTAAGGTTGAAAAGCTTCAGTAATCAGAATTGATGTTTTTGGCATTCAAAAGGGCACTGTAGGTATGTTTCCTGTCCTCCACTCCCTGCCAACTTTGCTTTCCCATTGACTTGCATTGGGTTTCGTGTTTCAGTCGGCCTTCGACTTTTCACGATAAGCGGCCGATTTCGTTCGACCCAACTTTTGTGAAAGTCGGGTTTCATGAAACCCGACTCGACCAGAAAAAAGGCAGAGTCGCTCATCTCTAGTGGTGAGCACTTTGAACCCCCCAGTGCTTCACAGAAGTTTATAACGCCCGGGCATGAAAACAAAAAATCATATTTTTTCCACGAACATGATCTTCTAGTCCCCAATTTTTTTATTTTCCCAAGGGTAACAGGAGAAATTGGACCCCAAAAGTTGTTGTCCAATTTGTCCTGAGTATGCTGATACCCCATATGTGAGAGAAAACTACTGTATGGGCACACGTCGGGGCTCGGAAGGGAAGTAGTGACGTTTTGGAATGCAGACTTTGCTGGAATGGTGTGCGGGTGTCATGTCGCGTTTGGAGAGCGTCTGATGTGCCTAAACTGTTGAAAATCCCCACAAATGACCCCATTTTGTTAACTAGACCCCCCACAGAACTTATCTAGATGTGTGGTGATCATTTTGAACCCCCAAGTGCTTCACAGAAGTTTATAATGCCCAGGTGTGAACATAAAAAATCATATTTTTTTCCACAAAAATGATATTTTTGCCCCAATTTTTTATTTTCCTAAGGGTAACAGGAGAAATTGGACCGCAAATGTTTTTTTGCAATTTGTCCTCCCGAGTAGGCTGATTCCCCATATGTGGGGGTAAAACAGTGTTTGGGCGCATGGCAGAGCTTGGAAGGGAAGGAGCACCATTTGACTTTTTCAACGCAGAATTGGCTGGAATTGAGATCTGACATCATGTTGCATTTGGAGAGCACCTGATGTGCCCAAACAGTGGAAACCCCCCCCAATTCTAACTCCAACCCTAACCCCAACACACCCCTAACCCTAATCTCAGCCCTAACCCTAGCCCTAATGCTAGCCCTAATCCTAGCCCTAATACTAGCCCTAACTCTAGCCCTAGCCCTAACCCTAGTCCTAACCCTAACCCTAACAGGAAAATGGAAATAAATGTTTTTTTTTAATTTTATTATTTTTCCCTAACTAAAGGGGTGATAAAGAGGGGTTTGATTTACTATTTATAGCAGGTTTTTATGTTTGGAAGCTGTCGCACGCTAAAAGACGCTTTTTATTGTAAAAATAGTTTTTTCATCACCACATTTTGAGAGCTATAATGTTTCCATATTTTATTACATTGTCCCAGGGGGGACATCACTGTCATGTGACAGATCGTTGATCTGACACATCACATAGCGCTGTGACAGATCAGCGATCTGACACAGGCACTGCAGTAGGCTTCCTCATGCCTGCGCTCTGTAGGCAGTGAGGAAGCCGGCTCCCTGTAGGCCCCTGAAGGTCCCCGCCGCCATATTGGATCCGGGGACCTGCAGAGAAGAAGGCCCCCCGCAGCAGCACAGTACATGGGGCTACTGCGGGGGTCTCAGGGAAGCACAGAGGGAGCCCCCTCCCTGCCCATGCTTCCCTAAACCCCTGGTACACTGCGATCATGTTTGATCGCAGTGTTCCAGGAGTTAACGTGCCAGGGCGTTCCTTCACCGCCCCAGACACAAAGTGTCGGGTGTCAGCTGACTCAAATCTTAACGCCTCATAAGTTTGCTCCTCCCAATAACATGTGACTTTCCGAGAAGCAGTCATTGGTTGACTGCACTGTCAACACTCCTTCCCATAAAACTCACTAAAACCTTTACTGATGTTGTCCCTGTAAGAAAATTCACAATTAAGTAAGACAAGCAAATAAATGGGAATAACATAGGAAAAATCACATACATTGAAAACGCAGAAATAACGCAATAACAAAAATAATTTCTGTAAAGCGCTGTGGAATTAATGGCACTATTTAAATGAGTAAAATAAATAAAAAATAAACACTTCTAGCTCAGAAACTTTATGTGATAGAGCAAAACTAAGCATATTTTTGGAATCAGCACATCAAAATCCATAAAACAGACATATTGCCTTTGTTGATGATTTTTTTTCTTCTGTTGACCAGTGTAATGCTTATTGAAGTTCAATGTGGATAAAACTGTGGTTTGATTGCTTTAGCGCTCTTTGAACAAAACCACTAAGTACCTTCACATTTTTATTGTTTGCAGCAATATTAGAGCACATGTATCCATTAATGACAGTGTGCTAAAGCACCATGTGTATATATATGTTCATATATTGACCACATGGCATATTTTGCACCTATGATTTCACTGAATTTTTTGTGTAGTACATATCTAGGGGTGTGGCACCCTCCACAAGACTCGGCACCCTTATCCACTCATCTTTCCCACGTAAGGTTTTAATTGCAAGCTATGCCTTGTTTCCTTTTCTCTCCCCATTCACATGAGGCTAGTGTGGCACATAGAAAGGTAAGACATTTAGTGATTATGGTGTATCCATATTAAAAGGTCATCTTGACGTGGTTGAATCGCTTTTGCGTTCTATAATCAAAAACCCTAACTAAGTACCTTCACGTTTTTAATGTTTCCAGCAATATTGGAGGTCATGCATTTATTAGTTTCAGTGTACTGACACACCATGTACAGTTGCGGCCAAAAGTATTGACACCCCTGCAATTCTGTCAGATAATACTCAGTTTCTTCCTGAAAATGATTGCAAACACAAATTCTTATTATTATTATGTTCATTTAATTTGTCTTAAATGAAAAAACACAAAAAGAATTGTCCTAAAGCCAAATTGGATATAATTCCACACCAAACATAAAAAAGAGGGTGGACAAAAGTATTGGCACTGTTCGAAAAATCCTGTGATGCTTCTCTAATTTGTGTAATTAACAGCACCTGTAACTTACCTGTGGCACCTAACAGGTGTTGACAATAACTAAATCACACTTGCAGCCAGTTGACATGGATTAAAGTTGACTCAACTTCTGTCCTGTGATCTTGTGTGTACCACATTGAGCATGGAGAAAAGAAAGAAGACCAAAGAACTGTCTGAGGCCTTGATAAACCAAATTGTGGGGAAGCATGAGCAATCTCAAGGCTTCAAGTCCATCTCCAAAGACCTGAATGTTCCTGTGTCTACCGTGCGCAGTGTCATCAAGAAGTTTAAAGCCCATGGCACTGTGGCTAACCTCCCTAGATGTGGACGGAAAAGAAAAATTGACAAGAGATTTCAGCGCAAGATTGTGCGGATGTTGGATAAAGAACCTCGACTAACATCCAAACAAGTTCAAGCTGCCCTGCAGTCCGAGGGTACAACAGTGTCAACCCGTACTATCTGTCGGCGTCTGAATGAAAAGGGACTGTATGGTAGCAGCAGTGGGCTTTTCAGATCATTGTCTAATTCATTTAATTCCAGCCTACAGGCAAAGGTTGAAAACATCCAAACCTACAGTTTATACAAAGAAGACATGGTCTGAGGAGGCAAAATTGCAACTGCAAGCATGCTTTGAATGCACGGACTGGGAGGTATTCCAGGAAACATGCTCGGGTCTGGATGAATGGGTTGATGCAGTGTCCTCATATATCCGTTTTTGTGAAGACACGTTTATTCCATCCAAATCTGTCCACTTTCGGGGAAACAACAAGCCGTGGTTTACAAATAAAGTCAGGTTGATCCGTAAGAGAAAAGAGGAGGCTTATAAAGCAGGCGATATTACTGAATTCAAGAAACTTAGGAACTCGCTATCTAAAGAGATCAAGTTAGCCAAACACGAGTATGCAAAGATTCTGGAGGAAAGGTTCTCATCAAAAGATACTAGATCTGCATGGAGAGGATTAAGAGAGGTCACCAATTATAAAAGCCACCCCACTATAGTGAACCCCAGCAGAAGTCTGGCAGCAGAGTTAAATGAATTCTACTGCAGATTTGAGGCAAGCTCTACACACAGTGGCTATTCATCTCTAAGCTCCTCAGTCTGTTCATATAAAGATCATTCATTGTGCAACACCCAAGTAGTGATCTCCGAGGCAGAGGTGATACGCATCCTGAAGGGACTTAAGGTCAAAAAGGCACCTGGCCCTGATGGTGTATCTCCAATGTGTCTGAAAGTATGTGCTACCCAGCTTGCCCTATACTGACAAATATATACAATGTGTCACTGAAAGAGTGCGTTGTACCTCAGTGTTGGAAAAATTCCACAATTATCCCTGTCCCCAAGAAAGTGGGATCCTCTGAGTTGAACGACTATAGACCAGTAGCACTCACATCTGTAGCTATGAAAGTCTTCGAAAGAATTATGATGTCCCACCTGATAAAATTCACGCAGAAGCTATGGGACCCGCTTCAGTTTGCCTATAAGGAGAATCGTTCGGCAAACGACACTGTCAATCTGGCACTGAAGTACATTTTGGATCATACAGATGAACGGCACTCATATGTCCGGATTCTTTTCATGGACTTTAGCTCAGCGTTCAATACCATTGATCCGAATTTACTTCATAAGAAAATGGTAGCTCTTGGAGTCCCTCTCAACTTATGCTTGTGGATTTATAACTTCCTGACAGCCAGGATACAGAGTGTAAAAGTTGGACCATTCACTTCGGACACCTTGGTCACAAACATCGGGGCACCTCAGGGGTGTGTTTTGTCCCCGTTACTGTTTTCTCTCTATACGAATGATTGCATTTCTTCAGCAGACTCAGTAAAAATCTTGAAATTTGCCGATGATATGACACTGATTGGTCTCATCAGGGGAAATGCTGAAGACTTGTATCGGAGTGAGGTGGAAAGAATATGTGACTGGTGTAAAGCCAATAATCTTGTACTCAACACTAAAAAAACTGCTGAGATGGTTGTGGATTTTAGGAAAGATCAACATGAGATACTTCCAATCTACATCCATGACGAAGTGGTTCTTAGGGTCACAGAGACCAAATTCCTTGGTGTTATCATCTCTCATGATCTTAAATGGGGGAAAAACGTGGATGCTGTTATAAGAAAAGCACAACAGAGGATGTTCTTCCTGCGTCAGCTGAAAAGATATGGTTTGTCTAAGAATCTGCTGATCTTATTCTTTAATGCTGTCATCAGATCTGTGATTTGTTCCTCTCTGATAGTCTGGTATGGGGGAGCCACTGCGCATGACAAACTCCGCTTACAAAGGACTTTCAGAACAGCAGAGAGAATTATAGGCTCCCCCCTGCCTAAAATCCAGGATCTTTATGATAAGAGTATTCGATCCCACGCATTGAAAATTTCATCCGATCCCTCTCACCCGGGACACTCCTCATTCCAACTACTCCCTTCAGGACGTCGCTTCAGAGTCCCCAAATGCAGTACCAACCGCCATATGAACAGCTTCTATCCACTCTCTGTTCAACAATTAAATCGTCATGTGTAGACTATATACTGTATCTGTCTTGTTAGATGTTACATGTTGTATCTGTTGTTATATATTATGTTGCCTCTTTGCCACAAAGAATTCCTTGTATATATGTAATATGTACTTGGCGATAATAAATTTGATTGATTGATTGATGGTAGGAGACCCAGGAAGACCCCACTTCTTACCCCGAGACATAAAAAAGCCAGGCTGGAGTTTGCCAAAACTTACCTGAAAAAGCCTAAAACGTTTTGGAAGAATGTTCTCTGGTCAGATGAGACAAAAGTAGAGCTTTTTGGGCAAAGGCATCAACATAGAGTTTACATGAGAAAAAAAGAGGCATTCAAAGAAAAGAACACGGTCCCTACAGTCAAACATGGTGGAGGTTCCCTGATGTTTTGTGGTTGCTTTGCTGCCTCTGGCACTGGACTGCTTGACCGTGTGCAAGGCATTATGAAGTCAGAAAACTACCAACAAATTTTGCAGTATAATGTAGGGCCCAGTGTGAGAAAGCTGGGTCTCCCTCAGAGGTCATGGGTCTTGCAGCAGGACAATGACCCAAACCACACTTCAAAACGCACTAGAAAATGGTTTGAGAGAAAGCACTGGAGACTTCTAAGGTGGCCAGCAATGAGTCCAGACCTGAATCCCATAGAACACCTGTAGAGAGATCTAAAAATGGCAGTTTGGAGAAGGCACCCTTCAAATATCAGGGACCTGGAGCAGTTTGCCAAAGAAGAATGGTCTAAAATTCCAGCAGAGCATTATAAGAAACATTGATGGTTACCGGAAGCGATTGGTCGCAGTTATTTTGGCTAAAGGTTGTGCAACCAAGTATTAGGCTGAGGGTGCCAATACTTTTGTCTGGCCCATTTTTGGAGTTTTGTGTGAAATGATCAATGTTTTGCTTTTTGCTTCATTCTCTTTTGTGTTTTTTCATTTAAGACAAATTAAATGAAGATAATAATACCAAAGAATTTGTGTTTGCAATCACTTTCAGGAAGAAACTGAGTATTATCTGACAGAATTGCAGGGGTGTCAATACTTTTGGCCACAACTGTATGTATAAGTTCGTATAATGGACATATAGCTTATTTGTGTACCTGTGCATTAATTCAATACTAAAGGTATGTGAAGGCTTATTTTTTTATTTTTTCATGTAAAACGTAGCTCATCATCCTTCCTCCATCTAACCGAAGTACCCTACCTGATCTATCCCAATAAATTACATCACTCTCTCTCCTGTGCCAGATGTCTGCTGCCTAGAACTAACCTTTGACTCTGCCCTGTCCTTCTAAACTGCATACCCAAGCTCTTACCACCTTCTGAAGCCTCCAACTCAAAATATTTCCATAATCCGTCCTTTCCTCAACCCTGAATCTACTAAAATGTTAGTGAATACCCCCATCATCTCCCACCTCGACTACTGCAAAATCATCCTCTGTAGCCTGCTAACACTCTCGCACCAACCTATCTTATCGCTACTCCTCCTCTCCTCCCCTGTGCAAATCCCTTCATTGGTTCCAAAGTCCCCAACATATCCAGTTCAAACTATTAACATTGACCCACAAAGCCGTCCATAGGCTGTCTCTTCCGTTTATCTCCAAACTAATCTCCGGATATCTTCCAACACATAATCTTCGGTCCTCCCAAGACCTCCTTCTTTCCTTCACACTTATATGTTCTTCACCAAATAACCTCCAAAAACTTCCCTTGAGTATTCTCCATCCTCTGGTATTCTGTGCCCCAACACATCTGATTATCCACAACACTAGGAACTTTCAGTAGGGACTTGAAAATGCATCTCTTCAAGAAAGCTTACAGCCTGCAATAACCCACCTCACCAACAGATCTACCAACACCCCCCAATTTACTGTCTTTTTCCCCATTACCTTGGGGAAGCCAGTAATGGTAAGGCCCTCTTCCCTCTGGATCAGTCTGTCATTGCTAGTTTATTCCCTGTAAATGATATTTATGTCTTTTATGTAACCTTGTCTCATGTACATCAATTGTGCTCTTAAAATAAATAATAATAATTAGAGTAATGGTTGTATGAGGAATGTTCTGCCCTAAATGCACTTTTGAGATGCAAATCATCAAGATCCTAAATTATGCATTCATGTTTTTGCACACTTATTTTACTAGTCCAATTTAACAATCATGCATGCCTCACCAATGCTGTGGCCTGCTGTCACATTTGGTTTCTGTCCATGTACCTATTGTACCCTTCTAAAGGTTTTTCATGCACCCTGTTTGGTAAGGACTGAATAATTGGGTTAGAAAAGATTAAAAAAAATTAAATGTATTGTAAAAAAATGGACTAGTGACAGTGATAACGTCAGTTTGAGTCAGTGTTTTGAAAATAATAGTCTGACTGATTACAGATGACCAGTAGGGATAATTTCTGGAATATTTTTTCATTTTTAGAAAACGTGAAAAGCCTGTCAATGCACTGTGGTACTAAATTGGCTGTTGGTTACTACTGAGGTACCATCCATTTCTATGGTGAAAATATTACCAAGGCTGTTGTGCATTAAAGAACTTGAAAGAGGATGGTTACAATTCTAGGAGACACACATCTTTTTAGGGCAATTGAGTCTTTGCAGTAAAGCATTACATGGCAAATTGATTCAATGCAAAACACATTTCTTTGGAAAAGTTAGTTGAACCTGGTGATTTCAAATTACAAAAAATATGATATCTCTAGCGTATATCAGATATAAAAGAAGAAAATATATAACTGGTATCTCAAGTCAATGTATCAATACCCATATAAATATTCTCCCTTTGGAATGGCACCAACCTCGACTCAGTTTCTACTAAAATATGTGTTGTGGTTTTCACTTTTCCAGAGGGAGAGTATTGAATTATCTTGGTGTATATGTATCTACTCAGTGCATATATGTTATTTTTCTCTTTTTAATAGCACTTTTTGTTACATGAATTTCCCTCAATTGTGATCATGTTTTCAACTATATTTGCTAAATTTAAAGTATTGATATTTGAACCATGCTATGGGTTTCCTTAACATTACACTTTTCTACCTAGTGGCTCATTCTTAATCCTATATTTTAAAGGAGTTGTCCACTATTTGGACTACCACTGTCATAAAAGAGGGTCAGGGTTGTCTGGTCTTAAGCTACAAGTGTGCAGTCACGCTATGTGACTGAAGCCTTGTGAATCCTCACATTGTGTGAACTGCACGCTCTGAGTATTCTCCGATGCTGGCGCTGGGCGTGAGAAGTCATGTGACGGCAAGTATGTCATTTGCATTCTAACTAGACTTGTTCAGCTTCACGCAATAGATTTGAATTGAGAGAGACCACGTCCATCTAGATGGCATGTGACCGCATATGTGCAAATCTCATACTTGCAGTCACGCGGCTCCCACTCCCAGGCTAGAAAACTAATAGAATCGCTTTCCTTGGCTGGGGTATTAAACATATTTAATACATGCCACTTTAAAACAGTTGAAAGAAAGTTTGTACCTGTCCTGGACTTTTAATGGTTTAAAGTTCAAAATCTCTTTGGATGGTTCCAACATGACTTTATGATCTTTGTTACTGTCCAAGTATAATTAAAAGGGCTATGTTTTCTCTATTTGACCAATCAAGAGGGGGATTTCTCACTCCAGACATTTTCTGGTGAGGCAGAGCGCAAAGCCTATAACAGTCATAAGCCCTTGCTCTTAAGCAATCTGTACAATACATCTATGCTCATTAATTTATGGGCAAATATCTAGTAATATGTATCCTGAAATAAGAACAGCTGTTTGCACTGACATCTACTAAACCTAGGAATAAATAATTAAATTAATCAAGAAATATGGTTGCCCTCACTGTTTTAGCCAGGAGCATTTTCTACACGATCCTAAAATAGTTAGTCTTGTAGAAATCCAGCAGAGAACAGAAAGAATAATCTCCTCCTAATCAACTTAGTCTTTGTCTAAATGACAACTGAAGCCCCACCTCTTTGACCAAAGGATGAGGCTTTGAAATCTTGTCCTACTGCAAATCGTTGTCCAACCAGTTGTCCAACATGGACATTTTGAATAGTGAGGATGAGGTCATGGCTAAGCTCCTGAGGCACAGAGATGATATCTTCATATATTTCTTTATTTTACTGTATTATTGTAGCATATGAAAAGACTGGATGAAATAAAAGAAGATTAAGGGAAGTACTGGTATTTTATCCGCTCTTCCTTTAAGAGTATAACTATGTGTAAAGAAACATTGATATAAGACATATTGCATTTATTGATGATATGGTTTATATTAAAAGGACAATAATATTACTGATGTCACTGAATATATGGATACCCTACTTGATTCCAGTTGATGGAAGTTATGCTTCGCCTTGTTGGCTGGTTATCAGTGTTACATCACCTGATTAAAGAAAATCAAGTGCCATGCAATGTGGCCTTGGGAAAGAGTATCTCTTGATTACTAACCTTGAAAAAGTAACTACATTTTACATTGGAAGAACAAAAATCTGAGCCACAGCTGAAGTTTATACTGTGATGTTAGGAAAAAATGTTCTAATTTCCTGTTCTGCCACAGACCCTCTCAATCAATGCAAATGCAGCAATAGGATCAAGACCAAAATTCCTGATTTATCTTCAACCATAGCTAAAACTTTGGCCCCGAGATATGGTTCATTGCTAATGTGTGTTATACAAATGCTGAGTTATCTGCTTTTGAAGTGAACCAGTAAATAAATAGATCTATGGTGTTTTACAGACTTTTTGTCTTTTCCTCCCACTTTTCATATTGTCATTGATTTTATGATTGCTTTATGATGAATTCCATCCTTTTTTAATATGGCAATTGGGTTACTGCTTTTAAATGCTTACCAAGAAGAAAGAAAGGAGATTAAACACTATTACATTTTATTATAAATAAAAACTATAAAACAGCAGGAATATCCTTATGGTAACACTAGAGTTAGATTAGAGAAGGGAGCTCTTTTTGCAGATGAAACTTAACTCTGGTTTATAATCTACCTAGTACTGAAGCTTAAACACAAATTTGCTTGAATAAATATGAGCTGTAGCGATGCGAGAATATATTCATAGGACTCCAGTCCATCGGCCATCAGTAATCTGTGACCACTATACATGAGGCCTGAGAGTCTTCTCTTACTTCCCGAAATTATCGGATCTTCGTTTGATTAGACAGACGAGTGCAATGTCGAGTGTGCATCACACCCCAAGTGATGACTTCACGACAGCCTGGCTAATCAAAAGAAGAGCAATGAATGTCAGGAGATAAAAGGAAAATTGGAGGACTCCCATCCAGTGGTCACAGATAGCTCATCTGCTCGATGGGAAAAAGTCCTGCGAATTCATTCTTCCATCTCAAATGAGTTGCAGTACCAAACACAGACAATAGACAAGAGTAAGTTTTGAAACCTTCAACAACCAATTTAAAAGGAACCTGTCATGTAAAAAAAACGCTATCAAATGTCATTTACTGGGTTAATCTGCAGATTTATAGCGTTTTGACACTGTTCGGCCACCACACCAATAGTCCCACTGCTGGGGGGAAATGAACATCATTCTAATTGGAAGCTTAGGGCTTTCAGTCGTAGAGGTGGCACTGACATGGTTTCACTTACAACTCGGCATAGAGCGTGGTGATTGTAAACATGCCTCTGCACTGAATTACATCCGGCATTATTACTGAGCCAGCTGTCAGTCAGTGCCGGGGGTGTGATTACAGCTACCTCTTTCTATGCAGTGAGTGGTGATCGACACTGAACCAGCGCCTACCCTGTGACTGAAAGCCTTAGAATGCTGTAGGGAATAAAGTTATTTTCCTCCTGACAGCAGTGTGACTGCTACACGTTGTCAAAATGCTATTAATCTGCGGATTAACCAAATATATGCAGGTTGACAGCATTTTTTTGCATGGCAGGTTCCTTTTAAAATACATTCCCCACAAAGCCACCTGTATATTGGTGCCACGGTAAACATGCCAAGCCACATGCATGTCCTGAGCTGAAGTGCATCATCTTACAGGTCTTTCTCCTCCCAAAAATTAGTTAGACCAAACAGTACGTGTGTGTGGTGTGTCACATAGTCTTCCTAGTACTCCAGCTCTTGTAAGGAAAGACAGAACGTAGCTAACACTGTAACATCCCTCAGTCTTAAAGTGTGCCATTTGTCTTCTTATGTTGCAGAGGGACCTTTTAGTGTGACTTCTACCTCTGCTTCATGATAGGAATGTTACCAAAAGCTCAAACACTGAATATTTATTGAGAAACTACAAATGCTTTCTCTTGCATTTTGAAATGTTTATACTGAAAGTTTCACTTTTTTGTATGAATTTTAATAAAATGCACTATGTGACTACCATTTTTTCCTCAAGAAAAAAGAGGGGGAGAAGCCAGCGCTGCTTGTGGTCAGAACGTAATACATAAAGTGTGAAAACACACATTGGTTTCTATCTGTATTCAAAAATGAGACATTTAGCAAAAAATTGATCAATTGTTTGAGCTACCCCACCACGTCAAGGCAGTCTCGTATGGGGAGTCCTACTCTACGTTTTTTATGTTCGCTGTGCCATTGCGGCCTCCTAAATGTATAAAAGCAAGACCTCATTACATGCACACTGTACCTCAAGCATTTCAAAATCGCTCCTATGGCACCAGAGAGGACAAGCGCAGATAAAGGTTAGCCAGGTCCATGCAGACATTTCAGGTCCAACCTCCACACTGCCTGACCAGCACCACAGATAAAGGACGATCCAGGCCCAGATACAGGTGCGTAATCAAATAAAGCCTAGGGTAGGGCAGGGCCGCTGTTAATGTGAACAGCAGCCTAGATCAATCACTAAGAAAACAGAAAGAATAGCGTACATGACCCAGCGCGCACGGCTACAGTGGTGGTCAGCCACAAAACCAATATCAAGAAAAAAGAGGGGGAGAAGCCAGCGCTGCTTGTGGTCAGAACGTAATACATAAAGTGTGAAAACACACATTGGTTTCTATCTGTATTCAAAAATGAGACATTTAGCAAAAAATTGATCAATTGTTTGAGCTACCCCGCCACGTCAATGCAGTCTCGTATGGGGAGTCCTACTCTACGTTTTTTATGTTCGCTGTGCCATTGCGGCCTCCTAAATGTATAAAAACAAGACCTCATTACATGCACACTGTACCTCAAGCATTTCAAAATCGCTCCTATGGCACCAGAGAGGACAAGCGCAGATAAAGGTTAGCCAGGTCCATGCAGACATTTCAGGTCCAACCTCCACACTGCCTGACCAGCACCACAGATAAAGGACGATCCAGGCCCAGATACAGGTGCGTAATCAAATAAAGCCTAGGGTAGGGCAGGGCCGCTGTTAATGTGAACAGCAGCCTAGATCAATCACTAAGAAAACAGAAAGAATAGCGTACATGACCCAGCGTGCACGGCTACAGTGGTGGTCAGCCACAAAACCAATATCAAGAAAAAAGAGGGGGAGAAGCCAGCACTGCTTGTGGTCAGAACGTAATACATAAAGTGTGAAAACACACATTGGTTTCTATCTGTATTCAAAAATGAGACATTTAGCAAAAAATTGATCAATTGTTTGAGCTACCCCGCCACGTCAAGGCAGTCTCGTATGGGGAGTCCTACTCTACATTTTTTATGTTCGCTGTGCCATTGCGGCCTCCTAAATGTATAAAAGCAAGACCTCATTACATGCACACTGTACCTCAAGCATTTCAAAATCGCTCCTATGGCACCAGAGAGGACAAGCGCAGGTAAAGGTTAGCCAGGTCCATGAAGACATTTCAGGTCCAACCTCCACACTGCCTGACCAGCACCACAAAGGACGATCCAGGCCCAGATACAGGTGCGTAATCAAATAAAGCCTAGGGCAGGGCAGGGCCGCTGTTAATGTGAACAGCAGCCTAGATCAATCACTAAGAAAACAGAAAGAATAGCGTACATGACGCAGCGCGCACGGCTACAGTGGTGGTCAGCCACAAAACCAATATCAAGAAAAAAGAGGGGGAGAAGCCAGCGCTGCTTGTGTTCAGAACGTAATACATAAAGTGTGAAAACACACATTGGTTTCTATCTGTATTCAAAAATGAGACATTTAGCAAAAAATTGATCAATTGTTTGAGCTACCCCGCCACGTCAAGGCAGTCTCGTATGGGGAGTCCTACTCTACGTTTTTTATGTTCGCTGTGCAATTACGGCCTCCTAAATGTATAAAAGCAAGACCTCATTACATGCACACTGTACCTCAAGCATTTCAGAATCGCTCCTATGGCACCAGAGAGGACAAGCGCAGGTAAAGGTTAGCCAGGTCCATGCAGACATTTCAGGTCCAACCTCCACACTGCCTGACCAGCACCACAGATAAAGGACGATCCAGGCCCAGATACAGGTGCGTAATCAAATAAAGCCTAGGGCAGGGCAGGGCTGCCGTTAATGTGAACAGCAGCCTAGATCAATCACTAAGAAAACAGAAAGAATGGCGTACATGACCCAGCGCGCACGGCTACAGTGGTGGTCAGCCACAAAACCAATATCAAGAAAAAAGAGGGGGAGAAGCCAGCGCTGCTTGTGGTCAGAACGTAATACATAAAGTGTGAAAACACACATTGGTTTCTATCTGTATTCAAAAATGAGACATTTAGCAAAAAATTGATCAATTGTTTGAGCTACCCCGCCACGTCAAGGCAGTCCCGTATGGGGAGTCCTACTCTACGTTTTTTATGTTCGCTGTGCCATTGCGGCCTCCTAAATGTATAAAAGCAACTGCTGGTCAGGCAGTGTGGAGGTTGGACCTGAAATGTCTGCATGGACCTGGCTAACCTTTATCTGCGCTTGTCCTCTCTGGTGCCATAGGAGCGATTCTGAAATGCTTGAGGTACAGTGTGCATGTAATGAGGTCTGTCAGGTTTCCGTCAGGGCAGTAATTTTGCAGACAACGAATCTGAACAGACTAGATAATGCCTTTCCCGAGTCTGCAAAGATTTTATTCCAATTAATAGATTTTAATTATACGGAAGTATCTTTCGTTACTGACTAAGACCAAGCAAGATAAGAATGATTCACTGACCTGTGCTCTGAATCATCTTATAACCAAACTCATTAAAATGAATTTAGAAAGGATGAGGACTATTGCACATTTTGTTTCAACCTATAGAACTCTAGTAAAAGCAGATCCAAACAGGATAATATTTTAATATAATTCTGAGCCACAAAGTACTGTAATATTCCATAGCTAAGCTTGGACACAAGTGCTTTACATTCTTTCCAAGTCGTTTTGATGAATGCCTGTTGATGAATGACCACATGAAATACAGGGCCAAAAATGACGCTCGTGAAGATTTAGCATGCACAACTGTAAAGCAGTCACACACATGTTTAAGCAATTTCTACATGAAATCTCTCCCATGTCTATATTGCCCTGCAAATTCTCTGTGCAGAAGCATGGATGCTAGGAATACATAAATCTCTTAAGGTTCAACTCTACTTTGTCCCTCTGAAACCGAAAATGAAGCATGATTTTCCATTTTCCTTCAGCTATAATGACTATTGGAAAAACATTCGGAAATTCCACAGTGGATTGATACCAAACTGTACTTGCAACGAAAACAAATCTACAAGTTCAACACTAAATTAACTATTGGGTTTTATCAACTGTTTATTCCCAGATCACTTCCTTCTTACTTTTTTTTCTTTCCTGGCAGCAGCGAAAGAGACGTGGATATATAATTAAGTACATGATTCTTCTGCTTTTCCATTCTATTACATACAAAATAGTTTATTCATCTGTTTATTTATTATTTAACCTCTTTACACCCAAGGGTGGGTTGCACGTTCATGACCGGGCCAATTTTTACAATTCTGACCACTGTCCCTTTATGAGGTAATAACTCTGAAATGCTTCCATGGATCGCACTGATTCTGACACTGTTTTCTCATGACATATTGTACTTCATGATAGTGGTAAAATTTCATTGATATAACTTGCGTCTATTTGTGAAAAAAATGGAAATTTTGTGAAAATTTTGAAAATTTACAATTTTCCATCTTTGAATTTTTATGCCCTTAAATCGCAGAGATACAGCACACAAAAAAAACTTGATAAGTAACATTTCACATATGTTTACTTTACATCAGCACAATTTTGGAACCAAAATTTTTTTTTGTTAGGAAGTTATAAGGGTTAAAATTTGACCAGCGATTTCTCATTTTTGCAACACCATTTTATTTTTACGGACCACATCACATTTGAAGTCACTTTGAGGAGTCTATATGATAGAAAAAACCCAAAAGTGACACCATTTAAAAAACTGCACCCCTCAAGGTGCTCAAAACCACATTCAAGAAGTTTATTAACCCTTCAGGTGCTTCACAAGAATTTTTTTTAAAAAAATGAACATTTAACTTTTTTTCACAAAAAAATTACTTCAGGTCCAATTTATTTTATTTTACCAAGGGTAACAGGGGAAATTGTACTGCAAAAGTTATTGTGCAATTTGTCCTGAGTACGCTGATACCTGATATGTTGGGGGGAACCACTGTTTCGGCGCGTGGCAGAGTTCAAAAGGGAAGGAGCGCCGTTTGACTTTTTCAATGCAAAATTGGCTGGAATTCAGATCGGACGCCATGTAATGTTTGAAGAGCCCCTGATGTGCCTAAACAGTGGAAACCCCCCACAAGTGACCAGATTTTGGAAACTAGACCCCCCAAGGAACTTATCTAGATATGTGGTGAGAACTTTGAACCCACAAGGGCTTCACAGAAGTTTATAATGTACAGCCGTACAATTAAAAAATCTTATTTTTTCCACAAAAATGATCTTTTCACCACCAATTTTTATTTTCCCATGGGTAACAGGACCCAAAAAGTTATTGTGCAATTTGTCCTGAGTATGCTGATACCCCATATGTGGGTGTAAATGACTATTTGGGCGCATGGCAGAGCTCGGAAGGGAAGCAGTGCCATTTGACTTTTTTGGCTGGAATTGAGATCGAGCGCCATGTCGCATTTGGAAAGCCCCTGATGTGCCAAAACAGTGGAAACCCCCCACAAATGACACCATTTTGGAAAATTGACCCCCCAGGAACTTATCTTGGTATGTGGTGAGAACTTTGTACCCTCAAGGGCTTCACTAAAGTTTATAACGTACAGTGATACAATTAAAAGAAAACATTTTTCCACAAAAATGATCTTTTCACCCTCAATTTTTATTTCTCCAAGGGTAACAGGACCCCACAAGTTATTGTGCAATTTGTCCTGAGTACGCTGATACCCCATACGTGGGGGTAAACCACTATTTGGGCGCATGGCAGAGCTTGGAAGGGAAGCAGCGCCATTTGACTTTTATGGCTGGAATTGAGATCGGACGCCATGTTGTGTTTGGAAAGCCCCTGATGTGCCAAAACAATGGAAACCCCCCACAAATGACACCATTTTGGAAACTAGACCCCATTGAACTTATCTAGATGTGTGGAGAGAACTTTGAGCCTCCCAGGGCTTCACGGAAGTACCCTGATACCCCATATCTGGGAGAAAACTACTGTATGGGCACACGTCGGGGCTTGGAAGGGAAATAGTGATGTTTTGGAATGCAGACTTTGATGGAATGGTCTGCGGGTGTCATGTTGCCTTTGGAGAGCCCCTGATGTACCTACACAGTGGAAAACCCCCACAAGTGAGCCCATTTTGGAAACTAGACCCCCCCAAGGAACTTATCTAGATGTGTGTTGAGCACTTTGAACCCCCCATTGCTTCACAGGAGTTTGTAATGCCTGGGCGCGAAAATAAAAAAATCATATTTTTTCCACAAACATGATCTTTTAGTCCCCAATATTTTAATTTTCCCAAGAGTAACAGGAGAAATTGGACCCCAAAACTTGTTGTCCAATTTGTCCTGAGTACGGTGATACCCCATATATGGGAGAAAACTACTGAATGGGCACATGTTGGGGCTCGGAAGGGAAGTAGTGATGTTTTGGAATGCAGACTTTGATGGAATGGTCTGCGAGTGTCATGTTGCCTTTGGAGAGCCCCTTTTGTACCTAAACTGTGGAAATCCCCCACAAGTGACCCCACTTTGGAAACTAGACCCCCTAAGGAACTTGTCTAGATGTGTGGTGAGCACTTTTTGAACCCCTCAGTGCTATACAGAAGTTTATAACACCCGGGCGTGAAAAGAACAAAATCATATTTTTTCCACAAACATGATCTTTTAGTCTCCAATTTTTTTATTTTCCGAAGGGTAACAGGAGAAATTGGACCACAAAAGTTGTTTTGCAATTTGTCCTGAGTAAGCTGATACCCCAAATATGGGAGAAAACTACTGTATGGGCACACGTCGGGGCTCAGAAAGGAAGTAGTGATGTTTTGGAATGCAGACTTGAATGGTCTGCGGGTGTCATGTTGCTTTTGGAGAGCCCCTGGATGTACCTAAACTGTGGAAACCCCCCACAAGTGACCCAATTTGGAAACTAGACCCCCTAAGGAACTTATCTAGATGTGTGCTGAGCACTTTAAACCCCCCAGTGCATCACAGAAGTTTATAACACCCGGGCGTGAAATTAAAAAAATCATATTTTTTCCACAAATATGATCTTTTAGTCACCAATATTTTTATTCTCCCAAGGGTAACAGGAGAAATTGGACCCCAAAAGATGTTGTCCAATTTATCCTGAGTACGTTGATACCCCATATATGAGAGAATACTACTGGATAGGCACACGTCAGGGCTCGGAAGGGAAGTAGTGATGTTTTGGAGTGTAGACTTTGATGGAATGGTCTGCAGGTGTCATGTTGCATTTGGAGAGTCCCTGATGTACCTTATCTGTGGAAAACCCCCACAAGTGACCCCATTTTGGAAACTAGACCCCCCAAGGAACTTATCTAGATGTGTGGTGAGCACTTTGAACCCCCCATTGCTTCACAGGCGTTTATAATGCCCGGGCGTGAAAATAAAAAAATCATATTTTTTCACAAACATGATCTTTTAGTCCCCAATATTTTTATTTTCCCAAGAGTAACAGGAGAAATTGGACCCCAAAAGTTGTTGTCCAATTTGTCCTGAGTACGCTGATACCCCATATGTAGGGGTAAAACACTGTTTGGACGCATGGCAGAGCTTGGAAGGGAAGGAGCACCATTTGACTTTTTCAATGCAGAATTGGCTGGAATTGAGATCAGACGCCATGTTACATTTGGAGAGCACCTGATGTGCCCAAACAGTAGAAACCCTCCAATTCTAACTCCAACCCTAACCCCAACACACCCCTAACCCTAATCTCAGACCTAATCCTAGCCCTAGCCCTAAATCTAATCCTAGCCCTAACCCTAACCCTAATGGGAAAATGGAAATAAATACATTTTTTTTTATTTTAACATTTTTCCCTAACTAAGGGGGTGAAAACGGGGGGTTTGATTTACTATTTATAGCGGGTTTTTATATTTGGCAGCTGTCACACGCTAAAAGACGCTTTTTATTGTAAAAATAGTTTTTGCATCACCACATTTTGAGAGCTATAATTTTTCCATATTTTGACCCACCAAGTCATATGAGGTCTTATTTTTTGCAGGACAAGTTAACATTTTTATTGGTACCATTTTCGGGCACGTGACATTTTTTGATCGCTTTTTATTCTGATTTTAGGGATGCAGAATGAACAAAAACCAGCATTTCAAGAAATTCTTTTGGGTGGTGCGTTTACACCATTCCGCGTGCGGTAAAATTGATAAAGCAGTTTTATTCTTCGGGTCAGTACGGTTACAGCGATACCTCATTTATGTCTTTTTTTATGCTTTGGCGCTTTTATACAATGAAAACAATTTTATACATTAAATAATTATTTTTGCATTGCTTTATTCTGCGAGCTATAACTTTTTTATTTTTTCGCTGATGATGCTGTGTCATGGCTCGTTTTTTGAGGAACAAGATGACGTTTTAAACGGTACCATGTATATTTATATCCATCTTTTTGATCGCGCGTTATTGCAATTTTTGTTCCGCAGTATGATAATAAAGCATTATTTTTTGCTTTATTTTTTATTTTTATTTTTTAAGGAGTTCGCTGAAGGGGTTAACTAATGGGATAGTTTCATAGGGCGGGTCGTTATGGATGCGGCGATACTAAATATGTGTACCTTTATTGTTGTTTTTTTATTATTTCCAAAAAATGAATTTATTAGGGAATATTTTTTTTTTTTTAATTTATTTAGCTATATTTTATAAATTATTTGTCCACTTTTCTTTTTAACTTTATTACATTGTCTCAGGGGGGACATCACTGTCATGTGTCAGATCGCTGATCTGACACATCACACAGCGCTGTGACAGATCAGCGACCTGACACAGGCGCCCCACAAGGCTTCCTCATGCCTGCACTCTGCAGGCAGTGAGGAAGCCGCCTCCCTGCAGGCCCCCGAAGGTCCCCGCCGCCATAATGGATCCGGGGACCTGTAGGGAAAGAAGCCCCTGCAGCAGCACTGCGCATCGCACTGCTGCGGGGGTCTCAGAGAAGTACGGAGGGAGGCCCCTCCCTGCCGATTCTTCTCTAAACCCCCAGTACACTGCCATCGTGTTTGATCGCAGTGTGCCAGGGTTTAACGTGCTGACACATAGTGCCGGGTGTCAGCTGTGATAATCAGATGACACCTGGCCCTGATCAGCGGCGCTCCCCCCGTGAGCGCCGCTGATCGCTATGACGTACTATCCCGTCCATAGGCATAGGGGTCCGGGTCCCATGAACGGGTAGTATGTCAGATGTCAGGAAGGGGTTAATACTCCGTGGCTCCTGCAAAATTTCCTCTCCCACCCTGTTTAGAGTGTTCTATGCATAAACCTCCCTCTAAAAGTAGTAGTGGAAAACTGTACTGAATAAACTATAAAAGAGACTGGACAATTAAAAAAAAGACTTTGTGAAAGTTTTAAAGTAGAGTTGACACAAATGAGCATTTCTTCTTATTTTT
Source organism: Dendrobates tinctorius (assembly GCF_039654945.1). Lineage (NCBI taxonomy): Eukaryota > Metazoa > Chordata > Amphibia > Anura > Dendrobatidae > Dendrobates > Dendrobates tinctorius. The sequence goes on along the minus strand of NW_027361714.1, from coordinate 71,272,496 downwards.
GACACTTGTCAATTTGCCAAATGTGACAAAAGGAATGTCTTCCTCTAGGATAGGAGGAAAGGAAAAGTAATTCAAGTTCTATTTAGGCTGGTTTCACATTAGCGTTTCTTTGCGCAGGGCATCATGCGCATCTGTGCGCATGCGTCATGCATACCTATGTTTAACATGGAGTACGCATGGTTTTGCGTTTGCATGCATTCGTCTGCGTTTTCGTGCGCATGCGTTTTTTCAAGGTGTGCGTCTAGACGTGCCAGATACAACCTGTTGCATTTTTGGGTCCGTCCAAAGGTGTAAAAAAAACGCATGCGCTCACTTGCGCACGGAATGTGTCATAGCAACACATTACAGTCTATGGGAGCGCAGGAGTGCGCATGGACATACGCACGCCTGCATTTGCGTACGCAGGCGTTTTACAACTAAACATGTGTAGACACTGGTTTTACACCTAGAGAACGAATGCGCATAAAAAACGCAAACGCATGCAAAATGCATGATGCGTTTTTGCATGCGTTTCTACTTGCGCATGATGCGTAGCGCACAAAGACGCTAATGTGAAAATAGCCTTATTTAGTCAAAGTAGTAGAAAAAGGTGAACATTGCTCTTCAAAAAAGACATGTGGGCAAATTTCTCAAAACTGTTTACAAGAAATAGTGGCTTTGCCTGGAATAACATTTTGCTAGAACAATTTAAAAAATAAAACTAAGCTCTGTTTGGTTTTTGCGAGTAATAATCACTGATTATCTTTTAGATGGTTTTGATACTGTAAATGAGGCCCAAAAATTTTAATTTTCTTGGTGATTTTTATCCAAATATATTAAAAAAGCACTCCCATCAAAGTTTTTGTCCTCTTGATATACTGCAGTCATCATAATATATAGCACTGTGTACTTACAATTTGCTCATTTTACCTTTCTACCAAGCTAGTTGTTCTCTTTTCTCTGCTCTATGTAGAAACAGCAAGTGTTTTGTCCATGCATTTATTATTCCCCTCTACAATTCCTGACCCATCTGCTCTCTCTTCCCCCTGCCAGGGTCTTTTGCAGTGACTCATACAGGGAAAATTGACCTTCTGTTTCTACATAGAGATTAGGATTAATTTAGTCACTTTTAATGATGTGACATCATAGACCAAATGGAAAAAAGAGTCAAGTAGAAAGGCAAAATGAGCAACTGTAAGTGCACAGTGTTATATATATACACTGCAATATACAGTATTAAGAGAATAACAACTTTAATGGGAGTGCTTCTTTAAGAGTTGTGCACTTTTTAAGAAATTTGGCACAAATCACTCTATGAATTACTCCATGTCTATTAGTATTTTTATGCTAGTTTACATAATAATAATATTTTTTATTTCTATAGTGCCCACATGTTCTGCAGCATTTTATAATCCTAGGGGAAATTTACAAATAAGATAGGACATTACAAGGTAAACACATAATTCAACAGCTACCGGAGGAGTGAGGGCCCTGCACACAATTTTACTATCTATGAGAAAATAGGGGAGACAAAAAAAGTAATAATAATAGATCTTGCCATGAATGTTCTAGCCAGCAATGCAATAAATAGAGGCATTCAAATAATGGTGCATTATCCGGTCACCAGCCACTATCTATACAAGTACAGATACAAAGTGCTACTGAGTGCATGGAACATGGAGGTGATAGACCAATCAAAAGAAATGTGTTTTAGTGCATGGTTAAAACTGTGGATACTAGAAAATAACCAGAATGTCTAAGGTGGTGCATCCCAGAAAACTAGTGCAGTACAAGAGAAGTCCAGGAGCGTGAGGTTCAGATTATAGAGGAGTTTAGTCTTAGGTAGTGTTGAGCATTCTGCAATATCGGGTATCGGACGATATTCACGGTATCGGAATTCCGATACTGAGTTCCGATACTTTTAGTATATCGAATACCGGAATCGGAAGCTCCCATAATGCAATGAGCCAGTTTGATTTTATTCAGCCAATGAGGATCCTTAGAAGTGTGAGCACATCCTGTTATGCATGTTAGGCATGTAACTACTGGCATGGCTGTGATTGGCTGCTGAAATGATGTCATGATGCACTATAAAAGCCGCCGCCATTTTGGGTTCACTCTGCTGTGAATTCAGTTAGGGATAGGATGCTGCTGTTCTGAGGGACAGTGTGACCTAGCGATTTGCTATATTGTGCTTTACCCAGGCTACTTTATCAACCGCTGTAGCTTTCTTTTGCCTTGTAGCTCTGTTCAGGACTGTCTGCGAGGTCTCTGTGTGTGAGTGCAGCTCACGCTGTAGTGTGTTCTGCAGCCAGCCACCTTCGGTTGTAGTCCACTCAGCGTGCATTACTGCCTCATACATTGTCCTTTTTGCATTAGTGCTGCTCATTTTTCCTGATTTCTCCTATTAGTGTGGTTCCATCCGTATCCAGCTAGATTGCTTGAAAACACTATATATGAGTAAATAAAGGAGCTTTTCTGCAGCCTTGCAGCGCTGTTCATGGCTGTCTGTGAGGTCTCTGTGTGAGAGCAGCTCACGCTGTAGTGTGTTCTGCACCACCTCCGGTTGTAGTCCGCTGAGCGTGCGTCACTGCCTCATACATTGTCCTTTTTTGCATTAGTGCAGCTCATTTTTCCTGATTTCTCCTATTACTGTGGTTCTATCCGTATCCAGTTAGATTGCTTGAAAACACTGTATAGGAGTAGATAGAGGAGCTTTTCTGCAGCCTTGCAGCGCTGTTCATGGCTGTCTGCGAGGTCTCTTGGTGTGAGTGCAGCTCACGCTGTAGTGTGTTCTGCAGCCAGCCACCTCCGGTTGTAGTCTGCTCAGCGTGCGTCACTGCCTCATACATTGTCCTTTTTTGCATTAGTGCTGCTCATTTTTCCAGATTTCTCCTATTAGTGTGGTTCCATCCGTATTCAGCTAGAATATTTGCAAACACTATATAGGAGTAGATAGCGGAGCCTTTCTGCTGGCTTGTGCCCTGCAGCCCCAGCCAGATTAGTATTAGCCTATTTTTTGGAGCCTCATCTATTGCATTGTAGGTTACCTTCCTGCATTGTAATAGCTACAAAAAGTTTGTGATACTATCGGTTTTACATCTTTGGGCACATCCAGTCTCTTTTTGTGAAAAAAAAGTTAATAAAGTTCACCAAACACTCCACTTTATAGTTATGCAGGCCACATTAGCTCATATTAAAGTCTAGTCCACACTCACTTTATAAAATTAGTGTTTCTTATACCTGTTAGCAGCTGTTCAGGAATAAGCCCTTAGTACTTTTCTGCCTGTCTTTATCAGTCTACCAAGATGAAGAAGGCAGGGAGTAAGGCACATGGTCGTGGCCGCGGAGTTTCTGCAGGGAGAGGACATGGGGATTCTGTGCCTGCTGCGGACACCAGTGACTCAGCATCCCCCAGTTTTCCCAGGGAACAGTTCTTTATGCGCAGCTTTGTAGGAGCTTGCCGTACCCCACTGCTGGGGGACGAACAAATTGAAGCCATTGTCAGATGGATGACAGCTAACGCATCGACTTCAATTAGTTCCAGATCCTTTCAGGTCCAGAGCACTGAAGAGCACCCATCTGTCTCTTCACCACCTGCCAAATTGCCCAGGCAGTCAGAGAGCCCTGGACAGGAGCCATCTCTACTTCTGTTCTCTGAATCTGTTGGCTTGGAAAGAGGGGGCCAGCCAAGCAGCATTCAAGAATTTGAAGAAGAGGTAGTGCAGTGATGCGCAACAGCTTTGTATCTCTGAATCTGAAGAGGCAGGTGGGCCAGTGCCTATGGTCAGCACACCTCAGTACGCATCTGATGATGAGACTCAGGTGCCACTTGCTGGTGCATACTGTGCTGTCGAGACTACCCAGGAGAAGCAGTCGTTTGAAGAGGGTAGTGTAGATTATGAGGTCCATGACCCATCATGGCGTGAGGTACAGGAAGGTGGTGGGAGCAGCTCTGAGGAAGAGATTGCCCAAACGGCCAAAAAAGGAGGGAGAGGGAGGGGGCAGACTCGTTTGCCTGTAGCCTCCACTTCGGCACCCATTAGGAGCATGCCTCTTCCAAGACCCAAAACGGGCGCTCCCAAGACTTGTAGTGCCTGGTCCTTTTTTGACACAGTTGCAGATGACATTTGCTTTGTCAAATGCAAGCTGTGTAATCAGAAAGTGAAAAGAGGGAAAAGTGTCAGCAACCTCAATACCACAAATATGTGGAAACATGTGCGGACCAAGCACGTGGTGGAGCTACAAAGACACACTGAAGACCTAGGCCAACCTACAGCGCCACCTACCACCTCTTCAGCTCGTGTTGTAGCCTCTTCCTCCAGCTCACACACAGCTGGTTCGGCTTCCTCATAGGATCGCCATGGAAGAACCTCTGGCACTGTTGTACGGAGACACAGTGTCATTCCACCCACAGCACCACGTTCCCTGTCATCCTCACACTCCCAGGCCAGTCTACAATCCTCGGTAGCATAGGCATGGGAGAAAAGGCGCCCATACTCGGCAAACCACCCCCAAGCATAGGCTCTGAATGCTGGCATTGTAAAACTACTGTCCCTTGAAATGCTCTCATTCAGGCTGGTGGAGACTGACACCTTCCGTAACTTCATGGCATTGGCAGTCCCACAATACAATGTGTACAGCCGCTTTTATTTCAGCAGGCAAGCCGTCCCTGCCCTGCAAAAGCATGTGGAGGGAAAAATTAAACATGCGCTACTAAACGCCGTCAGTAGCAAGGTCCACCTGACCACCGATGCATGGACCAGTAACCATGGACAGGGACAATATCTTTCCCTCACTGCCCATTGGGTAAATGTTGTGGAGCCGGGTACAGATCTTGAGAGTGGCGCTGTACGTGTTCTGCCAACTCCAAGGATTGCAGGAATCCAGTCTGTACACAATGACTCCTCCTCATACTCCAGTTCCTCTGAATCAGCGCTGCAGGAGCCGTCACATTCTACCTCCAAATGGACCCGTGTTACCTGTTACGACCGATATGAGCACAGCCATGGCCAAACGTCAACAGGCCGTATTGAAATTAATTTCTTTGGGGAATCGAGGCCACACAGTGCAGGAGCTCTGGAATGCCATCAAGCAGGAGAGCGACGTGTGGTTTGTTCCAGCGAATCTCCAGCCAGGCATGGTAGTGTGTGACAATGGCCGAAATCTGGTGGCAGCTCTGGGCCTAGGCAACCTCACTCACATCCCATGTCTGTCACATGTGCTCAACTTGGTCATGCAGAGTTTTTTGAGGGACTATCCGGATCTTGATGCACTGCTGCACATGGTCCGCATAGAGTGTGCTCACTTGCGGTGTTCCAGCATGGCAAGATCGCGCATTGAAGCTCTACAGCGCTGATTCCTCCTTCTGGAACATCGCATCATATGTGACCTACCCACCAGGTGGAATTCAACGTTACATATGTTGGAGAGATTGTGTGAGCAGCAGGCAGCAGTAATGGAGTACCAGCTGCATCAGGCGCAAACAAGTCGCACTGCGCGCCGTTCACACTTCACCACCACTGAGTGGGCCTCTATGAAGGACATCTGCCATGTTTTGCGTGCCTTCAATGATTCCACGTGGATGGCGAGTGCAGATGATGCACTAGTCAGCATGACTTTCCCCCTTATCTGCCTGCTTGAAAAAACACTGCAAGCACTAAGGGAGGAGGTTGTGGAAGAGGTGCAGGATGAGGAGTCACAAATGCCATCTGCTTCTAAACAGTCTGCGCAACGTGCTTCCTCACAAAGGCCTAGGCAGGGGACACTTTGTGAGGAGGATGAGGAGGAGTCAATGGAGGAGGAAGACATCTGTCCAGAGGAGGGAGGTACACAATGCTCTAGTAGTCAGTATGTAGAGCGAGGGTGGGGTGATGCAGAGCAGGCAGAGATGACACCTCAAGCAGGGGACAGCGTTTCTTGGCCAGATGGCAGTCTGCAGCACATGGTTGATTTCATGCTGCAGTGCCTGAGAAGCGACTGCTGCATCGCCCACATTCTCAACACGGCTGATCATTGGGTGTACACCCTCCTAGATCCTCGCTACCGGGACAACTTACAAAGCCTCATAACACCGTTGAACCGGGAGCGTAAAATGCGGGAGTACCAAGACACACTTGTGCATTCCATCATGTTCTCCATTCCACCAGAGAGAAGTGCTGCTAGTGCTTTACAAAGCATCTCAGTGCGTCGAGGCAGTGGAGGAAGCTCTGCACAAAGAGGGAGCAGAAGCAGCGCCTTGACACAAGGCAAGACCAGTATGGCCCAAATGTGGCAAAGTTTTGTGTCCCCACCACAAATGTCTACACCATCACAGACGGCTCCAGTCAGCAGGAGGCAACGTTTCCGCCAGGTGGTGACAGACTACATGTCTTGCCCTCTCAGTGTTCACCAACACGGCTCTTCCCATTTCAAGTTTTGGGTCTCTAAGCTGGATACATGGCCAGAGCTTAGCCAGTATGCATTGGAGATGCTGGCTTGCCCTGCTGCTAGTGTATTATCAGAACGCATCTTTGGTGCCACAGGTGGTGGACTAACAGACCGTCGCATGCGACTATCCTCCGATAACGTTGACCGGCTTACTTTTCTGAAAATGAACAAGGCTTGGATCTTGCAGGAGTTTGCCAGTCCTCTTCCAGATTAAATAATTAGTTGGCAACAGTATCCAGGTCTCCTGTTGTGTTCATGTTTCTACCACCTGAACTGTAATCCCTGGGCTCCAACACCTCCAGTTGTTGCTCAGAAGTGCCGTCTGTACAGTCAACACTTGCTCCTGTGTTATTGGGGTTCAGTAACGTCAGCTGATCCCCTGCTGTGTGTCCGGCAATTTCTCCTGCTCCGACCACACTCACACTACTACAGATATTAAACTTGCTCCAATTAGGCCTCTGGCTACACTCTGTTTCTCCTGTAATCCCTGGGCTCCAGCACCGCCAGTTGCTGCTCAGAAGTGCCGTCTGCACAGTCAATACATGCTCCAGTGTTATTGGAATTCAGTAACGTCAACTGATCCCCTGCTTTGTGTCCGGCAATTTCTCCTGCTCTGTCCACATTCACACTACTACAGATATTAAACTTGCTCCAATTAGGCCTCTTGCTACACTCTGTTTCTACTGTAATCCCTGGGCTCCAACACCGCCAGTTGCTGCTCAGAAGTGTCTTTGGCACGGGTACTCCCTCCTGCCCAGCCTGGTTACAGCACGCCAGCTGTTTCCGGGTAGTGTCAACATCACTTTGCCTCCAATACGTTGTACTATCGTGTTGCGGTCGGGTTAGCCGACTCTATGGTGCCTGCAGTTTAGGTGCTTCCTATGTGGGCTGCGGGATCTGGCAATGAAGGCTGGTTCCATAGTGCCAATAGGACAAGCTCCCCCTGTAGGACTGTGGTTTTCGGTAACTCTGGCCGGCTTGCGGCCTTGCAACTTTTTTTTCATGTGTACCTTCTGCTGCCTATCTTAGTTCCAGTACCATTAGCTGGTTCTTTGGAAGTCAATCTTGTATATGTCCCCCTGGGTTCCAGTAACGTCAGCTGGTTCCAGGCAGAGCCTTTGGCTTAGGTGCCTCCTTCTCGGTATCCGAGTTCCACCAATGTCTGCTGGTCCTTGGTAGTGCTTTCTGGCACAGGTACCTCCTGCTTAGTAACCGGGTTCCAGTACCATCAGCTGGTCCTCGGTAGTTCCATTGGCTCTTGTACGTTCTGCTACCCATCCAAGTTCCAGTACCGTCAGCAGGCTCTCAGCAGTTCCTCAGCCTTCTTGTACCTTCTGCTACATTTTCAAGTTCAAGCTTTTTGAAATGGTTTTTGATAATCACTCTGGATGTCCCTGACGACGACCCTAAAGACGACGACCCTGAAGACCACCCCGAAGAAGACGACGACCACGAAAACGACGACCCTGGAGACGACGACCCTGAAGACCACCCCGAAGAAGACCAAGAAGATGACCCTGAAGAGGATGATGAAGGAGAAAGTGTGGGAGAAGTAAAAAAAGAAGGTGAAGAGCATGGAAGTAGTGAAACATAAATATCTGACAAAATATAAAAAAGCTTAACATAGTCAATATTTTTGTAACTCCGAATGTCTTAAAAAAAAATGAATTCCTGCTATTCCATTTGAGGTTTACTCTATGCCTTTAATGTCTCCTCCACCTCCCCCAATACATTCTACATTATTCTTAGTTGTTTTCCTTCATGTAGAATTAACCGTGCAAGGAAAGTAAGGGTTTATTTTCATTCCGATATTTGTGTCCCATTGACTTGCATTGGTTTCCAGTATCGGAATCGGCGATATCCGATATTTTTGGAGTATCGGTCCGATCCAATCTGATCCGATATTTCCCGATATCGGAAGGTATCGCTCAACACTAGTCTTAGGTCATTAATGGAGTGGACTGCTCGGGTTGTAGGCAGAGATGAGGGCAAGAGATGTATGGTGATGCAGAACTGATTCAGCATTATTCTTGAGAATTTTCTTTCTTTGATTCATAAACCTCTTTACTGTGGCTCCATTAGTGTGACAAAAATTTTTTGAATATATATTCTTTTTTTCTAAATGCCTGACTGATCTAGATTTTATTTAATTACTTTTATTTTATTTTATTAGCAAGGGGACATCTGTAGCTATTGGTCTATTGTAGGATGAGTGCATTGTGTTTATACAACATCATTTTTAGGTATTTTCAATTATATGTGGCTGACAAAAATGCATTAATACTTTTATGACCTATAATGCCTTTTTTCTAACTACCATGATGTTAATCACTATCCTATTTTGTGCCTTGGACCCCACATGCTTTTAGTAGGGCCATATGTCCTTTTCTTATTTCTTTCAACTATGATTGTATCACTATTTAATAAAGATTTTTTTATATATATATTTTACAATTTGTGTATGAACTCCAAGTTTTTTGTTTCTATCGCTATGACGATTCTCTGGAGCCAACGGTCATGTGACCACAAATAAGTGATTTGCATACTTCCAGACACATTCTGGCTAGATGCATTTGGCCTTGCACAATACACTTGCATTTAGTGAAGCCATGCACATCTAGTTGCTCACAGCGCCGGCACCGTAAAATTCTTACATCACTCAATGCACTTGATGTGAAGATTCACAAGTCTGCAGTAATACAGAGTGACTGCAGACCTGGTCCCTAAGGCCGGACATCCACTTAAATGATAGCAATGAATCATACTGTATACAAAAAAAGGGCGCAGAGACTCCAGAAACACGTCAGTGAATATTATGACAATGTCCTAGGGACAATGTCCTTTGTCTATTCCCTATGGATTGCCAATAGAGAAGCAACATGGGTATGCCATTTTCCTCCAATTTGAAAGAGTATATCAAGGTGAAATCCCCGAGAGGAGTGACACATACAGATGTGAAAAAGAAATACTTGCTAACTATAGATGTGGTAAGCTCAGGGCTGGTGTTAGGTGCAGCTGCCTAGGGCACCAGATCCTCCAGGGGCCCCCAGCCAGTGGCGTGCCGCTAATTGCCCCCCTCATTGTGCATTCAACTTGTTGAAAGCAGTGATGGAGTAAAGAGCGTTAGATGACACTCCCTCTCCCATCACTCTCCCTCTGCTTGTGACTCAGTGGCCGCACGTTGATGTCACTCATCGTGCACCATGCTATGCCAGCAGTGGAACGGATGAGACCAGAGCAGAGCCTGAAGCAACATGGGAATGAGGAGAGGTAAATAGTGTGTGTTTGTTTTTGCATTAATGTGTGTATTATACTGTTAGTGTGTATGCATTATAGTGTATGTGGGGGCTGCACTATACTGTGTGAGGGGGGGGCTGCATTATACTGTGGGTGGGGGGCTGCACTATACTGTGTGTGGGGGGCTGCATTATACTCTGATTGGGGAAGGCTGTACTATACTGTGAGTGTGGGGACTGCACTATACTGTGTGCAGGGGGCTGCATTACACTGTAAGTGGGAGGCTGCACTATACTGTTTGTGTGTGGAGGCTGCATTATACTGTGAGTGGGGGAGGCAGCACTATACTGTGTGTGTAGAGGGCTGCATGACACTGTGTGTGGGAGGCTTCACTATACTGTTTGTGTGTGGGGAGCTGCACTATACTGTGTGGGGGGCTGTACTATACTGTACTATGAGCTGGGGAGGCTGCACTATATTGTGTGTAGGAACTGCACTATGCTGTGTGTGGTGGAGGCTGCACTATACTGTGTGTGGGGGGCTGTATTATACAGTGGATGGGGTCTGCACTATACTGTTTGTGTGTGGGGGGCTGCACTATACTGTGAGTGAGGGGATGGATTATACTGTGAGTAGGGGAGGCTGCACTATACTGTGTGTGTGGGAACTGCACTGTACAGTGTTTGTGGGGGCTGCAATATAATTTGAGGGGGCTGCATTATATTCTGAGGGGGCTGCATTGTACTCTGAGGGGGCTGCATTATACTCTGGGGGCTGCATTATACTGTTTGTGTGTGGGACTGCACTATACTCTGGGGGCTGTGTCATACTGTGTGTGGGGCTCCATTACACTGTGAGGGGGCTGCATTGTGCTCTGAGGGGGCTGTATTATACTCTGGGGGCTGCATTATACTTTGGAGGACTGCATTATACTATGTGTGTGGGACTCCATTGTACTCTGAGGGGGCTGCATTGTACTCTGAGAGGTCTGCATTATACTCTGGGAGGGCTTCATTATACTCTACGAGGCTGCATTATACTTTGGGGGGCTACATTATACTGTGTGTGGGACTGCATTATACTCTGAGGGGTTGCATTATCCTATGGGGGCTGTGAAATATTGTGTGTGTGGCACTCCATTATACTCTGAGGAGGCTGCATCGTACTCTGAGGGGGCTACATTGTACTCTGAGGGGGCTGCTTTATACTCTGGGGGCTGCATTACACTCTGGGGGCTGCGTTAAACTTAGGGGAGGCTGCATTATACTCTGGGGGGCTGTATTATACTCTAGGGGGCTGCATTATACTCTGATTGGGCTGAATTGTACTCTGAAGGGGCTGCATTATGCTCTATAAGGGGGCAGCATTGTGGTATATTAGGGGGCTGCAGTATACTATGAGGGGGGGCTGCAGTATACTTCATGAGGGGGCTGCAGTATAGTCTATGTGGGGGACTTCAGTATACTCTATGAGGGGGGCTTGTCAATCATACTCATTTAATGGCCTGAACTCAGCCCAACTGTAATGTTTCTGTGTGATCGTGCAATATGTGAGCATTTGGGACCCCACTTTAAACTTTTGCCCAGGGCCCCACTTTACCTCACTGGGTAAGCTCATACATGACTTGTTTTAAACCACCAAACATACTTCTCCGCTACATATAATAAAACCTAAATAAAGTTGTTGTTAGGAGTCAGATTTCTGCCTCTTCTTTGCTGAAATCTAGATCCTCACATTCTGCAATCTCCTGCGCTTTTCCTGCTGCAGAGGAGATTGCAGAGGAGATTGCCCTGCGGCAACTCTTTCCTGAGGCTAAGTCCTTTGTTCCCTCATCTGAGCATGCTCAGGGGATGAACTCCCATTGGAGTTCGGGAGTCAGGTGCTCAGGTCCTGTGTCGAATCCCATTGGCTCTTCCTGGAGCCTTGGAGATTTCCGGAAGGTCCCGTTCATTTTAAAAAGCGCGCATGGTTGTTCCGCCCTGCGCTAGTATATTCATACTTTCTGTTGTATGTTTGTTGATGGATGCTTGGACTGGTGAATGACTCATTTGAAACCCCCATTCCTCTGATACTACGTCTGTGTGAGTGTTTGAGTTCTGCCAGTAGCAGCGCTAGCGCCAACGCGCATTTGCTCCATCTATCTCAGCAGCTTAGCGTCTGCATTGCGCCAGCGTGATAGCGACGTTTTGCCAGCGGCGCAATTATCGCCGCACTGCGATTGCAGTCCCGCCGGGCGTTCCCAGTTGCGACGCCACGCACACGTGTCTCTACGGTAGGTCTAGACGGAGTAGTCCTGCTGTCTAAGGCTACTCCTGTGCCCAAAAATACCGCGTGTGCATCGCTGAGATTCTGTGACCTTAAACAGACTCAGCGTTTCTGTGTTCGGTTTTTGCTTGCAGCCTCTGTGATTGTAACAGAGCTTGTTTAGTGCAATAGGGTGCAGTTTAACCCTTTGCACACTGCCGCCAGATTGCTTTGCCTTCACTTAGCTGCGGTTTTTCCAGCTTCCGCACGGTGGACCCCGAGTGGCGAAGGCACTTTGATTATATTTTTATTTAGGGCCTTCCGCCACTCCTAACAGTTGTATTGTGTACATTACACAAAAATAACAATGATTTACAATACAGCCACCATAATTAATAAATGAAAATTTGTTTAAACTGTGGGAATTCTTGCTGAACAGACGGGCATTTCAAACTTTGTCCTACATAACATTGTTAGGGTCTAATTACTCCATATTTACTTCTTTGGAAACATCAACCAGAGAACTTGATTCAATTATCTGTCTAAATTGCATTCTGGAAGAAATTAACACATCATGTATAAAAAATAATTTAATATCCTTTTTTATGAATTGCTTCTTAGACTTAAGAATACGTTTGATCTAATAATCATTCCTGACAGAGTGTGTGTAAACCTATCAAGATGCTGATAAAATGTGATACATCTGAGAAGTCATGACCCCTCTTTAATAGACACAATATCAATGAAGTAGTTAAAGTACTTAAGTATTTTGTATTTTAAATGAGCCTATTTTGCAACCAACCATTCAATGAAAAACAATCACTTTGACAAATGAGGTAGGGAATGAGTGGGGAATATTCCATTACCGAGCTTACAAAAATGATTATGTGTAAATTGACACAGAATTAATATGATTAAGATATGCAAGACATTTCAAAAATGTGCAAGTCTGTAATATTTAACAGTGTGCATTCCTGGAGACTGGGACTTTAAGGAGCCATGGGAGAGGAGAGACATATATATGCCATTTACTAAGGTTGGCAGTGTTCTGGAGCACTGACACATATCTCTATGAAACACTATTGCTGGTATAGTTGTGGAACATTGTAGGGGCACTGTCATTGAGCACTGTAATTGACATACTGTTTTCACTGAGAGCCAGCCATTTTGGTTTTCTTGCTCTAGTTGCACCAAGGGTGATGAGAATGGCTTTATAAAAGGAGATCTGGAAACTTTGCAAAAACATTGTTATTTTTGAAAATGTTGTGGAAGATTATACATATATATATATATATATATATATATACATACTGTATATATACTGTATATATACTAAGTGTATCTATATGCAGTCTCTAAAGATTCCAGAAAACATGTAAAAACACATTTGCAATTTGATTGCTTTTATACTTGTCGTTGACTTTACTGAGCTCAGAGGGGGTAATTTGATAATAGTTTACGAACCATGTTTGGAGACAAATGATATGGCAAGGGTATATTGTCTAAATAGAAGAAAACTAGGGGGCAGAGCCCACCAGAAACGTTCGTTCTTCATATTTGAAGATGGTCATGACATCAGGGCTTAGAGGAGGATCAGTGGCTGTAGGTTCAGAGTTGACTGATGAGGCCAATCCTGGCCCTGAAGGCTCACCCACATACATGACATAAGTAACTAGATGTGGTCAGGACATTAAATACCTCTTGTGCCATGCTCACAGCTTGCTTTCTTTCTGCCTTAAAGATTCTCCTATCTTTAGCTGCCAATACTTCTGAGGTGATCCTGCCTGGGCAAGCTTCTCCCATTGGTTAATGTGTCCAAGGTTTTTAAGAGATGCTTTAAGGCAGTCTTTATAACATTTTTTTGCTTTTTCACCATAATACAAGGCTGCTGGTATGATTTTCCTGGAACAAGTTGGCATATAAGTTCAGTCTTTTAAGTATTGATGATGAGACCAAAGTTGTCACAATTAATACATTATGTAATGGGGTATTATTAGAAATATTGTCCTTAGTTTTCCCTCTATAGTTAAGTTATTACACTTATCTATGCAAGTTAATGCTTGGAAAGTTTCTAAAAGATAGCATCCGAGGGTACTATCATTTCATTGGCAAATCTAGGACACATAAAATATTCCAGCACATGTCCCCCTAACATGTTTCACCAAAAAAACTGTGTCATCAGTGGATGGGACAATAACATGAAAGTCTTCTGATATAATTAATAATTTATAGAAACACTTTATTCTTCAATATATAGTCTGTGGGTAGTTTTTTACGTATGTTTTGCTATACTTATGTCCTTAGAAAAGCTTCTGGAAACTGGAGATTACTTTATATCTTAACCACAGGAGGTCATGTCATGTACAGCACACAGGCACTATTAGACATGCTAGTCACTCCCAGCATCTCAGACTTCATCTAACTTCACTTTCACCCATGTGATATATTCATTCACAGCCAATTTACTAGTAAAATGCCTACAATGTATAAATCTGTAAGCTAGTAATATTATAATTTTAAACAATTATAACTTGAGATAAAGCTACATGCAGCATCGGCCGTATATGGCATGAACCACAAAAACATGGTTGACCAGCCAGACAATTTTGAATGTAACACATCAATTTTACCCACAAGATCATGTACCCATTGGCAACTACTTGTGGGCATGAATTTTGGCATATGTGGCTGTCACAGTTAATTTGTCCCTATGTTAGCTGGAACTAGTTAGTAAAGATGAGCAAATCGATGAGATACTAATTGAAATTGTGCAGAATTTTTAGGAATGTTTAGCTGAACTGGTTTAAATTGCCTAAAATGGTTGCCCCCATTTTACATGTTGCAGATAGTGTTGAGCATTCCGATACCGCAAGTATCGGGTATCGGCCGATACTTGCTGTATCGGAATTCCGATACCGACTTCCGATATTTTTTCAATATCGGAAGTCGGCATCGGAATCGGAAGTTCAAAGTTGATTGACAGCCTGACGTCATCATGATGCGCGGTGTGTGCGCATCATAATGCGCCGTCATTTCGGGCCTTCCGGGGGTCTCTGCCGGCCTGCCGGGGGGCTGTGTGGACTGCCCGGGGTCTGTACCGGCCTGCCGGGGGGATGTGCCGGCCTGCCGGGGGGCTGTGTGGACTGCCCGGGGTCTGTACCGGCCTGCCGGGGGGCTGTGCCGGCCTGCCGGTGGTCTGTGCACCCTGTGGGGGTCTGTACCGGCCTGCCGGGGGGCTGTGCCGGCCTGCCGGGGGGCTGTGCTGATGTCCGGGGGTCTGTGCAAGCATCGTCCGATGGGACTATAAGTCCCATCTGGCGATGCCTGCTACCATGACAGTGATTGACACATTAGCCAATGATGGGACAGTAGTAGTCCCATCATCCGGCTAATGTGTTAAATGTTAAAAAAAAAAAAATACTACATACATACTACATATATACTACATGCATGCTACATACATACTACATGCTACATACATACTACATACATACTACATGCATGCTACATACATAACACATATATACTACATGCATGCTACATACATACTACATGCTACATACATACTGCATGCTACATACATACTACATACATACCACATATATACTACATACATACTACATGCATGCTACATACATACTACATACATACTACATACATACTACATGCATGCTACATACATAACACATATATACTACATACATGCTACATACATACTACATGCTACATACATACCACATACATACTACATACATACTACATACATACTACATGCATGCTACATACATACTACATGCATGCTACATACATACTACATATATACTACATGCATGCTACATACATACTACATGCTACATACATACTACATATATACTACATGCATGCTACATACATACTGCATGCTACATGCATGCTACATACATACTACATACATACTACATGCTACATACATACCACATATATACTACATACATACTACATACAATACATTCATACAATACATACATAGACATACAGTACATATAACATAGAGTAACATACTTACCAATACTTGTCACATTGTTCCCCGAAGCCATTGTCTTT
The DNA here is from genome assembly GCF_039654945.1 of Dendrobates tinctorius. NCBI lineage: Eukaryota > Metazoa > Chordata > Amphibia > Anura > Dendrobatidae > Dendrobates > Dendrobates tinctorius. Next base: position 71,256,524 of record NW_027361714.1, on the reverse strand, counting down.
TACGGAATAAATATTAACATAACAAACCACAAAAATACTCACCCACGATCCGAAGCAGTCCACGAGTGTGTCCCACGACGATCTTGGGTAGAGAACTGCAGCATCAGCTGATGCCGCCGTTCTCTACGGGCTGCAGGAATCCAATGACGGAAGGTAGGTATCCTTCCGCACTGTATTCCTCCGCCACTTAAAAAAAAAAAGTCCCTAGTCTCACTTTATGCCATTGCTGCATGGGAAATTCCTACACAGCAATGGCATAAAGTGAGACTAGGGACTTTTTTTTTTTAAGTGGCGGAGGAATACAGTGCGGAAGGATACCTACCTTCCGTCATTGGATTCCTGCAGCCCGTAGAGAACGGCGGCATCAGCTGATGCTGCAGTTCTCTACCCAAGATCATCGTGGGACACACTCGTGGACTGCTTCGGATCGTGGGTGAGTATTTTTGTGGTTTGTTATGTTAATATTTATTCCGTAAAAGACAATGGCTTCGGGGAACAATGTGACAAGTATTGGTAAGTATGTTACTCTATGTTATATGTACTGTATGTCTATGTATGTATTGTATGAATGCATTGTATGTAGTATGTATGTAGTATATATGTGGTATGTATGTAGCATGTAGTATGTATGTAGTATGTATGTAGCATGCATGTAGCATGCAGTATGTATGTAGCATGCATGTAGTATATATGTAGTATGTATGTGGTATGTATGTAGCATGTAGTATGTATGTAGCATGCATGTAGTATGTATGTAGTATGTATGTAGCATGCATGTAGTATATATGTAGCATGCATGTAGTATATATGTAGTATGTATGTAGCATGTAGTATGTATGTAGCATGCATGTAGTATGTATGTAGTATGTATGTAGTATGTATGTGGTATGTATGTAGCATGTAGCATGCATGTAGTATATATGTAGTATATATGTAGTATGTATGTAGCATGCAGTATGTATGTAGCATGCATGTAGTATATATGTAGTATGTATGTAGCATGTAGTATGTATGTAGCATGCATGTAGTATATATGTAGTATGTATGTAGCATGTAGTATGTATGTAGCATGCATGTAGTATGTATGTAGTATGTATGTAGTATGTATGTGGTATGTATGTAGCATGTAGCATGCATGTAGTATGTATGTAGTATATATGTGGTATGTATGTAGTATGTATGTAGCATGCAGTATGTATGTAGCATGCATGTAGTATATATGTAGTATGTATGTAGCATATATGTAGTATGTATGTAGCATGTAGTATGTATGTAGCATGCAGTATGTATGTAGCATGCAGTATGTATGTAGCATGCATGTAGTATATATGTAGCATATATGTAGTATGTATGTAGCATGTAGTATATATGTAGTATGCATGTTGCATGCATGTAGTATATATGTAGTATGTATGTAGTATATATGTAGTATGTATGTTGCATGTAGTATATATGTAGTATGCATGTTGCATGCATGTAGTATATATGTAGTATGTATGTAGTATATATGTAGTATGTATGTTGCATGTAGTATATATGTAGTATGCATGTTGCATGCATGTAGTATATATGTAGTATGTATGTTGCATGTAGTATATATGTAGTATGAATGTAGCATGTATGTAGTATGTAGTATGAATGTGGCATGTATGTAGCATGTATGTAGTATATATGTAGCATATATGTAGTATATATGTAGCATGTAGTATATATGTAGTATGCATGTTGCATGCATGTAGTATATATGTAGTATGTATGTTGCATGTAGTATATATGTAGTATGAATGTAGCATGTATGTAGTATGTAGTATGAATGTAGCATGTATGTAGCATGTATGTAGTATATATGTAGCATATATGTAGTATGTATGTAGCATGTAGTATATATGTAGTATGCATGTTGCATGCATGTAGTATATATGTAGTATGTATGTAGTATATATGTAGTATGTATGTAGCATGTAGTATATATGTAGTATGCATGCATGTAGTATATATGTAGTATGCATGTAGTATATATGTAGTACGTATGTTGCATGTAGTATATATGTAGTATGCGTGTTGCATGCATGTAGTATATATGTAGTATGTATGTTGCATGTAGTATATATGTAGTATGAATGTAGCATGTATGTAGTATGTAGTATGAATGTAGCATGTATGTAGCATGTAATTTTTTTTTTTTTTTTTTTTTTTTTTACATTCAACACATTAGCCGGATGATGGGACTACTACTGTCCCATCATTGGCTAATGTGTCAATCACTGTCATGGTAGCAGGCATCGCCCGATGGGACTTGTAGTCCCATCGGACGATGCCTGCACAGACCCCCGAAGCCTGCACAGCCCCCCGGCAGGCCGGCACAGCCCCCCGGCAGGCCGGCACAGCCCACCGGAGCCTGCACAGACCACCGGCAGGCCGGCACAGCCCCCCGGCAGGCCGGCACAGCCCACCGGAGCCTGCACAGCCCCCCGGCAGGCCGGCACAGCCCACCGGAGCCTGCACAGCCCCCCCAGCAGGCCGGCACAGCCCCCCGGCAGGCCGGCACAGACTACCGGAGCCTGCACAGACCCCCTGGCAGGCCGGCACAGCCCCCCGAAAGGCCCGTACAGACCCCAGAGAGGCTGTACAAGGCAAAAACAGGGTTTTTCTTATTCCGATACCGGAAGTCCCATAGACTTGAATGGGACTTCCGGTATCGGAATCGGCGATACCGATACTTTTTTTTAAGATCGGCCGATCCATTCCGATCCGATACTTTGAAGTATCGGACGGTATCGCTCAACTCTAGTTGCAGAAGATTGTATCAGTCAGACCTTAAAACCAATGGGTGCAGCCAGGGGAGCTTGCAGCTATCACATCACATGACATAACACAGTCAATCAGGAGAGTCTATCGCAGAATTGGAAAATCCAGCAGCCATTTTGTCGGTGATTCTGGATAGTGAGAGGACATCACAGCCCACAGCTTAGTTTTGAAGAACAATCTTAAGAAACTGTCCAGAATTTGTGTAAAGAACATTGTGTGTGAGGAAAAGAGAATAATATAGATTGTTTGGGAAAGAGATAGGAGAGTACATCAAATCAGTAAGGCAGGGTCAGAGGAGGGGCCAAAATGTTGGCAGCTGCTGCAGTGCTTACACAATCAATGCATTTATGTTACTGCTGCTAATATACTATGATTTACTATAATTAGTGATGGGCAAACCCCTGGATGTTCGAGTACACTGTGTGACAACTCTGGTCTAATACGTCCAAGAGTGGACCCTCTGGGTCGTGGATCAGGAGCCCCTGGGCCGAGCGCACCTGGTGAAGACCGACCCCTGTACAGGGATCGTTAGGGGCAGGACCGCAGGGGGCAGAACCGCGACAGCCGGTGCCAGGAGGGACGACTCGATGGACAGGCAGGCAGAAGAAGGATGGCGGGATGGGATAGCGGAAAATACTGGCCAGGAGTCCACAGGGGAGGGTTCAGAGAGGGAGCACAGGGCAGAGACAGACAGACGGAAGTGGAGCAGGCCACAGAGCACACAGGGACAACAGCAAAAGGATATGCAGGATACACTAGAATAGGTATGGGCCGATGGGTGCAAGAAGTCACACAATCACCAGGCGCCCTCAGAATAGAGCGGACGCCTGATATAGCCAGAACCCGGAAGTACGTCCTACAGACCCTCCCCTAAGCGACGCCCCCTACTAGCAGAAGAGAGCGGGGGAACGCGCGTGCGCGGCCTAAGGCCGGCGCGGTTACCCGCAGCAGAGCGGGGAGCAGAGCGGAAGCGCGCGTGGACAGGAGGGCGCAGGTGAGGGGACGCTGCGGCGGGCACCGCCGCTGAAGGGGCATCGGCGGGCACGGCCGCCGATGTCACAGTACCCCCCCATATGTCCTCCCCTTCTGAGGTTGGTCAGAAATCTTTTCATGATAAGGGGGGCATCGACATTCTCTCGGGGCTCCCAGGACCTCTCCTCTGGACCAAAACCCTTCCAGTCGATAAGAAAAAGAGTTTTACCCTTGACCCTTTTCATGGCCAAAATGTCCTTTACTTCAAAGACATCGTTCGAACAAATTGGCGAAGGAGGGGACATGGAGGTTGGTTGGAACCGATTCAAAACTACAGGTTTAAGGAGCGAGATATGGAAGGCGTTAGGGACCCGGAGCGATGCCGGCAACCTCAATTTGTAGGCTACTTCGTTAATGCGCCCAAGTACTTCAAAAGGCCCGATGTATCGAGGACTTAATTTGTAAGCAGGGACTTTTAGGCGGATATGTTTGGTAGAAAGCCAGACTTTGTCCCCGGGATGGTACGGGGGTAGATCCCTTCGTCTCTTGTCTGCGTGTTTCTTAATTCGGATGCTGGCTACCTCGAGCGCCTCCCTGGTCTCCTTCCAAATTTGCGAAAATTCCTTGGCGAGGGTATCTGCTGCAGGGACTCCAGACGATGCGGAAAAGGGCAACGGAACCCCAGGATTTAGCCCAGTTACCACAAAGAACGGCGTCTTGGACGTTGATTCGCTGGGATGATTATTATGAGCGAATTCCGCCCAAGGTAGGAGTGAGACCCAATTATCCTGATGGGCGTTAGAAAAGTGGCGTAAGTAGGTGGTCAGAATTTGGTTAATCCGTTCCACTTGGCCATTGGTTTGTGGATGATACGCTGAGGAGAAGTCGAGAGACGTGCCCAGGAGCCGACAGAGAGCCCTCCAGAATCGGGAGGTAAACTGGACCCCTCGATCGGTCACGATTCGTAGAGGAAGACCATGCAGCCTGAAAACCTGGTGGATAAAGATCTCGGCCAACTTCGGAGCAGATGGCAGTCCGGACAAGGGAATAAAGTGGGCCATCTTGGAGAAGCGGTCTGTGACGACTAAGATGGTAGTACATCCAGCAGAGCGAGGCAGATCAGTCACGAAATCCATGGCGATTTGCTGCCAAGGAGCCTCTGGCACAGGCAACGGATGAAGGAGACCGGGGGGCAGAGTCCTTGGAACCTTGTTCTGAGCACAGGTCCTGCAGGAGGCTACAAAGTCCTTTGCGTCCTGGTGGAGAGAGGGCCACCAGCAATACCGGGAGAGAAGCAAAAGGGTCTTCTTAATCCCAACGTGCCCAGCAACCTTGGAGGAATGTCCCCAGCGCAGCACTTCCAGACGTTTGTTTGAAGGAACGAAGGTCTTGCCAGGCGGAAGAGTAGAGAATCTCACAGGGGCCACGGAGATAACTTTAGCCGGCTCGATAATATATGATGGATCCTCCTCCTTTTCAGGTGGCTGCAAAGACCTGGAAAGCGCATCAGCTTTGATGTTCTTACTGCCGGGCCGGAAGTGGAGCTTAAACTCAAAACGGGAAAAATACAGGGCCCACCTGGCTTGTCTGGAGTTGAGTCTCTGGGCAGATTGCAGGTAGGCCAAGTTCTTGTGGTCCGTGAAGATAGTAAAGGGATGCACTTCCCCTTCGAGCAGATATCGCCATTCCTCCAGCGCCATCTTAATGGCCAACAATTCCCGGTCCCCAATGGAGTAGTTGCACTCCGCAGGAGAAAAGGATTTGGAGAAGAACCCGCAGGGGACTAGACGTCCGGATGGAGCCTGTTGGGAAAGGACCGCCCCAGCTCCAGTGGAGGAGGCATCAACTTCCAGGATGAAGGGCCTACTAGCCACTGGGCGGTGTAGGATCGGAGCAGAGGCAAACGAGCGTTTCAGGGCAAGAAAGGCGTCCTCGGCTTCGGAAGACCAGTCGTTAGACTTCGTCCCCTTACGGGTCAGGACCGTGATGGGCTTGGTGACTGTAGAAAAGTGGGGTACAAACTGTCGGTAATAGTTAGCGAAGCCGAGGAAACGCTGGATGGCCTTTATGCCAACTGGACGAGGCCACTGGAGTACCGCGGACAGCTTCTCCGGATCCATCTTAAGGCCGGAGTCCGTGATGATATATCCCAAGAAAGGTAACGCTGTTTGCTCGAAGAGGCACTTCTCAATCTTGGCGTAAAGACGATTTTCTCGAAGGCGCTGCAGGCCATGCGTACACTTCTCCGATGGGAGGAGAGATCGGCCGAGAAAACGAGGATATCGTCCAAATACACCACCACGCAGGAATAGAGTAGGTCCCGGAATACCTCATTTACGAATTCCTGAAACACCGCCGGAGCATTGCAGAGACCGAACGGCATGACCAAGTATTCATAATGGCCGTCCCGAGTATTGAAGGCCGTCTTCCACTCGTCCCCCGCTCGGATTCGGATTAAGTTGTAAGCTCCCCGCAGATCCAACTTCGTGAAGATTCTGGCCCCCTCAGCCGGTCGAAGAGTTCTGGAATCAGCGGGAGCGGGTACCTGTTTTTAACAGTGATGTTGTTCAGGCCCCGGTAATCAATACAGGGTCGCAGGGACCCATCTTTCTTCCGGACGAAGAAGAAACCTGTGCCCGCAGGGGACGAGGATTTCCGGATGAACCCCTTGGCCAGATTCTCCTGTATGTATTCCGTCATAGCCGTGGTCTCTGCTGGGGATAGAGGATAGGTTCTCCCTCTGGGAGGGGTGGCTCCGGGGACCAGGTCGATAGGGCAGTCATAGGAGCGATGAGGTGGTAAAGAGTCCGCCTCCTTTTTGCTGAACACATCAGCAAACATGTGATAGGGTGCGGGTAGACCCGGAAGGTCGGCAGGCCTCGAGCATGGACGGGGACGAGTGAGAGCCCGTAGGCAGTGCTCCTGGCAGGAGTGCCCCCAACGGAGAACTTCCCCAGAGCGCCAGTCAATCACCGGCTCGTGCCGTCTGAGCCAGGGTAGCCCTAGAAGAACAGCATGGGCTAGTTGTGGCAGGACATAAAAGGCTATCCTCTCGAGGTGGAGTGCTCCGATTTGAAGGTCTACTTCGACGGTAACCGTGGTGATGAGTCCGGGTAAAGGTTTACCATCAACGGAGGAAATAGCACGAGGGTTCCTCAATACAATCACCGGAATCCGGAGTTTATCAACCTCCTCCTGGCGGATGAAATTACCAGCAGCACCCGAGTCCACATACGCCTCCACAGATCCACGCTCCCGACCTGCAATTATCAAAGCTGAAAGGGTAAGGGGGAGAGAGGAATTTTGATCACCTAGGGGGTCCTCTCTTACCTGACCTAGGTGGAGGCATTTCCCGACCTCTCTGGCTTCTCCGGACAAGAACGCACAAAATGGTTTGCACCTCCGCAGTACAGGCAGAGTCCCTTGGTCATCCTCTCCCTGCGCCGTTGCTCGGACAGTCTGACACGATCAATCTGCATTGGCTCAGGAGCGGTACTAACAGGAGATGCAGGGAAACGAGGGACAGGAGCCTGGTACAGCCTAAAGGACCTTCTCTCTCCGACCGCCTCTCGAGCGCGCTCCTGAAAGCGTAAATCAATCCGAGTGGCCAGCGAAATAAGGTCCTCCAGAGTGGTGGGGGTGTCTCGCCCGGCAAGCTCATCCTTGATCTTACTGGAGAGGCCTCTCCAAAAGGCTCCCACAAGAGCCTCATTGTTCCACCCCAACTCTGAAGAGAGGGTCCGAAAGCGGATGGCGTATTGCCCCACTGTGAGGGAACCCTGGCGGAGGTTAAAAAGGGCCTCCGTGGTGGATGCTAAGCGACCCGGTTCATCGAATACCTTGCGAAAGGTTTCCAAGAAGGTCTGAATGCTTGACACTACGGGGTCATCCCTCTCCCACAAGGGGTTCACCCAGGACAGGGCCTCACCCTCGAGATGGGACACAATGAACGCCACCTTGGCGCGGTCAGTAGGATACTGAAGGGGGGCAAGCTCAAAATGTAGCCTGCATTGATTCAGAAAACCCCGGCATAACTTAGGGTCTCCGCTGTACCTGGGGGGTTTACCCAGACGGGGAGACGGGGCAGAGACTACGTCACGGGGGGAGGTTGCTGCGGCAGCAGAGGATTGCAGAGCAAGCAATCGATCATCCACGGATGCCATGTAACCTAAGATATGGGATTGAGCATCGCGCTGCTGCGCGAGCTCCTGCGCGAGCTCCTGCTGGAGGCTGACCAGGAGGGGAGCGTGTCCGGGGTCAGAGGTCTGCAGGGCGGATAGCCGGGTGTCCATAGACTTCATAAAGGACATTATCCGGGTCTGATTTTCACGAAGGAAAAGTAATTCCTTTTGTGTGGCGGCTGCGGCACCGGCGGGATCCATGGCCTGGTTATACTGTGACAACTCTGGTCTAATACGTCCAAGAGTGGACCCTCTGGGTCATGGATCAGGAGCCCCTGGGCCGAGCGCACCTGGTGAAGACCGACCCCTGTACAGGGATCGTTAGGGGCAGGACCGCAGGGGGCAGAACCGCGACAGCCGGTGCCAGGAGGGACGACTCGATGGACAGGCAGGCAGAAGAAGGATGGCGGGATGGGATAGCGGAAAATACTGGCCAGGAGTCCACAGGGGAGGGTTCAGAGAGGGAGCACAGGGCAGAGACAGACAGACGGAAGTGGAGCAGGCCACAGAGCACACAGGGACAACAGCAAAAGGATAGGCAGGATACACTAGAATAGGTATGGGCCGATGGGTGCAAGAAGTCACACAATCACCAGGCGCCCTCAGAATAGAGCGGACGCCTGATATAGCCAGAACCCGGAAGTACGTCCTACAGACCCTCCCCTAAGCGACGCCCCCTACTAGCAGAAGAGAGCGGGGGAACGCGCGTGCGCGGCCTAAGGCCGGCGCGGTTACCCGCAGCAGAGCGGGGAGCAGAGCGGAAGCGCGCGTGGACAGGAGGGCGCAGGTGAGGGGACGCTGCGGCGGGCACCGCCGCTGAAGGGGCATCGGCGGGCACGGCCGCCGATGTCACACACTGGGTTAGGCCAAACAGTTAGAAAATTTGATACAGGTACCAGAACAATAAGCAAAAAGCACAAATATCATGAACTAAAAAGTAAAAAATATACGGCAAATAATGCATAAAGGTAGTAATAATAATAAGGGTATTTAGTAAACATAATTTTGATCAAAATAATGTACAAGCCATCCCGCCACGTCACGGCAACCCTTATGGGACAGTCCCTACTCTAGTATTTAAAACCTTTTCACTTGCCAAGTGACGTGAATGTGAATAAGGATCGAGCGGCTGAACCACTAGTAACAGCTTAGGCCAGACTGGATGGCTTTCCCAGCTCAGAAAAAGGGCGGTCACACCCAAATATGCACTGAATGCACAATGAAATGAATAAAAAACAAATCTGAACTGAGAAAAGTAAGTTAATGTGTATGCACAATGTAAGTGCATATTAACACATGACCATTAACCAGAGAAAACAAAAAGCAAAAAGCACAAATATCCTGAACTAAAAAGTAAAAAATATACGGCAAATAATGCATAAAGGTAGTAATAATAATAAGGGTATTTAGTAAACATAATTTTGATCAAAATAATGTACAAGCCATCCCGCCACGTCACGGCAACCCTTATGGGACAGTCCCTACTCTAGTATTTAAAACCTTTTCACTTGCCAAGTGACGTGAATGTGAATAAGGATCGAGCGGCTGAACCAATAGTAACAGCTTAGGCCAGACTGGATGGCTTTCCCAGCTCAGAAAAAGGGCGGTCACACCCAAATATGCACTGAATGCACAATGAAATGAATAAAAAACAAATCTGAACTGAGAAAAGTAAGTTAATGTGTATGCACAATGTAAGTGCATATTAACACATGACCATTAACCAGAGAAAACAAAAAGTAAAAAGCACAAATATCCTGAACTAAAAAGTAAAAAATATACGGCAAATAATGCATAAAGGTAGTAATAATAATAAGGGTATTTAGTAAACATAATTTTGATCAAAATAATGTAAAAGTCATCCCGCCATGTCACGGCAACCCTTATGGGACAGTCCCTACTCTAGTATTTAAAACCTTTTCACTTGCCAAGTGACGTGAATGTGAATAAGGATCGAGCGGCTGAACCACTAGTAACAGCTTAGGCCAGACTGGATGGCTTTCCCAGCTCAGAAAAAGGGCGGTCACACCCAAATATGCACTGAATGCACAATGAAATGAATAAAAAACAAATCTGAACTGAGAAAAGTAAGTTAATGTGTATGCACAATGTAAGTGCATATTAACATATGACCATTAACCAGAGAAAACAAAAAGCAAAAAGCACAAATATCCTGAACTAAAAAGTAAAAAATATACGGCAAATAATGCATAAAGGTAGTAATAATAATAAGGGTATTTAGTAAACATAATTTTGATCAAAATAATTTTTTTTTTTTTTTTAGGTACCAGAACAATACCTGAACCCAGACCCCATTCACTTGAATGGGGGTCCCAAACATTCAGCATTTGTAATGCTTGTCATGTGCATGACAGCGCAGCAAACACTGCCTCTGATCGGCGGTAAAATCATTACCGTTGGTCAGAAAATTGTGCTGATATAAAGTAGACATGTGGGAAATGTTATTTATGAACTATTTTGTGTGACATAAAACTTTGATTTAAGGGCATGAAAATTTAGTTTGAAAATTGAAAACTTCTCAAAACTTTTGCCAAATTTCCATTTATTTCATAAAGAAATGCAAGTTATATAGAAGAAATGTTACAACTGACTTGAAGTACAATATGTCACAAAAAATCTCAGAATCAGTGGGATCCATTAAAGTGTTCCAGAGTTATAACTTCCAAAAGTAACAGTGGTCAGAATTGTAAAATTTGGCTTGGTCATAAAAAGATTGGCGAACCCAAACAATAGAGTTCGGTGTCCGTACTGAACAACTACTATTCGAGTACTCACCAGAGACATTCATACATGCACACAACACTCACTCCACATGGTCTATAATCTTTTTATATATTAGCGCATGGCCGGGCGGCCATGCGAACCTTTTATAGTTGCAGCCTTCCGGGACCTTCCTGGTGGTCCAATCGGAGCAGCAACAGGACCTGAGCAATTGACCTCCGACCTCCAATAAGAGGTCGTCCCACGGGCATGCTCAGTAGGAGAAAGGCAGGACTTAGTCACGGGAGCGTCTGCTCACCACTGACTCATGCATGGAGGAGCAACCAGACTCCTAGCATTAGCCTGGGCCAGGCGCTGGCACTGACATCTCTGCTGAGCAGGAACCTCTGCGGCCACAGAAGAATGGGAGATGGCAGAGGACATGGCTTGAGATTCCCCCTGTGCAGTGAGGGAAACTCGACGCCTAACATTTGGTTTCTGAAAGCTGATGGCTGCAAAGTTCCCCAGTACCAGTTTCCCAGTCACCATTACTTCTCTAAGAAAGATGTGCCTGCGCTACACCAGCATGTTGCAAACAACATCACCTGTTCCCTGAAAAAAATTTATGTCTGTCAGGGTTAATTTCAACACTGATACCAGGACGAGAAAATATGGACAGGGACATTACATCTTGCTGACTTGGCACTGGGTAACTGGTGGCTGTGGGCGCTGTGGGGGCAGTCAGGGAAGGGGCTGCTCCACAAGTCTTGTAATCCCCAAGGCTTGCAGGGTGCTTGGGGATGGAAAACTAATTAAATCACTACACACCATAAGATGGATATCTAAACTAGTAGACAACAGAGGTTGGAGAACTAAACTACTAAACAGTTAGGGTTGGAAAGCGCCACTACACACCATAACATGGATAATTAAACTAATACACAACCAAAAATCAAAAGCGCAGAACAAACTGAGCCAAAGCAATATATATATAATATATAATAATAAAGACATTACAGCATACCAATGAACACATAGTTAAAAACAGATACCAAGAGGAAAGAGGGGTCTGCTTGCAAGCTTACAATCTACAAGAGGTGAAAGATAAAACACCTTTACTAAAGCAAATGGTGAAATAGTGGCACAACTAACTGGAGGTGCCTGCACATACAAAAAATAAATTAATTAATGGAAAATAGGCACAGTAGAGGTACAGCTCGAATACACAAGCGCAAATTATAAATTACAGAGATCAATGGATGAGACCACAAGAAGTAAAGTAAGGAACATACCACTAATCAAATTATCGGTATATATATCAAGGTAGAGAGTAGTTAGACTCAATGCAAAAAAGAAATATATGTCAATAGTGAGATATATACCAATAGTAGGTGTTCATCAAGTACCATGATTACATGTGAATTACACCTCCATTAGTTGTTCCACCATTTATTTCATCATTTGCAGTACTAAAGGTGTTTTATCTTTCACCTCCTTTTCATTGTGTCTTGATCGGCCTTCTTCTATTGGTTCTAATAGACAACCAAGTCTTGTAACCCCCAGGGCAAAACTCTGTATCTAACACTTGCCCCAGTGCTTCTGTCTCCTCCACCTTTTCTAGGGTCTCCAATTGCACCCTCAACCTCTACCTTAGTGAGACACACATTCCAACACTGCAGAAAGAATCCCCCCCATCTCCGTACTGCATAGCCAGGACTCACTGCAATCAGGCAGTGTTTAAAATAATATACCTTGGAGATCGCAGTCATAAAGATCAAGAGTTGTGGATAGCTATCCATGCTGAGTTTGAGCAATGGCTGTCTACACTCAATCTGGAGCCAGGGAAGGTCATGTGCGATAAAGGTGCAAACCTGGTGGCGACCCTATGCTGGGGCAACCTCACACATGTGCCTTGCATGGCTCGTATCCTCAACCTGATGGTACAGCAATTCCTCTGCCACTGTCCCAGCCTAGATGCGCTGCTGCAGAAATCACTGTTGCTGTGTGCTCACTTCCACCATTCCATTTAAGTTGGTATAGAGATCTTTTGGACTGCCGGTTAACCAGTTGACATGCAATGTGACCACACTGTGGAGTTCAACTCTGTAAACATTGCAGCGACGGTGGCAGCAGCACCAAGTCCTGGTGCAGTATGACATTTTGCATCGCCTGGCACAACACAGTATGGATGTGGTGCAATTCACACTTACAGAGTGGACTGTTGTGAATTCTCTTGATCTGACTTCTGAGTCGGGGCTCCCTCTGGTGGTTACTGCGGGTAGTGGAGCTGGCCGGGATGAGAGAAGTCTGCCACCTGATGACGATGATTGGAAATCAGGGGTTACTGACAGGGAGGATATAACTGAGCAGGCTTCCCTCAGTTGCTGCTGGTAATTAGTTTCTTCCTGTGCATTTTGAGGTCTGCTGTCTTCAGCCTGATCCTGCATTTTTCAGTTAAGTTGTTCATTTGCTAATCCTTTGAATCTGATCTGGTTTTGCCTCTTTCTGCTTTGCTGTGAGGGTTCAGCGTGCTCCCTGCTAGGGCAGTGCTGGATCCCGCTCTATATGTTACAGCTTGTGTCAGTTTATTCAGTCCCCTGTTATATTAGTCTCTTTTGCTTTGCTGCCAGTTCACACCAGAATGCTGATATAGTTGGGGAGAGGTTGTGAGACCTCAGTGTTTTTTGTACATCAGACATGTTGGATTCTTTAGGGTTTTTACGTGATTGCAGACAGTGTCTTTCCTTTCCTATCCTATCTAGACAGTTTGGGCCCCATCATTTACCCAAAAGTGACACCATTCTAAAAACTAAACCCCTCAAAGAAGTAAAGCAATGTGGAAGGAAAAAATTAACATTTAACTTTTTTTTGCAAAAAATTTAATTCAGAGCCAATTTTTTTTTTTCACAAGTGTTAAAAGAGAAAATGAACCACAAAATTTGTTGTGCAATTTCTCCTGAATACGCTGATACCCCATGTGTGGGGGTAAACCACTTTTTCAGCACACGGCAGAGCTCGCAAGGGAAGGCGCGCCGTTTGACTTTTTCAATGCAGAATTGGCTGGAATTGAGATCGGATGCCATGTTGCGTTCGGAGAGCCCCTAATGTTCCTAAACAGTGGAAACCCCCAACAAGTGACCCCATTTTGGAAGCTAGACCCCTTAAGGAACTTATCTAGATGTGTGGTGAGCACTTTGAACCATCAAGTGCTTCACAGAAGTTTTTAACATAGAGCCGTGAAAATTAAAAATAATTTTTTTTCCTCAAAAATGATTTTTTTAGCCTGCTATTTTTTTATTTTCCTAAGGGCAACAGGAGAAATTGGACCAGAAAGTTGTTGTGCAACTTGTCCTGAGTACGCTGACACCCCATATGTGGGGGGAACCACTGTTTGGGCGCATGGAAGAGCTTGGAAGGGAAGGAGTGCCATTTTGGAATGCAGACTTTGATGGAATGGTCTGCGGGCGTCATGTTGCGTTTGCAGAGCCCCCGATGTGCCTAAACAGCATAAACCCCCACAAGTGACCCCATTTTGGAAACTAGACCCCGAAGGAGCTTATCTAGATGTGTGGTGAGCACTTTGAACCCCAAGTGCTTCACAGAAGTTTATAACGCAGAACCGTGAAAATAAAAAAGTCTTTTTTATTTCCACAAAAGTGATTTTTTTAGCCCCCAATTTTTAGACCCCCAGAGTTGGTAAATAGCGGAAACCACTCAATTCTTGCTCCAACCCTAACCCCAACATACCCCCTAACCCTAATCCCAACCCTAATTCCTAATTCTAACCCTAATCCTAATTCGCCTTAACCCTAATTCTAACCCTAATTCTAACACTAGCTCTAACCCTAGCCCTAACCTTAATTCCAACCCTAACCCTAATTTTAACCCTAACCCTAATTCTAACCCTAATTCTAACCCTAACCCTAGCCCTAACCCTAGTTCAAACTGAGATCTACCCTACTGTATGATGTTAGTAACAGAAGACATTTCTTTTTGGGTGTGGATGACTCCTGTATAACATAGACTAGATGTCCAAACAATTTCAAAATGTGATCTCCTCTACTTTATCACGTTAGTAACAGAAAAAAAATTGTATTTTGTGTGGATGAGGCCTGTGTAGTCTAGAAGATAGGCTGAAAACAATTACAAAATCAGATCTCGGCTGCTGTATCACGTTTGTAAAAAAAATCATTTAATGTGAAACAGCTCTGCACACAGAACAATTTCAACTAGATAACAAGGTGAGATAAGGCAAGCTGTATCACATTTAGTAACAGAAACATTATTTTTTTTAATGTGCATGAGCTTTACAGACAGCTTTTTTCACCGTTACAAAATTACAACATACGGCGGACTGTATCACGTTTAGCAACACAAAAAATATATTTTTTTACGGTGCATGAGGTCTGCAGACAGCTTCATATCACAGCCACAAAATTACAATATGGGATATGGCGGGCTGTATCATATTTGCCACAAAAAAACATTTTTTAATGAGAGTGATGTCTGCAGACAGCTTCATATCACCACCACAAAATTACAACGTGGGATAGAGCTGGCTGTATCATGTTTAGCAATGGAAAAAATATTTCTTTTAATGTGCTTGAGGTCAGCAGACTGCTTCATATCACCACCACAAAATTGCAACGTGGGATATGGCGGGTGGGGATGAGCGGATACGTCAATGTTCAGTTCGGATTGTGGATTTGCAATATTCGCCAATTAACTCATCGAATATTCGCCAGACATAACCGAACGCCATTCACCTTAATGGGAGACAAAAATAAATACATGCACAACAACTTATAGCGGCTCCAAATGCTGACAAAACACATCAAATGAGGGGCAAACACCAGGAAAGGGGCCTCAATTCATCCACAGTACTAATTGTACCATGGCATTGCAGTAATCAGCCAGGCATGAGGTGTCTGGGACAGCATTTACATCTTTCAATTGAACGCCACAGTAAGACGAAGTAAGTGAGGAATGGGTGTAGGCCTACTGTGCTGGGTGCTCTGAAAATGCAACACTTCTACCTGCTTTCATGCTGAGCCACACTCAGGTGGCACAAATATCAGTTTTGTAGACTACCATTGTCAGAAAAATTTAAGGATAGTAACACAGGTAGTTGAGTCCAAGGAAGTGGAGGCCTGACGGTCTCGGAGGCCTACTGCTACAGCCAACATGGTTGAAGGAGACCCAACCAGGAGTCTACACATTTACAAAAATTAGTGGCAGACACCAACAAAGTGGCATCAACTGCAATAAAATGCAAATGGAGACTATAACGGGTGAAGTGCTGAAATCACTGTTTCATATCCCTCTGAAAGCCTGGAAGGGGCGTAACTAGGTGGCCTACCAAATCCATACTTGAACAAGTGGCAGCAGGTGAGAACTGCGACCCAAGGAAGGACAAAGAGGTGACACCAGGTGCTACTCCATGGATGACCTACAGAATGTGATCCCCTACAGTAGGTAAGCTGCTACATCCCAAAGGAGGGATGGAAAATGCAGGCAGGCACTGTAGGGATTCTGGAACCATGAGTGCAGATGGGACCGGCTGAGGAACAGAAAAGCACTGGCAGGTGCAGACTGGACTGGGCGTTTTCCAGATGGGTGCTGGCAGGTGCAATCTGAACCGGCTGATGGACAGAAGAGTGCAGACAGGTATGAGAAGATGGGCACAGACAGGTAAGAGCAGATGGGTACAGGGCAGACAAGCAGACAGGCAGACCAGGGGAACCTGACAACTATCAAGCATACAAGGCAAACTAAAAAAGTAGCTCAGGCACCTCCATTGGAAGAGAAGCCTTAAATAGAAGGTGTCGCCCAGGTATAGGTTATTAATACCTTAGGTTGATGTGGGCGGTCCCTTTAAGAGGGCGGGACTATGCACGTGCACTCACTAAGCATAGTTCCTGGTCCTACAACTGAACCTTGGTGGACACCAACACATAGTGGGCGAGATGAGGAGGTGGTGTGTGAGTGGGAGACACTGAAAGTCCTGTCTGCTAGGTATGAGGAGATTCAATGAAAGGCAAAGTCTATAATGTCAACAGATCAGAAAGTCTATATCCAACACGACAAAAGAAGTTATGCCATAAAATCAATAACCTCTATTATTCCACAATCATATACACATAAAAAACACTTAAAAGGAGATATGTGTCCAATAACACCCAATAAGGAAAATGTATGTATTGCCTCATGGCAAGCAGACACCACAGAGGAGCATACAACGTATAAGTATAAACAGAGTATAACAGTATAATAACTGCAAATGTATATAGATGCTCCACTAAGTGTCTGTCATAGAGGCACTCTTCATATAAAAAGAGATACCCAAGTATCCACACAAATGTGCACTAATATAACCTAAATGGAGAATATCTCATACAGTCATGGCCAAAAGTATTGACACCCCTGCAATTCTGTCAGATAATATTCAGTTTCTTCCTGAAAATGATTGCAAACACAAATTCTTTGGTATTATTATCTTCATTTAATTTGTCTTAAATGAAAAAACACAAAAGAGAATGAAGCAAAAAGCAAAACATTGATCATTTCACACAAAACTCCAAAAATGGGCCGGACAAAAGTATTGGCACCCTCAGCCTAATACTTGGTTGCACAACCTTTAGCCAAAATAACTGCGACCAACTGCTTCCGGTAACCATCAATGAGTTTCTTACAATGCTCTGCTGGAAGTTTAGACCATTCTTCTTTGGCAAACTACTCCAGGTCCCTGATATTTGAAGGGTGCCTTCTCCAAACTGCCATTTTTAGATCTCTCCACAGGTGTTCTATGAGATTCAGGTCTGGACTCATTGCTGGCCACCTTAGAAGTCTCCAGTGCTTTCTCTCAAACCATTTTCTAGTGCTTTTTGAAGTGTGTTTTGGGTTATTGTCCTGCTGGAAGACCTATGACCTCTGAGGTAGACCCAGCTTTCTCACACTGGGCCCTATATTATGCTGCAAACTTTGTTGGTAGTCTTCTGACTTCATAATGCCAAGCACACAGTCAAGCAGTCCAGTGCCAGAGGCAGCAAAGCAACCCCAAAACATCAGGGAACCTCCGCCATGTTTGACTGTAGGGACCGTGTACTTTTCTTTGAATGCCTCTTTTTTCTCCTGTAAACTCTATGTTGATGCTTTTGCCCTAAAAGCTCTACTTTTGTCTCATCTGACCAGAGAACATTCTTCCAAAATGTTTTAGGCTTTTTCAGGTAAGTTTTGGCAAACTCCAGCCTGGCTTTTTTATGTCTCGGGGTAAGAAGTGGAGTCTTCCTGGGTCCCCTACCATACAGTCCCTTTTCATTCAGATGCCGACGGATAGTACGGGTTGACACCGTTGTACCCTCGGACTGCAGGGCAGCTTGAACTTGTTTGGATGTTAGTGGAGGTTCTTTATTCAACATCCGTACAATCTTGCATTGAAATCTCTTGTCAATTTTTCTTTTCCGGCCACATCTAGAGAGGTTAGCCACAGTGCCATGGGCTTTGAACTTCTTGATGACACTGCGCACAGTAGACAGAGGAACATTCAGGTCTTTGGAGATGGACTTGTAGCCTTGAGATTGCTCATGCTTCCTCACAATTTGGTTTCTCAAGTCCTCAGACAGTTCTTTGGTCTTCTTTCTTTTCTCCATGCTCAATGTGGTACACACAAGGACACAGGACAGAGGTTGAGTCAACTTTAATCCATGTCAACTGGCTGCAAGTGTGATTTAGTTATTGCCAACACCTGTTAGGTGCCACAGGTAAGTTATAGGTGCTGTTAATTACACAAATTAGAGAAGCATCACATGATTTTTCGAACAGTGCCAATACTTTTGTCCACCCTCTTTGTTATGTTTGGTGTGGAATTATATCCAATTTGGCTTTAGGACAATTCTTTTTGTATTTTTTCATTTAAGACAAATTAAATGAAGATAATAATACCAAACAATTTGTGTTTGCAATCATTTTCAGGAAGAAACTGAGTATTATCTAACAGAATTGCAGGGGTGTCAATACTTTTGGCCATGACTTTATAATAACTAGCGCACATACGGGTTCTAATGCTAATCACAGCACCACACATATGAATAGATATATTGTAGCACTCAATGCATATGAATGGACATTACATAGCTCTCAATGAAAAGAAGACCAAAACAGTATGTAAATCTTACAAAGTGCAACAGTGCTAACATAAGGTCTAACATAAAGAATATGTAATGAGTGACATAATGTCAAAGATCAAAGCATATGCAAGGTGAGCTGCTGAATATTTGTAGTACCACCGAGCCAGGTCTGCCTATAGGTAATAAAGTGCAGAGTGCATATTAAGAACATACAACCTTAGTGGGCGCAGGTCCCCGACGCGCGTTTCGCTCTAGCTTCGTCCCAGGGGGTGAGTAGTATGGCCGAGAATCCTGTGTGCCCTTAAATAACCCCAAGGTTTGAGATAATTACCTCCCAGGTCTGCAGTATCTGGCATGTGACGCCGCCATGAGGCACGCCCGCCCACAGCTCCGTCACTCCCCCGTCTGACACGTCAGAACGGGGAGGAAGCAGGAAACTGCTCAGGCATCTCCATAGCGACGCACCTCACCACATGATCTCACCGCAGGCCACTTGGCCACACCTCCATCCACCGTGTCCTGGATAGAGGGGCCGCACAAGCGAACCAAGCAGACGATATCTCATAGCGATAGCCAGAAGACAGCGCATAAGTGTGCATGCTGTGCTAAGTGCACAAAGAATACATAGTGCACAATATATTCACTATTCCGCAGTGATACGCAGATCATATCATAAGATATCTTAGGGCAGTTTCAGTGGAATGGTGAGGTCTGAAGTCAGATTGTAAGCGGTCAAAGAGGGAGCAAGAGGAAAGGTGGGAGGACAGTTCAAAATGGACATGTTGTTCCAGTAGTTTGGAGGCAAAGGGGTGAAATGATATGAGGGGATAGATAGACACAGAGGATGGGGGAAGGGTGGGCTTTTTGAGGATGGGTGTGATCGAGGTATGTTTCAATCAGGATGGAAGACACCAGTTGTTAGTGACAGGTTGAAGAGGTGGATTATGCTTGTGATGAAGACTGTGGTAAGTTTGGAATGAGGTGGAATGGTATTGTGTCAAGTTCACAGGTGGTGAGGCAACGTATTCAGAGGAGAGGAGAGGGAGGGAACTTGTGGATGCAGGAAAGAATTGAAAGTACTGAATAGCTGTTTAAGGTTGTGAGACAGTTATGATATGAGGATAAAAAGTCGGTTTGTTTTAACGCAGGCAAGATTTACGCAGCATTTTTATAACTCCTGTTACTGGATGGGCAACTCCACTCCTTTTCCTTGGCAGCCATACAAGGGTACACTTTGTAGATGAGGGACAAAAAGAACATGTGCTCCAGTAGATGGCAAGCACTGCATTAAGTGACCTCTGCTCCTTTTCCTCCACCTTACACCATACAGAAGATTAAATAAATTCTGTAAAAAGCAAATCAAGACAGCAAAGATTGAGACAGAGAGACTCATTGCCAGAGAAAGTAAAAATAATCCCAAAATATTCTTTAACTACATAAATAGTAAGAAACTAAAAAATGATAGTGTTGGCCCCCTTAAAAATAGTCTGGGTGAAATGGTGGATGAGGATGAGGAAAAAGCCAATATGCTAAATGACTTTTTTTCGACAGTGTTTACACAAGAAAATCCCATGACGGATAACATGATCAGGGATAAAAATTCTCTGTTAAATGTCACCTGCTTAACCCAGCAGGAAGTACGGCGGCATCTAAAAATCACTAAAATTGACAAATCCCCGGGCCCGGATGGGATACACCCCCGAGTACTGCAGGAATTAAGCACAGTTATAGATAGACCATTATTTTTAATCTTTAAAGATTCCATAATAACAGGGTCTGTACCACAGGACTGGCGTATAGCAAATGTGGTGCCAATATTCAAAAAGGGGACAAAAACTGAACTTGGAAATTATAGGCCAGTAAGTTTAACCTCAACTGTGGGTAAAATCCTGGAGGGTTTTCTAAGAGATACTATACTGGAGTATCTGGAGAAGAATAACCTCATGACCCAATATCAACATGGGTTTACAAGGGACCGTTCCTGTCAGACTTATCTGATAAGCTTTTATGAAGAGGTAAGTTCCGGACTGGACCAAGGGAATGCAGTGGATGTGGTGTACATGGACTTTTCAAAAGCTTTTGATACGGTGCCACACAAAAGGTTGATACATAAAATGAGAACAATGGGGATAGGGGAAAATATGTGTAGGTGGGTTAAGAGCTGGCTCAGGGATAGGAAACAAAGGGTGGTTATTAATGGAGCACACTCAGACTGGGTCACGGTTAGCAGTGGGGTACCACAGGGGTCAGTTTTGGGCCCGCTTCTTTTTAACATATTTATTAATGACCTTGTAGGGGGCATAGAGAGTAGAATTTCAATATTTGCAGATGACACTAAACTCTGCAGGGTAATCAATACAGAGGAGGACAATTTTATATTACAGGAGGATTTATGTAAACTAGAAGCTTGGGCTGATAAATGGCAAATGAGCTTTAATGGGGATAAATGTAAGGTCATGCACTTGGGTAGAACGAACAAGATGTATAATTATGTGCTTAATTGTAAAACAATGGGCAAAACAGTCACTGAAAATGACCTGGGTGTATGGGTGGACGACAAACTCACATTTAGCGGCCAGTGTCAGGCAGCTGCTGCAAAGGCAAATAAAATAATGGGATGCATTAAAAGAGGCATAGATGCTCATGAGGAGAACATAATTTTACCTCTATATAAGTCACTAGTGCGACCACACTTAGAATACTGTGTACAGTTCTGGTCTCCGGTGTATAAGAAAGACATAGCTGAACTGGAGCGGGTGCAGAGAAGAGCGACCAAGGTTATTAGGGAACTAGGGGGTCTGCAATACCAAGACAGGTTATTACATTTGGGGTTATTTAGTTTGGAGAATCGAAGGCTTAGGGGTGATCTTATTACAATGTATAAATATATGCGGGGACAATACCAAGAGCTTTCTAATGATCTTTTTACTCTTAGACCTGTGACGGGGACAAGGGGGCATCCTCTACGTCTGGAGGAAAGAAGGTTTAAGCATACTCACAGACGTGGATTCTTTACTGTAAGAGCAGTGAGACTATGGAACTCTCTGCCATATGATGTTGTAATGAGTGATTCCCTACTAAAATTTAAGAAGGGACTGGATGCCTTTCTTGAAAAGTATAATATTACAGGGTATATACACTAGTTTCCTTAATATTGCGTTGATCCAGGGAGCAAGTCTGATTGCCGTATGTGGAGTCAGGAAGGAATTTTTTTCCCCAATGTGAAGCTTACTTGTTGCCACATGGGTTTTTTTTGCCTTCCTCTGGATCAACATGTTAGGGCAAGTTAGGATAGGATATGGGTTGAACTAGATGGACTTAAAGTCTCCCTTCAACCTTAATAACTATGTTACTATGTTACCATCACACACAGTATAGTCCTCAGTGGTGGCACCCCAATTAACCTTTTTTCCTCACATCACAGCTCTCCAAGCATCCATCTGACTGTTGGGAACCACAGATGACTGAGTCTGCAGTCCTTTTTACACACTGTATGCCATGAGCATAGGAAGTTTCTGACTTAGATCTATGGCCGGATGAAGTTTTGTCTGAGCATAAAGATCTATGGCCGGATGAAGTTTTGTCTGAGCATAAAACAAACCCTCGTGAACAGATGTTAAACCCATTGGGTGAAGTTGATCCATTTGAGACAAGACTGGAATATTTGAGGTGCCCGCAGACTGTGTTGTGTTGTCAAGGCAGGAAGAGGAGGAGGGTCACTCTCAGGTCGAGAAGTGGAGAACAGAGAGGATAACAATGAGGTAGTAGATCACGCTTGATGTTAACACAGAGGCATGCAGCTGAGTAGCTCAGCAGAGGAGGAGGAAGAAGAAGACGAGGAGGTTACTTAGACACAGAGCTATGCAACCACGACAACGAATGCATCCTGAGGCCCAAATCTGGCAGTGGGCAGCAGCATTTGGAGTTCTGCAGTTGCCTAGTTTGAGAATTTTTTTCAGACCTGCAAAATTCTAAAAAATCATGTTGTCTGTCAACTTTTTTTAAAAACAACCTAGTAGAGTAAAAAAATGAAATCATTTCAGTACTACATGTGTTAGGCGTCAGGTTCCTGTCACTGCAAGCAGGAATCTCAATCCTTGCATTCGGCAGTCTCCCATTCCTATCCGGCCACAGAGGAGGCTGATCAGCAGCCTCGTCGATCCTGGTGCTCTGCTCAGACCAGCTCTGTGGGTTTGGTTGCTGCTGCCACCTCTGGTCCAGCTATAGCAATGCATGCTGTGAGCTACTCCAGGAACTAAGTCCTCCTTTCGGTCCACTGAGCATGCCCGTGGGACGATCTCTCATTGGAGATCGGAGGTCACATGCTCAGGTCCTTCTCCAGCTCGGATTGGGCCATCAGGAAGGTCCTGGAAGGATGCTGCTATAAAAGGTTTGCATGGCCGCTCGGCCATGCACTAGTATAGACTGCATTACCAGACTATGAGGAGTGAGTGTTGTATGCATGTATGAATATCTCTGGTGAATGACTCATTAAGAAACCCCTACCCTTGGTACGCATGTGTTATGCAGCCTAGCCTGTTAAGCGCCCAGGCTTAGGTGTAGGTAGAGGCAGAGTCTGAGACTGGCATCAGTGTCCACCAGTGGCTCTGCATGCCAAGGTGCACGTGCTCGACACTCCACCATAGTCAGCGTCTATAGTGGCGTCCGCAGGTGCGACGCCGTGCACTCAGAAGGTCTAGAGGGACTCTGACCCCGTGTCCATGGGGCAGAGTTCTGTGACCGCATTCTGTGCGCTCCATTGCCGAGCTCTGTGAGCTAAACAGGCTCCAGGATTTATGTTCTGCGGTAGTGAGGCTCTGTGAGGTAACAGAGTTCGCCCTGTTCACACTGGGTGACGTTAACTCACGTGTGACCTTTTGTATACCGCTTTATACTTCCGCCATTACTAAGCAGCAGTTTACCTCCCCTGCACGGTGGACCCCGGGCTGCGAACACACCTCACTATTATTTTATTATTTGGCGTGTTCAGCCAGCCCTAACATTATACTGGTGCTAGGGTCTGGCTAGTAATGGCAGACGAACAGCAACTGCTGCAGCACATCCGGCAGCTGGGAGGCAGGTTGGCGGCTCTCGAGCGTTCAGCCTCAGCTGCGGATGTTACTGTGGTCGCTGTTCAGGCAGCCACGGAGGCCGTCTCCTGTGTGACCACTGCCATTCCTGCTCCGACATTGTCCCGCCTCCCTCTGCCGAGAAGTTCTCGGGTGATAGTGCCTCATGTAGGAGTTTTGTCAGCCAGTGCGCTATACAGCTAGAGCTGCTGGTGGCACGATTCCCCTCAGAGCGAGCTATGGTGGGATTTATCATCTCCCTCCTGTCGGGCAGGACTCTAAAGTGGGCCACTCCGCTGTGGGAGTGCGGTGACCCCGTGCTACAGAGTGTCTCTCAGTTTCTGGTCACTCTGAAGCAAGTCTTTTTGGGGCCTAGGGTCACACATGACACTGTGCTCCAGCTCATGGCTTTAATACAGGGTTCGTCCTTGGTCAGTCAATATGCCATCTACTTCCCGACTCTGGTCTCAGAGCTGGAGTGGCCTGATAAGGTCCTCATTCCCATCTTCTGGAGAGGCCAGGCTGATGAGGTCAAGGACTCCCTGGCCACTAGGGAGGTTCCCGCAATGCTGGAGGAGCTCATTACTGTCTCCACCTGCATTAATCTTCGTTTTACCGATTGAGGGTTGGAGCGGGCCCAGTCCACCCAGAGGTTTAGATTGGCCCCAACCTTCACTAAACCTCCGGAACTCCCTAATCAGGTGTCTGAGCTCCCAGAACCCATGGAGGTTTTGTACGGGTTCCAAGACCCGGTCCGCACGAGCATCCCTAGTCTGTTCCCTTTGTCGGCAGCCTGGTCACCATGCCAACAGGTGCCCACAGCAGTCGGCATGCTCGCGTCTAGTGGCTGTCAGAGGGGATCTATTAGACACAGCGACATTTTCATCCAAGTTGTCCTTTAAGGGGACACTTGAGTTCGGCTCTTGCACTCTGGAGGTGCAGGTTTGTATGGATTCCGGAGCAGAGGGCAATTTTATGTCCTCCTCCTTCGCCCAACGGCATGCAATCCCCTTGGCCTTGCTACCTCAGCCTGTCACTATCAGAGTGGTGAATGGAGCGACTGTACCCTCCCAGATTATCCACCAGACTGCTCCACTGAGTCTCTCCCTGTCTCCATCCCATCATGAGATGTTATCCCTCCTTGCTATGCCAGAGGGCATCAATCAAGTCATCCTAGGGGTTCCCTGGTTGCATTTCCACTCTTCTCATATACAGTGGTCCTCGGGAAAAATTCTCAGTTGGAGTAAGTCCTGTCAGGGTAGATGCCAGAGGGACTACATACAGGTCACTACCACAGAGGTTCCCGCAGATCTTTCCTCGCTCCCCAAGCACGATGACCAGTATGCGGACGTTTTCTCCAAGAAAGAGGCGGAGAGTCTTCCACCACACCGTCCCTATGACTGTCCTATTGACCTCTTGCCCGGTGCTGAGCCTCCTCGGGGTCGTGTCTATCCCCTATTTCTCCTGGAGACCAAGGCCATGTCTCAATACATCAGGGAGAATCTGGCAAGGGGATTCATTAGGAAGTCAGTGTTACCAGTCGGGGCGGGATTTCTTCTTTCTCCAAAAGAAGAATGGAGAATTACGTCCCTGCATTGATTACAGGGGTCTTAACGCCATCACCGTTAGGAATAAGTATCCTCTGCCCCTGATATAAGAACTGTTTGATAGATTACGAGGAGCGAGGGTTTTTTCCAAGCTGGATCTGCGGGGGGGCCTATAACCTGATACGCATCCGTGAGGGGGATGAGTGGAAGACGGCCTTTAACACCAGGGATGGCCATTACGAGTATCTAGTCATGCCCTTTGGGCTCTGTAATGCTCCTGCCATCTTCCAGGACTTTGTGAATGATCTTTTGAGATATGCTCTCAACCTTGGTGGTTGTCTATCTGGATGATATTCTCATCTTCTCTCCAGATTTGGACTCCCACCGGAGAGAGGTTTGCAAGGTCTTCGACCGTTTATGGGCAAATTCCCTCTATGCCAATTTGGAGAAGTGCATGTTTGAGCAGGAGTCCTTGCCTTTCCTGGGCTATATCATCTCTGCCCAGGGTTTTGCTATGGATCCTGCCAAGTTGCAGGCGGTAATGGACTGGCAGGAACCCCACTCTCTCAAAGCGGTGCAGCGCTTTTTGAAGTTCATAAACTATTATCACCAGTTCATTCCCCACTTTGCCACCTTGGTAGCTCCCTTGGTTGCCCTCACCAAAAAGGGAGCTAACCCCAAGTTATGTTCGGAACAGGTCTCCAAGGCCTTTTCCTCCATCAAGTCCCACTTTGCTAGCACTCCCATTCTACATCGTCCCGATGTAACATACATAGTAACATAGTTTTGAAGGCTGAAGGAAGACCTTATGTCCATCTAGTTCAGCCTATTTTTAGTGCAGCTGTTCTGCATTGTTGATCCTGGGGAAGGCAAAAAACCCTTAGAGTAGAAGCCATTTTCTCCATAGGGAAAAAAATTCCTTCCCCTAAGCTGGGTCAACCATCTACCTATAATATTCTGTTATTCGTAACCTTCTATACTGTTACTCACAAGAAAAGCATCCATTCCTTTCTTAAATTCATTCAGTGAGTTGGCCATCACCACTTCCTCAGGAAGAGAATTCCAGAGCCTCACTGCTCTTACCGTGAAGAACCCTCTTCTATGGTGGTGTAGAAATTGTCTTTCCTCCAAACGAAGAGAATGCCCCCTTGTTCTTGTCACAGTCCTTGGTACAAATAGTTCATTGGAGAGATCTCTGTATTGCCCTCTGATATACTTGTACATACAGTATATATTAAGTCTCCCCTAAGTCTTCTCTTTTCTAGAGTAAATAGACCTAATTTTGATAACCTTTCTGGGTATTGTAGTGAATCAACTCCATTTATCATTTTAGTAGCCCGCCTTTGAACCCTTTCAAGTTCAGTAATGTCTTTCTTGAGCACCGGCGTCCGAAATTGCACACAATACTCCAAGTGTAGTCTGACGAGTGATTTGTACACAGGGAGAATTATGTCTTCATCTCGTGTCCCCAGACCTATTCTAATGCATCCCATGACCCTATTTGCTTTGGTGGCAGCTGCCTAACACTGGGCACTCCAATTTAGCTTGTTATTGACTAAGATGTCTAAGTCTTTTTCCATGTCTGATTTCCCCAGCAGTTTCCTATTTAGAAAGTAATTATAAGCATCTGCTTCTCCTTCCCATGTGCATAACCTTACACTTATCTGTGTTAAACCTCATTTGCCATTTTTCAGCCCAATTCTCCAATTTGCTCAAAACTGTCTGTAGTTGCAAACTGTCCTCCTTTGTGTTAACTACCTTACATAGTTTTGTATCATCTGCAAATACTGATATTTTACTGTGTAAGCCATCCACTAGATCATTAATAAATATATTAAATAGTAGGGGGCCCAATACAGAACCCTGTGGTACCCCACTAGTAACCCTGGCCCAATCTGAGTATGCACAATTAATAACCACTCTTTGTTTTCTATCACTAAGCCAGCTACCTACCCATCTACCCACATTTTCCCCTAGCCCAAGCTTTCTCATCTTACTTACCAATCTTTTATGTGGGACAGTGTCAAATGCTTTAGGGAAGTCGAGATAAATGACATCCAATGATTCTCCTTGGTCCATTTGAGAGCTTACATCCTCATAGAAGCTGATCAGGTTAGTTTGACAGGAGCGATCCTTCATAAAACCATGTTGATATGGAGTTAAACATTTATTAACACTGAGATATTCCATAATGGTATCTCTTAGAAACCCTTCAAAAATTTTACCCACAACAGATGTTAAGCTTACCGGCCTATAGTTTCCAGGTTCCCTTTTACACCCCTTTTTGAATATTGGTACCACATTTGCTTGCCGCCAATCAAAAGGAACAGACCCTGTTTCTATAGAGTCTTTAAATATAAGGAATAGAGGCCTGTCTATCACATTACTTAACTCCCTTAACCCCTTCCTGACATCAGACGTACTATCCCGTCCATGGGACCCGGGCCCCTATGCCCATGGACGGCATAGTACGTCTACGCGATCAGCGGCGCCCACGTGGTAGGCGCCGCTGATCGCAGCCGGGTGTCAGCTGATTATCACAGCTGACACCCGGCACAATGTGTCAGGGGCGGTCACGGACCGCCCCCGACACGTTAACCCCTTGCACACCGCGATCAAACATGATCGTGGTGTACCGGGGGTTAAAGGGAAGCATCGGCAGGGAGGGGGTTCCCTCCGTGCTTCCCTGAGCTCCCCACGGCAGCGCAATGTGCAGCGCTGCTGCCGGGGGCTCCTTTCCTGCAGGCCCCCGAATCCAAGTTGGCGACGGGGGCCTTCGGGGGCCTGCAGGAAGCTGGCTTCCTCAGTGCCTGCAAAGCGCAGGCATGAGGAAGCCTTGTGCACTGCCTGTGACAGATCGCTGATCTGTCACAGTGATCTGTGATGTGACAGATCAGCGATCTGTCACAGAACAGTGATGTCCCACCTTGGACTATTTAATAAAGTAAAAAAAATAAAAAAAAGTGTTAAAATAATTAAAAAAAAAATCGCCAAATAAATTACAAAAAAAAAAAAATTCCCCCAAATAAATCCATTTTTTGAAAATAAATTAAAAAAAAACAATAAAAGTACACATATTAGGTATCGCCGCGTCCGTAACGACCCGCCCTACAAAACTGTCCCATTAGTTAACCCCATTAGGGAACCCCTTAAAAAGTAAAAATAAAAAACGAAGCAAAAAATAATGATTTATTATCATACCGCCAAACAAAAAGTGCAATAACACACGATCAAAAAGACGCATATAAATATCCATGGTACCGCTGAAAACAACATCTTGTCCCGCAAAAAACGAGCCACCACACAGCATCATCAGCGAAAAAATAAAAAAGTTATAGCTCGCAGAATAAAGCGATGCAAAAATAATTATTTTTTATATAAAATAGTTTTCATTGCATAAAACCGACAAAACATAAAAAAACGACCTAAATGAGGTATTGCTGTAACCGTACTGACCCGAAGAATAAAACCGCTTTATCAATTTTACCGCACGCGGAACGGTGTAAACGCACCCCCCCAAAAGAAATTCATGAAACGCTGGTTTTTGTTCATTCTGCGTCCCAAAAATTGGAATAAAAAGCGATCAAAAAAGTCACGTGCCCGAAAATGGTACCAATAAAAACGTCAACTCGTCCAGCAAAAAATAAGACCTCACATGACTCAGTGGGTCAAAATACGGAAAATTATAGCTCTCAATATGTGGTGATGCAAAAACTATTTTTACAATGAAAAGTGTCTTTTAGCGTGCGACAGCCGCCAAACATAAAAACCGCCATAAATAGTAAATCAAACCCCCCGTTATCACCCCCTTAGTTAGGGAAAAATAATAAAATAAAAAAAATGTATTTATTTCCATTTTTCCATTACGGTT
This sequence comes from Dendrobates tinctorius, assembly GCF_039654945.1. Lineage (NCBI taxonomy): Eukaryota > Metazoa > Chordata > Amphibia > Anura > Dendrobatidae > Dendrobates > Dendrobates tinctorius. The sequence continues at coordinate 71,227,229 of NW_027361714.1, read as the reverse complement.
AGGGTTAGGGCTAGGGTTAGGGTTAGGGTAGGGTTAGGGTTAGGGTTAGGGCTAGGGCTAGGGTTAGGGCTAGGGTTAGGGCTAGGGTTAGGGTTAGGGCTGAGATTAGGGTTAGGGGTGTGTTGGGGTTCGGGTTGGAGTTAGAATTGGGAGTTTCCACTGTTTGGGCACATCAGGGGCTCTCCAAATGCAACATGGCGTCTGATTTCAATTCCAGCCAATTCTGAGTTGAAAAAGTCAAATGGTGCTCCTTCCCTTCCAAGCTCTGACATGCGCCCAAACAGTGTTTTACCCCCACATGTAGGGTATCAGCCTACTCAGGACAAATTGCAAAACAATTTTTGGGGTCCAATTTCTCCTGTTACCCTTAGGAAAATAAAAAATTGGGGGCAAAATTATCATTTTTGTGGAAAAAAATGATTTTTTTATTTTCACGTCCGAGCGTTATAAACTTCTGTGAAGCACTTGGGGGTTCAAAGTGCTCACCACACATCTAGATAAGTTCCGTGGGGGGTCTAGTGTCCAAAATGGGGTCATTTGTGGGGAGTTTCAATAGTTTAGGTACATCAGGGGCTCTCCAAACGCACATGACAGCCGCAGACCATTCCATCAAAGTCTGCATTCCAAAACGTCACTGCTTCCCTTCCGAGCCCCGACGTGTGTCCATACAGTAGTTTTCTCCCACATATGGGGTGTCAGCGTACTCATGACAAATTGGACAACAACTTTTGGGGTCCAATTTCTCCTGTTACCCTTGGGAAAATGAAAAAATTGGGGAGTAATTGATCATGTTTGTGGAAAAAATACAATTTTTTTATTTTCATGCCCGGGCATTATAAACTTCTGTGAAGCCCTTGAGGGTTCAAAGTGCTCACCACACATCTAGATAAGTTCCTTAGGGGGTCTCGTTTCCAAAATGGGGTCATTTGTGGGGGGTTTCCACTGTTTAGGTACATTAGGGGCCATCCAAAGGCAACATGACACCCGCAGAACATTCCCTCAAAGTCTGCAATCCAAAACGTCACTACTTCCCTTCCGAGCCCCGACATGTGTCCATACAGTAGTTTTCTCCCACATATGGGGCGTCAGCATACTCAGGACAAATTGGACAACAACTTTTGGGGTTCAATTTCTCCTGTTACCCTTGGGAAAATAAAAAAATTGGGGACTAATTGATCATGTTTGTGGAAAAAATACGATTTTTTTATTTTCATGCCCGGCATTATAAACTTCTGTGAAGCCCTTGGGGGTTCAATGTGCTCACCACACATCTAGATAAGTTCCTTAGGGGGTATAGTTTTCAAAATGGGGTCATTTGTGTGGGGTTTCCACTGTTTAGGTACATTAGGGGCTCTCCAAAGGCAACATGACACCCGCAGACCATTCCATCAAAGTCTGCATTCCAAATCTTCACTACTTCCCTTCCGAGCCCCGACGTGTGCCCAAACAGTAGTTTTCTCCCACATATGGGGAATCAGCATACTCAGAACAAATTGGACAACAACTTTTGGGGTCCAATTTCTCCTGTTACCCTTGGGAAAATAAAAAAATGGTGACTAAAAGATCATGCTTGTGGAAAAAATACAATTTTTTTATTTTCACGCCCGGGCGTTATAAACTTCTGTGAAGCACTGGGGGGTTCAAAGTGCTCACCACACATCTAGATAAGTTCCTTGGGGGGTCTAGTTTACAAAATGGTGTCATTTGTGGGGGCTTTCCACTGTTTAGGTACATCAGGGGGTTTCCAATCGCGACATGGTGTCCGATCTCAATTCCAGCCAAAAAAGTCAAATGGCGCTGCTTCCCTTCCGAGCTCTGCCATGTGCCCAAATAGTGGTTTACCCCCACATGTGGGGTATCAGCGTACTCAGGACAAATTGCACAATAACTTTTAGGGTCCTGTTACCCTTGGAAAAATAAGAATTGAGGGTGAAAAGATCATTTTTGTGGAAAAAATATGATTTTTTTAATTGTACGGCTTTATGTTATAAACTTCTGTGAAGCCCTTGGGGGTTCAAAGTTCTCACCACACATCTAGATAAGTTCCTTAAGGGGTCTAGTTTCCAAAATGGTGTCATTTGTGGGGGGTTTCCACTGTCTTGGTACATCAAGGGTTTTCCAATCGCGACATGGTGTCAGATCTCAATTCCAGCCAAAAACGTCAAATGGCGCTGCTTCCCTTCCGAGCTCTGCCATGCGCCCAAATAGTGGTTTACCCCCACATGTGGGGTATCAGTGTACTCAGGACAAATTGCACAATAACTTTTAGGGTCCTGTTACCCTTGGAAAAATAAGAATTGAGGGTGAAATGATCATTTTTGTGGAAAAAATATGATTTTTTAATTGTACGGCTTTATGTTATAAACTTCTGTGAAGCCCTTGTGGGTTCAAAGTTCTCACCACACATCTAGATAAGTTCCTTAGGGGGTCTAGCTTCCAAAATGGTGTCATTTGTGGGGGGTTTCCACTGTTTTGGTACATCAGGGGTTTTCCAATCGCGACATGATGTCCGATCTCAATTCCAGCCAAAAATGTCAAATGGAGCTGCTTCCCTTCCGAGCTCTGCCATGCGCCCAAATAGTGGTTTACCCCCACATGTGGGGTATCAGCGTACTCAGGGCAAATTGCACAATAACTTTTAGGGTCCTGTTACCCTTGGGAAAATAAAAATTGGGGTGAAAAGATCATTTTTGTGGAAAAATATGATTTTTTAATTGTACCGCTGTACGTTATAAACTTCTGTAAAGCCCTTGTGGGTTTAAAGTTCTCACCACATATCTAGATAAGTTCTTTGGGGGGTGTAGTTTCCAAAATGGGGTCACTTGTAGGGGGTTTACACTGTTTAGGTACATCAGGGACTCTCCAAACGTGACATGGCGTCCGATCTGAATTCCAGACAATTTTGCATGGAAAAAGTCAAACGGCGCTCCTTCCATTCTGAGCTCTGCCATGCGCCGAAACAGTTGTTCCCCCCCACATATCAGGTATCAGCGTACTCAGGACAAATTGCACAATAACTTTTGCCGTCCAATTTCTCCTTTTACCCTTGGTAAAATAAAAAAAAATTGAAAATGAAGTATTTTTTTGTGAAAAAAAGTTAGATGCTCATTTTTTTTTAAATATTCAAAAAAATTCCTGTGACGCACCTAAAGGGTTAATAAACTCCTTGAATGTGGTTTTGAGCACCTTAAGGGGTGCAGTTTTTAGAATGGTGTCACTTTTGGGTATTTTCTATCATATAGACCCCTCAAAGTGGCTTCAAATGTGATGTGGTCCGTAAAAATAAAATGGTGTTGTAAAAATGAGAAATCACTTGTCAACTTTTAACCCTTATAACTTCCTAACAAAAAAAAATTTTGGTTCCAAAATTGTGCTGATGTAAAGTAAACATGTGGGAAATGTTAGTTATCAAGTTTTTTGGGTGCCATATCTCTGTGATTTAAGGGCAGAAAAATTCAAAGTTGGAAAATTGCGAAATTTTCAAAATTTTCGCCAATTTTCCGTTTTTCTCACAAATGAACGCAAGTTATTTGAATGAAATTTTACCACTAACATGAAGTACAATATGTCACGAGAAAACAATGTCAGAATCACCAGGATCCATGGAAGCGTTCCAGAGTTATGACCTCATAAAGGTACAGTGGTCAGAATTGTAAAAATTGGCCCGGTCATGAACGTTCAAACCACCCTTGGGGGTGAAGGGGTTAATACCCGAGGGTGAATGCTATCAGGGTATTCTTGGAGGTAGATGCCTCTTCCGTCAGTGCCAGAGCGGTCCTCTTTCACAAGGACGCTCAGGGTTGGAAGAACCCCTGCTTCATCTTCTCTAAAACTTTTTAACCGGCGGAGAGGAACTATTCCATCAGGGAGTTGCTAGCGATGAAATTGGCCTTCTCGGAGTGGAGACATCTCCTGGAGTTTGCTTGGTACCCTTTCCAGGTGTTCACGACCATAAAAACTTGGTCTATCTCCAAACCGTCCAGCGGTTAAATTCTCGCCAAGCCCGATGGTCTCTTTTCTTCTCCCGGTTCCACTTCACCCTACATTTCCTTTCCGGCAAGAAGAATGTCCAGGCCAATGCATTCTCTCTCCATGGTGTCTGCGGAGGAGGAGGAGCCTCGGTTAATTGTACCATCTGAGAGCCTGAGGACAGTGGCTCCGTTCACCCTTCAGTCTGTACCCACGGGCAAGACTTTTGACCCTGCCCATTTGCGTCCGGAGGTCCTCTCTTGGGCTCACGTCTCCAGGGTATGTGGACACTTTGGTACTAAGCGGACAGTTGAGCTTTTGGCGAGGATGTAATGGTAGCCGCATATGGCCCGTGACGTCAGAGACTATATTCAGGCGTGCGTCTCCTGCGCCAAGAATAAGTCTTCCCGGCAGCGACCCGCTGGGTTAATTTACCCTTTACCAGTGGTGGGCAGGCCCTGGGAGCTGGTTGACATGGACTTTGTGGTGGGTCTACCCAAGTCCAGTGGCAGCACAGTTATTTGGGTCGTCACCGACCATTTTTCTAGAATGGTGCACTTGGTGCCTCTCGCTCGGCTACCTTCCGCACGGGGCCTAGCAGTGTTGTTCATTAAACACGTTTTCCAGGTACACGGTCTTACAGACAAGATTGTCAGTGACCGGGGTCCCCAGTTGGCGTCTCGGTTCTGGAGAGAGCTCTGTCGCTTGCTCAGTATTGAGCTGAATCACTCCTCAGCCTATCATCCCGAGACAAACGGGTTGGTAGAGAGGGCCAACCAGACCCTGGTCACATATCTCCGACATTTTGTCTTGGCCAGGCAGGATGACTGGGCATCCTTGTTGCCGTGGGCAGAGTTCTCCTTGAACAACACTGTGGCCGACTCCACTGGCCAGACCCCATTCCTCATTAACTACGACCAACATCCTTGTGTCCCTGTGCCCATGCCTGTGTCATCCACCCACTCTAGGGTGGCAGACTGGGCGATGGAGGCACGTGATATTTCGGACAGCACCCAGGATGCTATTTGGGCCTCTAAGGTGAGAATTAGGGTCTCCACGGATGCACACTGGCATCCTGCTCCAACCTTCTCCCCTGGCGACTTAGTGTGACTCTCCGCCCGTAATATCAGGCTGCGAGTCGAGTCCAATAAGTTCGCTCCTCGCTACATTGGTCCCTTTAAGGTCCTCAAGCAGATCAGCTCTGTGGTCTATCGTCTGGCCCTTCCACCACACTTGGCTATCTTTGACACATTCCACGTGTCCCTCCTTAAGCCGGTCCACATGTCCCGGTTCTCCGAGTCATCTGCCGGAACATCAGACCTGTCCTCAGATGAGTTTGAGGTTAATGCCATCGTGGGATGCAGGGTGGTATGTGGAAAAAAGTTTTATTTGGTGGACTGGAAGGGTCATGGTCCAGAAGCTCGGACCTGGGAGCCAGTGGAGAACATCCGTGCTCCGCTTCTCATTGCGGCATTTGAGCATAGCAAGGCTCCGAGGGGAGGGAGCCCTAGGAGGGGGGTAATGTTAGGCGTCGGGTTCCTGTTGCTGCACAGCAGGAATCCCGAGCCTTGCATTCGGCAGTCTCCCATTCCTCTCCGGGCACAGAAGAGGCTGCTCAGCAAACTCGTCGATCCCGGCACTCTGCTCAGACCAGCTCGGTGGGTTTGGTTGCTGCCGCCATCTCTGGTCCAGCTATAGCAACGCATGCTGGCCAGCAGCGAGCTACTCCAGGTAGTAAGCCCTTTCGGTCCACTGAGCATGCCCGTGGGACAATCTCTCATTGGACATCGGAGGTCACATGCTTGTGTCCTTCTCCAGCTCGGATTGGACCATCAGGAAGGTCCTGGAAGGATGCTGCTATAAAAGGTTTGCATTTCCGCTCGGTCATGCGCTAGTATAGACTGCATTACCAGACTATGAGGAGTGAGTGTTGTATGCATGTATGAATGTCTCTGGTGAATGACTCATTAACTTATCGATGATTTAGATGAAGAAATTGAGGGTTAACTGATTAAATTTGCTGATGACACAAAGCTAGGAGGGATAGCTAATACTAGAGAAGAGAGAGAGATTCAAAAAGATATAAATAAACTGGAGCAGTGGGCAACAACTAACAGAATGTTTTTTAACAGGGAAAAATTCAAAGTACTACATCTGGGCAATAAAAATGAAAAAAGCATATACAGAATGGGAGGAATAGAGCTAAGTGAAAAAGACTTGGGTATACTAATAGATCACAGACTGAATATGAGTCAACAGTGTGATGCAGCAGCAAAAAAGGCAAATGCAATTCTAGGATGTATTAACAGAAGCATACAGTCTAGATCACGTGAAGTCATTATTTCCCTCTACTCCTCTTTGGTCAGACCTCATCTGGAATATTGTGTCCAGTTTTGGGCACCACATGTTAAAAAAGACATCAACAAACTGGAGCAAGTTCAGAAAAGAGTGACCAGAATGGTGACCGGTCTGCAAACCCTGTCTTATGAGGAAAGGTTGCAGGATTTGGGAATGTTTAGTTTGCAAAAGAGAAGACTGAGAGGAGACTTAATAGCTGTCTACAAATATCTAAAGGGCTGTCACATTGTAGAAGGATCATCTTTATTCTCATTTGCACAAGGAAAGACTAGATGCAATGGGATGAAACTGAATGGGAGGAGACACAGATTAGATATTATAAAAAACTTTTTGACAGTTAGAGTGATCAATGAGTGGAACAGGCTGCCATGAGACGTGGTGAGTTCTCCTTCGATGGAAGTCTTCAAGCAGAGGCTGGACAGACATCTGACTGGGATGACTTAGCGAATCCTGCTTTGAGCAGGGGGTTGGACCAGATGGCACAGGAGGTCCCTTCCAACTCTACGATTCTATGATTCTATGATTAAGAAACCTCTACTCTTGGTATGCATGTGTTGTGCAGCCTAGCCTGTTAAGTGCCCAGGCTTAGGTGTAGGTAGAGGTAGAGTCTGAGATTGGCATCAGTGTCCACTGGTGGCTTTGCACGCCATGGTGCACGTGCTCGACACTTCACCGTAGTCAGCGTCCATAGTAGCAGGAGCGACGCCACGTGCTCAGAAGGTCTAGAGGGACTCTGACCCCGTGTCCTTGGGGCAGAGTTCTGTGAATGCATTCTGTGCACTCCGTTGCCGAGCTCTGTGAGCTAAACAGGCTCTTGCATTTATGTTCTGCGGTAGTGCGGCTCTGTGAGGTAAAAGAGTTCGCCCTGTTCACACTGGGTGATGTTAACCCACTTGAGACCTTTTGTATACCGCTTCATACTTCCACCATTACTAAGCAGCAGTTTACCACCCCTGCACGGTGGACTCCGGGCTGCGAACACACATCACTATTATTTTATCAATTGGCGCGTTCCGCCAGCCCTAAGAACATGCATGACCTGGCACATGCGTGATCAACATGCGTTAATCTGGGAATGTCATTATGATAAAATGCAGACTAGTGGGTCTCACCAACCACCGTCCACCCCACCAACCACATCTTCTGATCCTTCCTCCTCCCTCACCGAGGCAAGTGTTGTCACACAGGTCTTCAGCTGAAAAACTTCCACTTGTTTACCCCCTACAGTTGGGGTGATTGAGAGCCTGTCAGCTGATACAGAATTGGACATTGCTGCTGTTTTTGACTGATCTTACATACCAAGCACACCCCATATTTCTCAATCCACCATAACATCCCCACCTGCACCTCTCTCACAGTCCAGCAGCTTGTCGTGTTCACCCTATTCCACCCTGTGTCAACACAGAAGCAAATCCTCGTTTGTGCAGTTGTGCTCATGTTAAGGATTCTTCACTCCTACACATCGCACAGTTAACTGCTTGAATTTCACCATCTTCAATCTACCAATAATAATAAACTTTATTTATATATCACAAACACATTACGCATAGCTTTACGATTCAACAGTTCATATAAAACAGTCAAAAGTTACCAAGTTTAAGATAATCAAACAATTAAAGCAAAAATAATGATGACCCTGCTCTTCAGAGCTTACAATCTACAATGAGGTGGGGGTGACACCAATTACAGGTGCTTATTTACAATGCGTATGGAAAATATTCAGACCCCTTTAAATTTCTCACTCTGTTTCACTGCAGTCATTTGGTATATTCAAAAAAGTTCATTTTTTTCTCATTAATGTACACTCCGCACCCCATCTTGACTGAAAAAAATACAGAAATGTAGAATTTTTTGCAAATTTATTGCAAATATATTAAAAAAGAAAAACAGAAATATCACATGGTCATAAGTATTCAGACCCTTTGCCCAGTATTGAGTAGAAGCACCTTTTTAAGCTAGTACAGCCATAAGACTTCTTGGGAATGATGCAACAAGTTTTTCACAACAGGAATTCAGACATCAGCCTTAGGACTAATACTCACTTGCGAGAGACTTGCACGATTCTCGTGCGAGTCTCTCACATGAACACCCGGCACTGCCACCGGCATTGGGACTGGAGCGTGCGGCTGCATAGAAATACATGTAGCCACAAGCTCCGGTCTCAGTGCGGCAGCTGTGCCAGGTTTTCATGCGAGAGACTCGCACGAGAATCGGTGTTCACACACATAGGGACCCATCAGTTTATGAGGCCACCTTGACGATGTTTGATAGGCAGATATAATTTGGCCAAATTTTATGCTAAGCGTCTCAAATTGTTTTCCTAATATTCAAAAGCCGTTTTGCTATTTATATTTCATATATTTCACATTGACATGCTTTAGCATGATAGAGTGCAACTTTTTTTGTATATTGTATATGGAGGTAGCTCCTCCTGGTATACACCTATTCACACTAGTCTGGATGTGCCATTAAGTTTTTTGTCATAGGTCTGCAGTTTGGTTCATATCAACGTCACAACATGACAATGTGAGATACGGCGGGCTGTATCTCATTCAGCATTATAATATTTTTAATGCGCATTAGGGTCTGCACACAGGTTCATATCAAAACCACAACATAACAATGTGGGATACGGCAGGCTGTATCACATTCAGCAACATAAATTATTATACATTTTTTTTAATGCGCATTAGGTCTGCAGACAGGTTCATATCACCGCCACAACATGACAACGTGAGATACAGCAGGCTGTTTCACATTTAGCTAGTGAAAAAGTATTAATGAAAATGCTATACTCGTGCATGGAGCACAATAGAAGCAGTGCACAACACATGTGTAGGACATGTTCCCTGCTGGCTTTGTCGGTGGACCTCAATAATGGGAAAAAACAATTGCTGGAAGATAAATTTAGCAGCCACACTGGACACGAGCTAGCTACACTATCTGACTGATATACATCCACCTAACTAGCTAGCTATAATGTGGGATACAGCAGACTGAAAAAATATTAATTAGAATGCTACACTTGTGCATGGAGCACAACAGAAGCAGTGCACAACACATGTGTAGGACATGTTCCCTGCTGGCTTTGTCGGTGGACCTCAATAATGGGAAAAAACAATTGCTGGAAGATAAATTTAGCAGCCACACTGGACACGAGCTAGCTACACTATCTGACTGATATACATCCACCTAACTAGCTAGCTATAATGTGGGATACAGCAGACTGAAAAAATATTAATTAGAATGCTACACTTGTGCATGGAGCACAACAGAAGCAGTGCACAACACGTGCCCTGCTGGCTTTCTTTGTGGACCTCAGTAATGTCCAAAAAAGAAAAAAAAAGTGCTGGAAGATAAATTTAACAACCACCTAACTAACTAGCTAAAATCTTGCTGTTAACAGTGCCAGCATCAGGAGCAGCCTCTCTGCACTGTTACAGTGTCAAAATGGCGCTAAAACAAGATGTCTGCTATTTATATAGAGAGGGACATATGACTTGAACAGCCAATGAGACAAGTCGTTGTGCCAGGACATTGTGGGTGTTTCCTGCACACTGACTGGCTATGGAGTGTTGACCTTCCTTTAACCCTTTAGTGACCAAGCCAATTTTGACCTTAATGACCGAGCAAATTTTTACAATTCTAACCAGTGTCACTTTATGAGGTTATATCTCTGGAAAGCTTCAACCAATTCTGAGAGTGTTTTTTCATGACATATTGTACTTCATGTTAGTTGTAAAATTTCTTCAACATGACTTGCATTTACAGTATCACCAACAGGAAACACTAGTAGGGTAAGGTATTTAAAGCTGATAGGACAGATAAACAGAGTAAATAAAAAAAACTTGCTACCCAAAACCAACAGAAGCTAAGATAACAGAACTAAAACACCCCCAAAAATATGTATCAATTATGGCTCAGAGGATAGACACCGACTGCAGAACACAGAATCAAGGGTTTGAAACCAGAAGCATGACAAGTGTGTGCAAGGTAGTCCAACTCTTTCCCATCTTGTGATTTCTACTTCACTGTCTATAGCTATGTACACTGAGAGCCTGATGTGGGCGGGATTAGCTTTCTCAGCTCTGCTGCATTAGTAAATCAATATGCTTTGATTTTGTCACAACTGCTGCTGCATCTACTAAACTAAGTGATACATCATTGGATTCAGGGTGTCTTTTTCTATATTATGCTGCTCTAAGATGAGGAAAAAATGAAAAAAGAAACACAATAATGTGTAATAAAAGAATATTATACAACAAGATATAAATTAATAAATAACCAATGTGTTTCTTTCAAAGATGGATGGCAGACCATCCGGTATGCATAAAAACAAAACAAACTAGTGATGTAAATGAGAGAATCAGAATAATGAAGATGTATAAAAATAAAATAAAACATACATAATAAAATAAGCCATTATTGTAAATTTGGCCAGACAACAACAACGGCAATAAAAATATATGTGTATAAAAAAAGGCAAGAAAAACCGCTCATTGAATTAATCAACAAGTATCTATGCTTATAATAATATCACCACTGTATAGCAAAAATAGTTCAGATAAAGCATATGTAACGTTCCCCATGTTGAACAGCAAAGAGACATATATAATAAGTGTAACAAATGGTGAAGTGATAATAATGACAATAAACAATAAACATCATAAAAATATAAATATAAATGTATGTGTATATATAAATCAATATTAATAAATAGTGCAAAAAATGCTATGAGAAAATTGTGTATATATATATATACCAAAAGTGAAAGCAGTGATGGTAAAAGCAATAATAATAACGACAAGGCTCTTTGCTGAACAACCACAAAAGACGCTAAGCAATAATAAAAATAGCGCTGACGAAGGAGATTTTCCGAAACGCGCTTCGGGGCGCGTTCTTTAGGCACACCGCTCTCACCACTGTCTGCCTTATTGCTTTTCAGGTAATACAATATGTTGCATTGCGCTGTATATCTTATTGTATAGACATTGTATTAGGGTATGTCCCATTAGTATATCGGTCCCATCATTGCATGGTCAATTGCCTTGTGGGCAGCACACTGCGCTGTATTGTGCTGGATTATTCGGGCCGGTTCTTCTTTTCTCCGGTTTCTAACAGGCGCCTTATTACCTTTTGCGCTTTTTTGTGCTGGGTCTGTATTTGATTCGGCCCTTTTCAATTGTGCAGCGTTGTCCAGCGTGTGTGCTGCCTGATTCCTGTCTTTGGCCCATTTCTACTACATAGCGCTTTGCATGATTTCTTTCAGTGACCTTTTTGTATAGTCATTATATGGTGCACATTTACTATCTATTTTTTTAGTGCACCATTATTTTAAGAATATTGGATTTATCTCTATATTCAGCTTATTGTCTACAGCGCTATTTTTATTATTGTTTAGCGTCTTTTGTGGTTGTTCAGCAAAGAGCCTTGTCGTTATTATTATTGCTTTTACCATCACTGCTTTCACTTTTGGTATATATATATATACACAATTTTCTCACAGTATTTTTTGCACTATTTATTAATATTGATTTATATATACACATACATTTATATTTATATTTTTATGATGTTTATTGTTTATTGTCATTATTATCACTTCACCATTTGTTACACTTATTATATATGTCTCTTTGCTGTTCAACATGGGGAACGTTACATATGCTTTATCTGAACTATTTTTGCTATACAGTGGTGATATTATTATAAGCATAGATACTTGTTGATTAATTCAATGAGCGGTTTTTCTTGCCTTTTTTTATACAAATATATTTTTATTGCCGTTGTTGTTGTCTGGCCAAATTTACAATAAAGGCTTATTTTATTATGTATGTTTTATTTTATTTTTATACATCTTCATTATTTTGATTCTCTCATTTACATCACTAGTTTGTTTTGTTTTTATGCTCTAAGATGAGGTAGCAAAAACCTGGTAACAGATTTCCTTTAAAGGTGTTAGTAGAGCTCTAGTATTGATGACCAATCCTTAAAATAGTCCATCTATGATTGATTATTGAGGTCTGACCTTCAGTAGATGAATTGGACTGGATGAGGGATAAAGTAGGTTCCCTTGTCTTGATATGCCTGTGTAAACAATGAATATGGATGCCAGTTTGGTGGTCACCTCATTCTACTCACTGTGGAAGAGGGGGCCCTCCACTGATAAACACTAATGTCCTTTCAAGGACAGCATTTTCTTCCAACAGGGAGTAAATTTTAACTTCTATGAAACATGAGATGATATGGCTATCAGACTCTTCTAACAGTGCTTTACTTGTGGGAGGATGCAAAATATTATGCAAAATGTCACAATGACATTTTGTTTTATTTATTCCTCCTTAAAGCAGGTGCTTTGAGAATTAACCGAACCATACAAATGAAGATATCTGTTGGGGCTAGCGGAACGTGCCAAATAATAAAAGATGGTATCAAGGTGCGTTCACAGCCCAGGGTCTACCGTGCAGAGATGTTACCTGCTGCTCGGTAATGGCGGATGCTATATGGCAATATAATAACTGGACACAGGCGGGTTAGCGTCACCTGGTGTGTACAAAGGTGAATTCTTTTACTGCACAGAACTGCTCATGCTCACAGAGCTCGGCAAAGTGAGCGCTAGTGTACAGTCACAAGACTCTGCCCCAAGGACACAGGGTTAGAGTCCCTCTAGACCACTAGCAACTGCGGAGCCAGCAGGAGAGTACATTAAAGATATAGCACACAAGTGTGCACAGTACCGATCTGGTGAACGCCACTAACCACCCTGACTTGAGCTAGGAAAGCGCACAACTTGCGCACGGCGCCACGCTGGCGGTTGCTGCTACTTTAGGCGGTACGATAGTGCCTTGTACTGAATGGCACAAACTGGCGCTAAGTATGTGCTGATAACTGTGAGAACGATGCCACTAGTAGGCGCTGACTTTAACTCCAATTCCCTATACACAAGCACAACCATAGGGAGGGAATCATAATGAGTCATTCACCAAAACACATGCATCTGTTAGCACACACACAAGAGTACAAAATACTGACTATACTAGCGGCCATGGGAACCTTTTATAGCAGCGTCCTTCTGAGACCTTCCCCATGTACCAATCGGGGAAGCAACAGGACCTGAGCATGTGACTCCTGACCTCTAATGAGAGGTCGACCCATGGGCATGCTTAGTAGCCTGAAAGAAGGACTTAGTCCCAGGAGCTGCCTAGTGCAGGTTGCTATAGCTGACCCCGGGATGGCAGCAGCAACCAAACCGACAGCACTAGCCTGGGCAAGACGCTGGGATCGACGTCTTTGCTGATGAGCCTCCTCTGCGGTCGGGACTGAATGGGAGACCGCAGAAGGTAAGGCTCGAGATTCCTCCTGTGCAGAGGCAGGAACCTGACACCTAACAATATCAATGGATCAATGAAGAAAAACTACACGATCCACTGTTGTCAATCTAATGTACCTAAGCAGTGTCATTATATTCTTTACTATTATTGTGGAGGTCTCCGCAAAATTAATTTTACTTTAATCCTATCTATTTCTAATAGTGAAGGGCCATTTTATTGTTTTATTTAACATCATAGAATTAAAGAAATATACACTATCCCATATTATTAAGTTGCATAATAAAAAAACAACACTAAAACACCATTGTATATGCTTGAGATCCTCTATAGAACACTAGCAATGATCAAGGCTGCTGATTGTTCAAAGGAGATGAATACATTTATTGTACATTGCTTCTTTCTTGGAAGCTTCATTGTGCATCATTTCTTAAATCTCTCCAAACCTTAGGAAATATTAGCAGAGCTTGACTGTGCATTTGTCACTTGATACCTATATGGGTTTTCCTTTTATGTACATTAATCTATAACTATTCATTAATTTTATGACATAAATAGAATATTGTAAATTTATTAGTAAGCAATATCATTTAGACAGGTAGACATTTACCTCTTGTATGTTAGCAACAAATAAGGGTAGTTATAATTAATTCTACTTCATCTGCAATTTTAAAGGATTCACAGTGACTATCCTGACTCCATGTTAAATCTGTGCTACATCGAGTAAGCTAGGGATAAATTGTAAAATATTATTTGAATCATGATCAAAGCACTTGGTCTTGAAATAATTCTTCCAGAATATAATTATAAGTAATTTTCGAAGTGACATCACAAAGGAAAGGTCTTGCCATACCAACCAAATTATCTCTGCAAGGGAGAAGGGTTATTTGACATCAAGGGAAATCACTTTCTATGATCTGGCTGCACAATATCCAGCATGGTGCCACCGAATTGCAACTTTTCACTAGTTAATGAGAAACTGTCACTTTCTAACCATCAAATGAAAAGGGTTTCTTCCACTATTATGTAAATAAAGCTTAAATATTATCGCCTTTTTCCCTAAATGTATGCCCCTTCCTTTCAGATGTATACAATAATCTATGCCTATGCTTGTAGACCATCAGTGGTCTATATATTGTATGTTAATGTTCTTGGTTTTATTGGTCAGAAAAGTACAATAACGTGCCTTGTAATACCGCAGATAAGAAATTGGGAACTAGACAGATGGATAGAAAAATAGATCGATCAATTGATAGATACATATGAGATAGACAGATAATAGATAGATATTAGATAGATAGATATGGGATAAATAGATAATAGATAGATAGATATGAGATAAATAGATAATAGATAGATAGATATGGGAGAGATAGATAGATAGATAGATAAATAGATATGGGATAGATAGATAGATATGGGATAGATAGCTAGAGATAGATAGGGGATATATAGATATTAGATAGATAGATAGATGGATAGATAGATACTGTAGATAGATATGGGATAGATAGATATGGGAGAGATAGATATGAGATAGATAGATAGATAGATAGATATGGGAGAGATAAATAGATAGATAGATAGATAGATAGACAGACAAATAGATAAATAGATAGATAGATGTGAGATAGATAGATAGATACTGTAGATAGATAGATAGATGATAGATAGATAGATAGATAGATATGGGAGAGATAGATAGATAGCTATTAGATACTGTAGATAGATAGATAGATAGATAGATAGATGATAGATAGATAGATAGATAGATAGATAGATAGATTTGGGAGAGATAGATAGATAGTTATTAGATACTGTAGATAGATAGATAGATAGATAGATAGATAGATAGATAGATAGATTTTTATCAATCATGCACAGTGAAATTATTAGATTTTTCATTCTCATTTCACAGATAAAATCTGTCTTCAGTGAACACAGCTTCCCGTTAGGCCTCTTTCACACTTCAGTTTTTTGCATCAGTCAAAATCCGCCAAAAGGACGGATGCCGAATCCGTTTTAGAACTGATGACAACGGATGCCACCCGTCCGTTTTTTTGACGGATCCGACAAATGAAGAATTTTAAAGGAATCGCAGCCTGGAAAAGGAGAGAGAGAGAGAGAGAGAGAGAGAGAGAGAGAGAATTTTTTTTTTTTGGTGTCCGGTAACCAGAAAGAACTTCGGGTTAAATCAGTGTCTGGAGGATCCGCCAGATAAAAAAACGTTGCAAGCTCCGTTTTGAAATCTTTGAGGATGGTGACGGACAGCAACTTTTGGCGGATCCGCAAAAAAAACGGATGCAACGGACGGCAATCCGTCACAATCCGCCTATAATGAAAGTCAATAGGGAAAAAAACGGATCCTCAAAAGAAAATTGCGGATCCGTTTTTTTCAAAACCTGGCGGATTGTGACTGATTGTAAAAAACTGAAGTGTGAAAGAGGCCTTACGGAGGTAGGAGATGTCAGTTGTCACTCATAAAGTTCTGTAGGAACTGTACCTGTTATTTCCGGATAACTTGTAGTAATATCAGTAAGTAATGGGAAAATCTGTCTGCACTGAATAACGATTGTACAGATTTTATGCATGAAATGAGAGTGCAATCAAGGAGCAGATAGAAGTACATTTCTCTGATAAGATATATTTTTATATGTACTATTAAGTTATGAAACAAAAATGGAAATGACGATTAATTTTTAAGTGTTTCAATAACTTTGTTAAAACTTTTTTTTGCATGGTCCACACACCCAGTTTATTTATTTGTATTGTTAAAGTACTTTCTGACAATGTAACATTCACAATGCTTGTGTGGTCTTCTAAGTACTGAACTACTTTGCTTTTAATGAGAACAATTCCACAGTGAAGCACAAATACAAAGCTGGAGTGTTTGATGGCAGGAAACTCCATCATAACATCCCATTTGATAATGAGAAACAGATGGGACAGGAAAGCCACAAATAAGGGCACACACAGCAAAGGGTCAGTCCTGTGTCTATTCCAAACTGTAATATGCGATATATATATATTTTTTTTTTTGTTATATGGGCGTTATAATTGGATGGCTTACAGACTGTGCTTTATTCATATAAATGACATATGAAACATGAAAGCTCTGAGTCCCTACTGTAAATCTAACTTGTTTGTATTGTCAGTGCTCATCACATGTTTATCCTTTACCTGTGTACATAGATGCCCCATAAAGACATATCAAAAAATTTTCGGACAATTTTGGAGGAAAATGGGGGTGCATCTTATAATTCGAATGTAGCTTACCAGCTACAGTGGAGCAGGAGTGGGGCAATGCTGCCAGCTCCAGGCTGTTAGGAAGGGGTGTTTGGCGGTGCAAGAGATCCACCGACATCTTCTGAAAAACCGGAGCCCCAGTACTTTCCAAAGTTTTCAATGCGATGGACTTAGGGAAAATGCACATGCGCAGATTGAGATCTCGGGAGACCATGGAAAGTTCAGGGACTTCGGGCTTTCACAAGATATGGGCTTAGCCCCCACACCACCAAACACCCCATTCTACCAGTCTGAAGCCTGCAGCATTGCTGCACTCATGCCTCCACTCAGCACCCCCTCATACCATCCTAGGGCCTGCAGTATTGCCCCCCACTCCTGCCTCCGCTGCCACCAGCTTCCTGCAGCAGTGACCCTGCCTCATGGGAACCCACTCAACTGCTGTTGCCATCCCCCGAGAAAGCTACCATTCAAGCAGACTATAAGACACACCACCGTTTTATTAAAAAAAAATTCAGGGCATGAATATTGTAGCTGTGCCTGTATGCCTTTATGACAGAAGGCTGGAAGCTCCTGAGAGGAATAAAGTACATTTTTTCACAGGAGCCATGCTTTCAGTAAGGCAGCCAGGCACCTGCATAACACTAATAACCTGCAGATTAATCCTATATCTGCAGGTTAATAGCACTTTCCAACCTGACAGGCTCCCTTTAACAATTCTAATAAAATGTTATTTTATTATCATGTTATATTTAGTGAGAGCGAGCATGCTCACAATAGCTCAATACTCGACAGAGCATCGGGTGCTCAGGCACGCTTTTTACTCTATCGAGTCCCTGCCCCACATATTTGGCACCTGTTAGAAAGCCATATGCTGTCACGACTCTGTTGTCAGATTACATGGGGCCAGGGGCTCCTTCCCTGTCCCTAATGCTAGGGGCATCCTAGCTATCCCTGCTCTCCGTAAGATGCTGGGACTACCCAGGTACCTGGCTGAACTCCTGAAACAGTCCTATATCTGTCCCCCTCCCTCACCCAGGAAGTGGGGAGTAATAGTGTATGAATATACACAAACTAGACAAACAATGAAGGATGAACACCAGGGAGAAAAGGAATGTAAACCAAATAAGAAAGGAAGAGGATTTGTAAACAGTCAAAAAGTCCAAGCAACAGTCACAGAACAATACTTCAAATGCCTCTACCAACAACTGACATCTCCACTCCACACCACAACAGGCATTACAAGACTTAACATTGGCAATTCAGATTGCCAAAGGGCATATATATAGTAAAGGGGAGTAACCAATACTTCACAGACATGCTTCTAATCAGTGCAGGATCAGATGCTGCAGTCTTCAGGCCCCTCTATGTTGTGGTAAAACCATGACAATAACACCCCCATTTTAAGAGGAACCTCTGAAACCTCAGGGCCAGGTTTATTAGGGTGTACCTCGTGAAAGGCCTAGATCAACCTGACCGCATGGTCATGAGATGGTGGTAGCCACATCCTCTCTTCAGGACCGTAGCCTTTCCAGTGTACCAGGTACTAGAGAGACTGACGAACCAAGCAAGAATTCATAATCTTAGATATTTGAAATTCCAAATTGCCAACAACAATGACCAGAGATAGAGGTGGTGTTTATGGTTCAGAGGATTGTTATGAACGAGTCACCGTAGGAGGCAAAAACAGAAATGCTAGCTAAGTCCAGAAAACCAGAGAAGTTGGCAGCTATTGGATTGCAGACCCCTGAACCTATCAACAACAACTAGCAGTAGCCGTGGGGGGTTCCTACGGTGCCCTAGACCCCTCAATCACAGCCGGAGAACTACATAGCCTAAAGACAGAAAGGGAAATCTAAACTGCCCCAGAGCAGACCCCAAAGCAATAGGCAGCCCCCAACATATAATGACGGTGAAGCAAGAAGAAAGAACACTAACACAGATAGAAAGATAGACTGAGCAAATGATGGGGCCCAAGCTAACTAGATAGGACAGGATAGAAAAGCTGCTGTCTGCAATCCACCAAAAACCGTATCAAAACAAGAGCCAACAGACTGACAGGGAAAAAGGCCCTGAAGACGCTAGGCTTCAAAAAGACTATGTCAGTACTCAGGTATTTTCTGAAGACAGAGCAAAAAGACACAAAGGAATTCAGCTCACCCCAGCAGGGAATGGCAGAATCCAGAAAAGCAAGGCAAAATAAAACCAAAACACAAATGCAAAAAGCAAGGCAGAAAACTTAGCTTTTGAGGAGCAGGAATCAGACTGGTCTCCTAGAATCCCTCAGAGAAATCACCAGCGAGGCAGAAGGGCGTCGGCTGCCTTATATCCAGTCAGCAATTCCCGTCACCCAGTCATCCTCTACCAGCTCAGGTGTTTGGTAATCAGCCTCACTACCTTCCTTCACCAGAAGAGGGAGTTCATCAGACCTCAATGGTGAAGGGGAAAATGAACACATAACAGAGGATGCAATGTATTTTAGAACTAAGACCAATAAAACACATTATGAATCCTAAAACTGGGTGGCAAGGCAAAGTAGAATGTCACTGGATTGACGACGGCAACAATCTTATAAGAACTGATGAACCTGGGACCCAGTTTCCAAGCAGGAACTTTTAACTTAACATTCCTCAACCACACCAAATCATCAACACACAGGTCCAGACCCAATAAAAGTCTCTGATCAGCCACATATTTGGACCCCATCAAATTATTAAGAACCTCTTGCCACACAGATGTACTACTATATGAGATGAAAACCATTCCTATTCATGTTTTCCTGAGGAATGATTCCTATTTAAAGATTTGAACTGAGGATGAAATCTGGAGCCCTGAAGAACAGGGACTTGCAACAGAAATTGGCTGCAAATTCAGTTCGAGGTAAGTAAGTAACACAATCCTCTTGATTCTCTGACACAAAACACCTAAAATAAGTGTCAAGATTCTGGTAAAGGCATTCAGTATGCCAAATAGACTATGGATGAAAGGCTGAGGAAAATGACAGATGGATCCCCAACCAAGCGCTAAACGCTTTCCAAAATTTAGAAATAAATTGCACTCCAAGTCAGAAACAATACTGATAAATGAGTCCTTGGTCTACTGGGAATTGACAATGATTGGAAAGAACCAGATGGATGAATATGAAGGTTCTTGGAATGTGCACACACACTAAGGGCAGCTACACACTCTTAAACATCCTGATGCATCTCAGACCAACAAAAATGTCAGGTAAGATCTGTGGCGGCTTTACTACCAGGGAATCCGGCTAAAACCGAATCATGATGTCCACTTGTAACTTTAAGATGCAGGTAAGAACAGTTTACCTAAAGGACAGGCAGCAATGGCATCCCCTTGAGACTCTACAACCTAATTCTCAACGTCAGAACTTATAGCAACAAAAACTGCTGTTTCTGAAGTATAGGAACCACTTCACATTTATCTACACCCCCAGAAAATCAATGGAATAAGGCATCCACCTTGACATTCTTATTCCCTGGCTTATAGGTAACAAAAAAATTCAATCTGGTGAAGAATAAAGACCACCTTGCCTGTCTAGGCATCAAATACTTAGCAGATTCTAAATATAACAGATTTTTTTGATAAGTAATGATCAGTAATTACCCTGACTGCCCCTTCCAGAAAATGATGCCACTCTTCAAAAGCCCATTTAATTGCCAAGAGTTCGCTGTTACCAATGTCATAGTTTTTCTCAGCAGTTGATGGCTTCTTAGATAAGTATGCACACAGACTCCATTTACAAGGAGATTCACACTGCAATGATACAGCCCCGCCCCCACTCCCACTTCAGATGCATACATTTCTATATTAAACGACTAACTGACATCAGGCTGTATGCAAAACACCATTTGGAAAAGTCTGTTCTTTTCATGGTCATACTAACCAGAGGTTTGGTCACTACCAAAAAGTTTTTGATGAACTTCTGGTAGTAGTTCGCGAAACCCAAAATCTTTGTAATGCTTTTAGGTTCTCAGGACAATCTCAATCAAGTACAGCTTAGACTTTCACTGGATCCATGCAAAAACCTGTGGATGAAAAAAAATAACCTAGAAAAGGGATCTCCTAAACTTAGAACATGCATTTCTCTGGTGTGACAAATAATTTATTGTCTCTGAGTATCTGAGGGACCTACCTGACATATACCCAATTTGACTCGCGCTCGGGAAAATAATTGAAATGTCATCAAGGTAGATGACAGTAAACTTACCTGTCAAGGGACTAAAAATGCCATTAACAAAGGGGGAAAGATGATGGGAGCACTAGTAAATCCAATTGGCATCACATGGTTTTCATAGTGTACCCTCAGGTGTATTGAAGGCTGTCTTCCACTCATCCCCCTCCTTGATGCGAATGCAATTATAAGCCCCCCTGAGATCCAGTTTGGAAAACCATTTGGCTCCCACAATCTGATTTTGGCGGTCTGGGATGAGAGGCAGAGGATATGGATCCCAAGCAATGATCCGACTGAGTTTGAAAAAGTCTAGGCAAGGGCATAACCCTCCAGTAGAGTTGAGCGAAACAGGTCGGTCAGATTCAAAAATCGCTGACTTTCGCCAAAGTCGAGTTTCGCCGATCAAAACCTGACCATAGCATGAGGTCGGCCATAAGGTCGCCGATCAGCGCGCCAAGGTCACGTTTCAAATGATGCTTTCAGCGCCTTTTCTCAGCCAATGATGGAGGACGCACACTGTGGGCAACGCGATGACATGCGCAGCGGCCAGCACCATCTTAGAGAAGGGCATTGGAGTGATTGGCTGGCTTTGTGTGGTGTCACAGTGGGTATAAAAGGCTGTGACCGCCGACCGCCATCTTACTTCTGCCGATCTTACAATAGGGAGAGGTGCTGCTGCTGATTCTGAATAGGGAGAGCATTAGGCAGGGAAGAAGAAAAAAACTGATAGCGCTTTTCACTGTACAGTTAGTGTGCAGTGAAAGGGGAGGATTTTTGCTCTGTGCAGCAGCGCTGGTGGTGATTATGCTGCCTTTTAACGCTACTTGCTAGCTGCATTGCTGTGTGCACACTGCTGTTCAAACTGCTTTTTTCAAAGCACTCCAACTTTTATTATTTTGTCCTGGTGAGTTACTGAGCGTTCATTTTTTCACACACCATATAGCGCTGTACGCTCCTAACACACTACCGTGTACCGGCTGGTATCACGGACAAATAGAAGCTATCTGGATGTGACTCTGGAAGAACAAGCCGAGGAGTTTTTCCTTTTTTCCAGACCTACACCTTAGAGTCCTGTCCGTTTTTCAAATAGTTTCGTATATCTGCTGTTTGGTGACGGTCAAAACTAGACAGAGACAGCGTGTGTCAGGCCGTATACAAATACACGGAGCTTGACAATTTTCCATACACACACCGTATAGAGCTGTCCAATTGTCAAACAGTATTGTATATCTGCCGTTCGCATTACAGTCACATTTATACAGAGTCAGCGTGTGTGTGTGACACTCCTTAAATACATATACGGAGATTGTTAGTTACACAAAAAACGTATACAGCTGTACCCTTCTGGTACAGTTCCGTATATCTGCTTGTTGGATTACAGTCCAATACATACTGTAAGAGCGTCTGTGAATAACATAATCTATATGTTGATTTAATTTTTTTAATACACCTTACACAGCTGGATGTTCCTCATCTCTCTGCTGGTATTTTTGGTACATTTTCCCAAACATGAGGAAGTATGGTGGAAGAGGCCGCGGACGTGGGCAGGGGGGCGCATCTGGTACTGAGGGTGGTGGTGCATCGGCTGGTTCTGGCAAAAGCACAATAGCAGCTAAGGCAGGAGGTGTTGAGCCTGCGTCATCCTCTGGCCCAGGAAGGCCAGTAAGGTTGCCTTTTCTTGGAGTAGGAAAACCGATTTTAAAGCCGGAGCATCAGGAACAGGTTTTTGCGTACATTACCGAAACAGCCACCAGCTCTATTGCCTCCTCTTCTGAACGTTCGAAACCTGCAAGCACGGAATCATCAGTGCAGGGTTCTGGTCAGAGAAAACACCTTTCCTTGTGTCCTTCAACCCCACCAAAAGTTAAGGATGCGGCAGCCAACACTTCAGATTCCTCTATGGAGCTCTTTTCACATACCATGCCTGGGTTATCCAGTCAAATCCTGAATTCCCCAGTCCAAGATGAATCTGACATGGAGTGCACTGATGCAAAGCCACTGCTAGATGATTCTGCTGGTACATTGACCTATAGCACTACATTGCCCTCGCAGTCTATTGAGCCAGAATCTGACCCTGATGAAACTCAGGTTCCCCTTCCTGCATACTATACCACCTTACACGGTGACATAGAGGAATGTAAAGAGGAAGGTGCAGATGACTTTGAAGAGGAGATGATGGATGACCCAGTTCTGGACCCGGATTGGCATCCATTGGGGGAGGAGGGTGGCGCTGGCAATAGTTCAGATAAGGAAAAGGATCCGCAGCAGCCATTGACATCGCAGCAGCAGTTATCTGGCAGGCCCGTAGCTGTTCTAAAACGTGGAACAAAAACTAAAACAGTTGCAGGACAGCTTGACCAGACGGCCAACTTAGCACAGCATGCAAGGCCAGAAAATGTTTACCATAGTAGGAAGAGTGCAGTGTGGCACTTCTTTGTCCAAAATCCTACTGATGAGGCAAAGGTTACCTGTAAGAAGCGCGGAAGGACCTTTAGCCGAGGTAAACAACTCAGAAATTTGAATACCAGTTGCATGCTTAGACATTTAATCAACATGCATTTGCAAGCGTGGACGGACTACAAAACCTCAGGTAGTACATGTGCACCTGCTCCGACTGAAGGTAGACAACAACGCTCCATCGCTTCCCCCACTGTAAGACCACCGCCACCATTAAGCACACCACCAGCACTAAATGTGGAGGTGTCATCGCAAGGCCAATGCACTCAGGGAATCACAATGGTTTTGCAACACAACACTGAATCTAGGTCATCACCACCAATACCATCACAAACCCTCTCTCACTCCAATCGTTCCACCGCTATTTCCCCCATATGCAGCTCTCCAGTCCAGCTCACCCTACCAGACACTCTGAGTAGGACAAGAAAGTACTCATCCTCTCATCCGCGTACACTTTGAACGCCTACATTGCCAAACTAATCTCATTAGAGATGATGCCCTACCGTTTGGTTGAAAGCGAAGCTTTCCGCAACCTCATGGCCTACGCTGTCCCATGCTATGACCTACCCAGTCAGCACTTCTTTTCTCGAAAAGCCATCCCTGCCCTCCACCGGCATGTGAAAGACCGCATTGTCCATGCACTAAAACAGTCAGTGAGTGGAAAGGTGCACCTCACAACAGATGCATGGACCAGTAGGCATGGCCAGGGCCGTTACGTGTCCATCACTGCGCACTGGGTTAATGTGGAGGATGCAGGCCCCACTGGGGACAGCGGCGGTGGACCAGTGCTGCCTAGCCCACGGTATAGGAAACAGTTGGCTGTAGGCTTTCGCTCCTCCTCTATCAGCGAAAGCTCGTCAACAGAGCGCAGTCGCACGAGCACTCCATCCGCAGCTGGCAGTGTTGCACACGAGGTGTCCCACTATCGAACAGCTAGTGGTAAGCGTCAGCAGGCTGTGTTAAAGATGATGTCTTTGGGCGACAACAGACACACCGCGGAGGTACTGGCCAACTACTTGCAGCGACAAGTGGGCAGTCTACATCTTGAGGCAGGCAAGATAGTCAATGATAACATTGGAGAAAAAAGGATTTAGTTCAGCTCACCCCTCATTGATGCTGCAGCAAGGTCCGAGTAAGGACACGTCTCCACTTGGGCGTCTTGGAATACTTCATAGAAAAAGGAAAAATACCAAAGAAAACAACCAAGAGTATAGTCCAAAAAATGTCATAATTTATTCAAAAATATTTTATATTTAAAAATTACATAACATTAAATGACAGATGCCACTGAGCCACAATAATATAACATTGCCACTGGTATATACAATTCACCATGTATCAAAATATTGCACAATTCCCCTGTAAACACATATGTGCAAAATCCGCAATAATAATGGGATATAAGTGCAAGAAAAATTATTTTTATAAAAAAAACCATGGAAGATGGAAATACAAGTTGTAAGACCCGATACAAATGTTCAATAAAAAAACTTTTTGTGATGCCTCATGATGACAAGTGCATATAGTAAAAAAGATAAATGCATGTGGCGTCCTCTGTGGCTCTTCCACTGGGGCTGCCCTATGCCCATCCACCACAAGCAGAAAAGAATAGGCCACAAATCGGGGATCACCCTGAATAGGAATTTAGCAAAAATATTACAATTTTTATTTATTTAAATTAAGCACAGCAAACAACAACAACACATTAAAAACATTAAAAAATGGTCACACATGTGACACATTCAAAAGATATACATATCTCATAATAGAGAACCAAACCTGATAACCACTACCACTTTTGGTGGAGAAAGTGTCTTATACCCAAGGTCCATGTAAACTAATACCCAATTAGAAGGTTTTGAAAGCACACTAATACACTGTTAGCTTGCTTTACATGCCCATCCACCACAGCGCTTCACCAGTCTGAGCACACCGTCCGTATGATAGCCCCAGGCCGTCTATGTCTGCGGCTACCGTCCTCTGGGCCACCCCCCCATGACCGCCTCATCTGTCAGTCCTCTCTGGAGCCTTTACACTGTCTCTATTTCCTCAACAGAACTTCCTTTTTACTGTGCTCCCTTCGCTGACTGACTCTTCCAGAACCTTCCCTCAGCCTTTTATACTTCCAGTTCTGGTAAGTCCGCTCAACATCACCTGACAGTTTCTCTGACCAATGGCAGTTATTCAGTCCTACTCCTACACTTTCCACTGCCCTCCAATGGGCAAGCTAAAACACTGCACCCTTTCTCTTTATCTTAGCGGTTTCACACCTACACTGTGCTACACCTCTGCTTCTCACTGTTAGTCCACCTTCCCTACATCATCCATAGTGAGTGAGCATGTGTGGGTTACGCCTTCTATATATACGGTGAATCGGAGATACCAATTTTTACACTATACTCGATACAGCTTGTATCTTGTTATACAGTACCTTTGTTCGACATTTAGCATTACGGTAAAATCCATACTGAGTAAGCGTCTGAGAGTGACTACGGGACTATTTATACGGAGATTTCAATTGTACCCTAAAATATATACACTTGCTATCTTGTTATCCAGTACCTTTTTTACAACATTTTTTATTATGGTCAAACCCAAACTTGAGTGAGCGTCTGAGGGTGACTCCTGAAATATATACCGAGATTTTCAATTTGGCCAACACTGTATACAGCTGTTCGCTTCTGATACAGTACCATATATCTGCTGGTATTTTGGGTCCATTTTCCAAAACATGCGGAAGTATGGTGGAAGAGGACTTGGACGTGGGCGTGGGGGGCCACCTGGTACTGATGGTGGTGGTGGTGCATTTGCTGGTAGTGCCAAAAACACAATAGCAGCTAAGGTAGGAAGTGTTGAGCCTGCATCATGGTGTAGCTCTGGAAGGCCTGTAAGGCTCCCTTTTCTGGGAGTAGGTAGACTGCTTTTAAAGCCGGAGCATCAGGAACTGTTTGTGGCTTACATTGCTGAAACAGCCTCCAACTCTATCGCCTCCTCTTCTGAAGTTGTAAAAAATGCAATGCAAGCACTGAGTCGTAACTGCAGGCTTCTGGTCAGGACCAACCCCTTTCCTTGTGTCCTTCACCCACACCAAAAGTGAAGGATGTGGCAGCACACACTTCAGATTACTCCATGGAGCTCTTTTCACATACCGTGCCTGGGTTAATTAAAAATAGGGCCCATCAGATACTGGAGCATTATAAATGGGGCAGATCAGACACTGGAGCAGCATCTAAGGGGCCCATTATACACTGGAGCATTACAAATGGGGTCCATTATATATGGAGCATTATTACAACATATCAGACTCTCACCTACCATCGAAACCTTCAAAAAGAGCCTGAAGACCCACCTCTTCCGACAAGCCTATAACCTGCAGTAACCACCGATCGACCAAACCGCTGCACGACCAGCTCTACCCTCGCCTACTGTATTATCACCCATCCCTTGAAGATTGTGAGCCCTCGCGGGCAGGGTCCTCTCTCCTCCTGTACCAGTTATGACTTGTATTGTTTAAGATTATTGTACTTGTTTTTATGTATACCCCTCCTCACATGTAAAGCGCCATGGAATAAATGGCGCTATAACAATAAATAATAATAATAATAATAATAATAATAATAATAATTAGAGCCCATCATACACTGGATCATCATCCATGAGGCCCATCATGTACTGGAACATTGTAAAGGGGCAGATCAGACACTGGAGCAGCATCTAAGGGGCCCATTATACACTGGAGCATTAGAAATGGAGCCCATTATATATGGAGCATTATTTGGGCCCATAACACACTGGAGCATCGTCCATAGGGACCATCATATACTGTAGCATTATGTGGAGCTCATCATATACGGTTTGAAACATTATATGGGATCAATGATTCCATATGGAGAAATATATGGGCCTCATTACTCTGTATGGAACATTATACAGTATGGGACTAATTATTCTGTATGGAGAAATATTTGGGGCTCATTATTCTGTATGGCGCACAATGTGGTGGCCATAACACTGTATGTAGTAATATACTGTCCTGTTTTTGAGCTATTGTACAATTTAAAATAGATCAGTCATGTCATGTAAGCAGTGAAGTATTTGTCATTGTACTATACCTATATTTCTGTGGCGTATCGGAGCACCATGAGTTGTGGTATGTGTTAAAGGGGCGCACTGACACTCTTTGGCCCAGGGCACACAAAAACCATGAGCCAGCCCAACCCCCCCACAACTTTAGCCAAATAACCCCCAGTTTTCAATGCGTAACTATTATTATGAAGTAAATTAAGGATGACAAGCTTCAGTAATAAGAATTGATGTTTTTGGCATTGAAATGGGCACTGTAGGAGTGTTTACTGTCCTCCACTCCCTGCCGACTTTGCTTCCCCATTGACTTGGATTGGGTTTCGTGTTTCAGTCGGTCTCCAACTTTTCCCTATAGTCGGCCGATTTCGTTCTACCCGACTATTAAGAAAGTTGGGTTTCATGAAACCCGACTCGACCCGAAAAAAGGCAAAGACGCTCATCTGTACCCTCCAGTCTTTTTTCTTAAAGTAAAACCCTGCAGCAATGGGAGATGAATAAGGTCTGATATGACCCTTTTCCAAACTTTCAGCGATAAAGTCCTTCATGGCCTGCCTCTCTGCATCAGAGATATTGTATAACCTGCTCTTTGGCAGCTCAGCCCCTGGAATAAGATTAATGATGCAACCATGAGGATGATGAGGATGACGAAGAGGAAGTTCCTGACACCCCATTTCTGAAAACACATTCCCGAAGTCAAACAGGTATTTAGGCAGAGATTGGGTACCCACCATGGCCAGACAAGTGCCCAAGCAGTGTTTTCAGCAATACTTGATCCATTTAACCACCTCCCAAGTCTCCCAGTGTACAGCAGGGTTGTGACGTGTAAGCCAAGGTAGTGCAAGAACCACATGACAGGGCAAGCCCTCTAGCACATGACAGTCTATAAGTTCAGTGTGCATGGCTCCTACCAATAGATACAACATATGAACAATCTGAGGCTCCAGGGTGCAGAGTCAATAGCAATAATGGGTATCAATCTATTCTAGACAATACATGTGGTTTGAGGCAAAAGGACTAGACAAACCTAGTGTTGATCAAATTAATCCCCGCTCCACTGTCCAGAAAAGCAGAAATGACTACCTTATCTTTGCCAAGATGGATCTCAGATGGTAGTAAAAAATTAGATCTACCAATGGAGGAAATAAGTACACCAAGGTTGCCTTCCTCCCCGCAACCTGAGCTCCTTAGATTTCCAGCGGCTGATTACAGGGGGATATGAAAGACAAACAACCGCAAAATGAACCTTTCCTCCACAGAAAAAGCACACTTCCCTTTAAGCCAAATTACTATTGGACCAACAGAACGTGGTGAACCACCAAACTACATGAGTTCCTCGATAGACTCAGACCCAAGTTCACCTGACTCTGAGCCCCTCCACAATTTGGAGTGTCTCCTTATGTCTCTGATGAAGAGGGCGATCAACACGGATGGCCAGATACATGGCCACCCAAGGGAGACTGGAGTCTCATGCAGGGTAAAAGCATCCTTTACCCTTACAAAAAACCTATGATAGAACAGGCTATGGAGTGCGGGGTCTATCCAATTAGTATTGGTAGACCACCTCCAAAACTCAGATTAATATATCTTCACCAACCAGTGTCCCTGCCAAAGCTGATGTTGTGTAGGCTTGGCCAGGGAGATTTGGTCAGGGTCATCGGATATGTGACCGAGTGCCTCAAAAAATTCCTCAACCGTCCTTAGCGACAGAGTTGTCAGGAAGAGAAAATGCCCAGGCTTGTGGGTAACCCTGAAGGAGCGAAATTACGATACCACTGATCCTCACTTTCAAAGGAGTGATGATGCAATTTAAAGTACAGCTCACAGGCCTCCCTGAAAGCAACAAACTTGTCACCCCCCCCAGAGAACCTGTCAGGCAAACCGACCTTTGACTCCACCAGGTGTTGTCTGAGAGTTGCAGTTCCCCAAATCAGATGTCTTTGGGTGCTGCAAAACAAGAAAGCGAAGATCTGCCACCTCCATATTGAGCTGCTGCAGTTGCCCAGCCAGAGCAGTAATGGGATCCATGATGGATCAAAAAATAATATTTGCCAGTGTTACTGTCACAACTCTGTTGTAAGATTATCCAGGGTCAGGGAGTTCTTCCCTGTCCCTAACACTAGCGGTGCCCTACCTATCCCTGCTCCTCAGATTACTTACTGATTATTACTTACTGATCGTCAAGACGTCTGGGCCATGTACCTTGCTAAATTCATGAGTCAGCCCTATATATGTGTCTCCCTCCCCCACCCTGGGAAGTGGGGAGTAATAGTGTATGAATGTACACAAACCACACAAACAAGGAAGGACATACAGTGATTAATGAAATATATCAATCATACAAAAATGCACTCACAGACTGTTGTTGAGGGGAACAGAGGAAAGAAAAGTAATGAGTCACAAAACAATACTCCAAAATGTCTCTACCAACTACTGACTCCTTCATTCCACATCAGGTAGTGCAAAACTTAACATTGGCAATCCAGATTGCCAGCGGTGAGTATATATAGCAGAAGAGAGTGGTCAATACTGCACAACTGAAATCATCCATGCAGGGAGGCTTTAGTGACTCTAAGGTGAACAGTTTAACCCCTGCACTGCTAACTGAATCTTGCAGAGTTTAATATGAAGAAGACCTGCTTCTAATCAGTGCAGGAGTTCATGATGGATGGAGTTCGTGGATGCCTCCCTCACTGCACTTGTTGCACATTCGCAAGCACTATCAGCAACCATGTCCAAATCCTTGTTGTAGGGCAACGTTAAGCTGTCCCTACCCCATGAATTGGAATGCAAGCGAAAATACTCAGCCACCCACTCACAGGCCCAAACAATAAATGGGCATATTTCTGAATTGGAAATGTTGACATTTAAGATTATAGACACTGAGGCTTTCTGCAACCTCTTAGCGGCTGCCATTCCTTGGTACTAGGTATCTAGCCTCCACTATTTTTCTTGTTGTGCTGTATCTGCCTTACACCAGCACGTATCCCATAACATCCCTCATACCCTGAACAATGCAGTTACTGGAAAGGTCCAGCATGTGCTTGTGTCCAGGGACACGGCATTTCCCTGACGGCACACTGGGTGAACGTTGTGGAGAGGATTTTGGGCCCTAGTTCCATCAGAGTTTCTTCCACCTCTTACACCAGTTGCTGCATCTCTCCTCATCCTTCATCTTTGAATTGTCATCTTGGATGATGTTGTCAATATCAATAGCAAGCTGGAACCACTACAACACTGCCTCGCTGAAGCAGCAACAGGCTCTGCTGAAACTAATTTGTTTAGGTGACAAACAGCACACTGCTGCAGATTTGTGGAAAGGTATAGCAGACCAGACATATCTTTGGTTCTCACCATAGCAGCTATGCAATATGGTTGAAAAGAAGAAAAGCACGGGCACAGTCAGTCAGGTGCTGGATAAGATCGGAGCACCCGAGGAAATTGCAGTTTATGACAGCAGCAGGAACGGAAAGGAAGAAGTGGTCCAAAAGTCGTGCAGGGCACAGAGTATTCACCATGTGGCAGATCTTAAATAGAGCTGAAGCCTGCAAGTCTGAGGCGAAGCGGATGAACGGGATCTCCTATATCTTGAGGTCCTACAGGAGTGATGCTGCGGTACTGCCAAGGGCACTACTACCCCGTAATGTGCGTGAGGATGCAGAAAGTAAGAAAGGGAAGAAAGGGAAAGTGCAGGAGGAATGCTGTGCGGACTGTAATGTAACTGATGTGTCCGGGAAAGTTGAAGAACAAAGCAAAATCGTTGAGTTGACTTCTGAACCGGCATCTGTGTCTGTTATTTCAACCTTAAGCACTGAAACCAAGTGTACTGAAGCTGGGTTGCACCACAGTGGAATCCCTGTCTGTGGACCAGCACCCCAAACAGGTACGCCGGTAGAAGTTGGAAGTTTTCCTGTGGGAGGAGGCCAGGACACCAGAGCCCCGGTGTCCTCGGCTGCGACTACCGTCCTGGCCACCTCTTACATTGTCCTGTAGAATGTAGGGTCTCATGATCAACAGGGTCTCGCTCTCCTGTAGATTGTAAGCTCTTATGATCGGTGAAGTTCTCTCTCTCCTGAAGAGTGAAAGCTCTTGTCATCAGAGGAGTTCTCTCTGTCTTTCCTAAGGAGCATAAGCTCTTATGATCAGCGATGTCCTCTCTCTGCTGTAGAGTGTATGCTCTTATAATCAGAGGGGTCCTGCTTCTCTCCTGGTGAGCCACTGCTGCCGTATGGTCAATATTACTGGAACTACTGTGTGATACTGTGTGCCCTCTAATTTTACTCCTACTGGAGTCCTAGACCCCCTTTCATTGCACACATTGCACTCAAAGTATGATGTCAAGAAAAGTGCCCCACAAACAATGTAAGATACCCCAAAGTGAATTCCTCCACAGTGCCCTGCATATGCACAGTATGATGACCCTATTGTAGCCCATCCGTCAACTCCCCCAGAAAAGTATGGTGACCTCAACACTGTATGATCCTCTAACTGTGACCCACACACAGCTCTCCCTGCAGTATAATGGCTCCAACACAGCCCTCCACACACTATGATGGATTCCACACAGCCCTTCACACAGTGTGAAGGACCCCACACAATCCTTCACACTGTAATATACTGTTTTCATACAGTATAATGCACCCCATAGTCCTCAATACAGTGTAATGCACCCTATAGTCCACCGTAAAGTATAATATACAGCCCATAGTCCTTTGTACAATATAATGCAAAGTCCATATAGTACAATGCACTTCATAGTCCATACAGAAGAATGCCCTTCATAGTCTATACAGTATAATGCACCCCATAGTTCATACAGTATAATGAATGACGTCCTCTGTATAGTGGAATGCAACACATAGTCCATACAGTATAAAGCACCCCAGAGTCCATACAGTATAATGTATTTCATAGTATAATGCACCATATAATCCTGTGTATAGAATAATGTACCCCATAGTCCTCTGTAGACCTGCGCAATAATGCACCCGCAAGTCCATATAGTATAATGCACCTTATAGCCCTCTGTATAGTATAATGCACCCCATAGTCCAAGCAATATATTGCATCCCACAGTTTGCTGTACAGTATAATGGACCCCATTGTTAGGGGTCAGGTTCTCCCTCTGCACAAGAGGAATCCCAAGTCTTGCCTTCTGCGGTCTCCCATTCAGTCCTGAACGCAGAGGAGCCTGCTCAGCAAAGACATTGTTCCCGACACCTTGCTCAGGCTAGTGCTGTCAGGTTGGTTGCTGCTGCCATCCCTGGTTCAGCTATAGCATCCTGCACTAGACAGTGGTGAGCAGCTTCTGGGACTAAGTCCCTTTTTCCCTCTACTGAGCAGTGGCTCGACCTCCCATTGGAGTTGAGGAGTCACATGCGCAGGTCTCGTCCATGTTCCGATTGGACCATCAGGAAGGTCCCGGAAGGACGCTGCTATAAAAGGTTTGCTTGGCCATGTGCTAGTATAGACTAATATTGTCAGTGGTATGTGTGATGACGGAAGCATGAGACGGGTGACTGACTCCTTATGACTCCCTTCCTCTGGTTGTTATAGGGTTTAGCGTTAGTGTCAGTGCCAATGGGTGGCTATGCTCTCGCCACCATGATCCTAGTGTCAGCACACACTAGCGTCTGGTGGTGTCGTCCTGTACAAGGCACTACCATACCGTGCCAAGTCACAGCACCCGCCAGTGCAGCGCCATGCACAGGTTGTGCGCTGGTTAGCCCAACCCTGGGTGATTAGTGGTGCATGCCAGAGTGGCGCCGTGCACACTTGCACATTACTTGTATATTCATATTGCTTCCTTGCTGGTACCGCAGCTGGGGCGCCGAGCGTTGGTGGTCTAGAGGGACCCTTTCTCTTGTCTCTGGAGCTGGGTCCTGTGACCGTTTAGCAGCGCTCCCCCTGCCGAGTCCTGTGAGGTTAACAGGTTCCGGCATTAGTTCCAGTGGCTCTGTGAAGTAACAGAGTTCGCTCCTGTACACACTGGGTCAGTGGTTAATCCACCGGTGTTCAGGTAGGACTCCGCCATTACCGAGCAGCAGTTTACCATCTCTGCACGGTGGACCCCGGGTTGCGATTGCACTCTCTTATATTTTATATTTAGTGCGATCCACAACCCTAACACCCATAGTCCTCTTTGTAGTAGAATGCATCCCCATTTGCCTCTGTATAGTATAATGAGCCCCACAGTCTATACAGTATAATGTACCCCATAGTCCTCTGTATAGTACAATGCACAACTCATAGTCCTATGTATAGTATAAAGCACCCCAAAGCCCATACAGTATAATGAACTCCATAGTCCCTACAGTGTAATTCTCCCCATAGTCTCCACAGTATAATGCACCTCATAGTCCTCTGTATAGCATAATGCACCCAATAGTCCTCTGGCTTGTTTAACCTATTTTTTCTCTCTACAGGGTTAATCTCTTATTTTACTATCTGTGTTTTTAAGGGTTAACTATATTGCATTTAAATCTTGAGGTGTAACTATATTCACAAGGGGTTAATTAAGGGTGGGGGTTCATACAGTAATTAAGGGTTTATAAGGGGCAGCTGGTTGGGGTTCAACTCCTTTTGGAAGTGCATTGAGCAGCAAGGTGGTGTGCTGGTAAAAGGGGGGGAAAAAAAAACTCTTTTAAATCTTCTGCCTGAGCGAGTGTGAACGAGCTGAGTGTGACCTGAGCGTAAGTGCGACCTGTGGTAAGTGTGTGACTTGAGATTCAGTGAAGAGGTATTTGGAAAACCTATAATAAATACCTGTGTGAGTTGCTGAATTGTAGGTTTCTGAGTGCTTTCTACCTGTTCAGTTTTTGGGGGGCTTGGGGGCTTATTTAACCAATTTTTTCTCTCTACAGGGTTAATCTCTTATTTTACTATCTGTGTTTTTAAGGGTTAACTATATTGCATTTAAATCTCGAGGTGTAACTATATTCACAAGGGGTTAATTTAGGGTGGGAGTTCATACAGTAATTAAGGGTTTATAAGGGGCAGCTGGTTGGGGCTCAACTCCTTTTGGAAGTGCATTGAGCAGCAAGGTGGTGTGCTGGTAAAAGGGAAAAAAAAACAAAAAAAAACCTCTTTTAAATCTTCTGCCTGAGCGAGTGTGACCTTAGCGTAAGTGCGAACTGTGGTGTGTGACTTGAGATTCAGTGACTTTGGATTCAGGGTGTTTCCAAGGGAGGTGTTACTGAATTGCTGTTATATTTTATTAATACTTTTTATTTATTTTTGCTTATCTTATTGACTGGTGCAATCCCCATTAGGATGTGCTCCACTATTGCCAATGCCATCCAGTGCACGTCTTGCCGCATGTATGAAATTCTTGAACAACCAGTCGAGGGTGCATACTGCTGTGTGAGATGTGAGCACGTTGTGCATTTGGAAGCCCTGATACTGGATCTAAATGTGCAGCTGGCAACACTGAGATCCATAGACAATATGGAAAGGAGTCTTCTGCTCACTGAGCAGACGCTCAATGGGATAGATGAGGGGGGGATGCAAGGTTGGAGCTGCAGGACAATTAAGCAGCTAGCTGGGTGACAGTTAGAAGGTGGGGTAGAGGGAAGAGCACCAGGGAGGCTAGTCCTGATCTGGCACACCCCAATAAGTTTTCCTAAGTTGGCAGATGAGGGGAGTGTTAGTGCAGGAGTAGCACTGCTGCAGCAAGGCATGTCCTCTGAAAGCTGGAGGAGTGTCTGCTTCAGTAAGGGGGGAAATAGGAGAGCAGGGCAGGCCAGACAGGTTCTGGTAGTGGGAGACTCAATTATTAGGGGAACAGATAGGGCAATATGTCACAAAGACAGGGATCGTCGAACGGTGTGCTGCCTACCTGGCGCTCGAGTCCGACACATTGCTGATCGGGTTGACAGATTACTGGGAGGGGCTGGTGAGGATCCAGCTGTCATGGTGCACATTGGCACAAATGACAAAGTTAGAGGTAGGTGGAAGGTCCTTAAAGATGATTTCAGGGAATTAGGCTGTAAGTTTAAAGCAAGGACCTCCAAGGTGGTATTTTCGGAAATACTTCCTGTACCACGTGCCACGCCAGAGAGGCATCGGGAGATTAGGGAGGTTAATAAGTGGCTCAGGAATTGGTGTAGGAAGAAGGGGTTTGGGTTCCTGCAGAACTGGGCCGACTTCTCAGTTGGCTACAGGTTCTACGCTAGGGACGGGCTGCACCTCAATGGGGAGGGTGCAGCTGTGCTGGGGAGAAAATGGCTAGAAGGTTGGAGGAGTGTTTAAACTAGGGACAGGGGGGAGAGTATTCCTTTTATAGGAGGGGAAGACAGTGCAGCTAGAGACCTGGGCACAAATAATGACATTGGGGGTGGGGGTGGGGGTGGCATGGGGGGTGGGGTTAGAACAGTTAATAATTTAAGAAAGAATAGAGGTACAGAGAGATGCATAAAGTGCATGTATACTAATGCCAGAAGCCTCGCCAACAAAATGGAGGAATTGGAGTTAATGTTGTTGGAACATAATTATGACATGGTGGGGATATCTGAGACAAGGCTGGACGAGAGCCATGACTGGGCGGTTAATTTACAGGGCTATAGTCTGTTCAGAAATGACCGTACAAATAAGCGAGGGGGAGGCGTGTGTTTATATGTAAAATCATCCTTAAAACCCATCCTTCGTGATAATATATGTGAATCTAATGAAAATGTAGAGTCCCTGTAGGTAGAGATAAGAGGGGGAAAAAATAATAAATTACTGATAGGGGTTTGTTATAAGTCTCCAAAAATAATGGAAGCAACAGAGAATATCCTCATAAAGCAAATAGATGAAGCAGCGACTCAAGGAGAAGTCATTATTATGGGGGACTTCAACTACCCTGAAATACATTGGGGAACTGAAACCTGCACTTCCAGCAAAGGTAATAGGTTTTTGACAACTATGAGAGACAATTACCTTTCACAACTGGTTCAGGACCCAACAAAAGGGGGGACACTGCTAGACCTAATATTAACCAACTGGCCAGACCGCATATCAAATGTAAGGGTTGAGGGTCACTTGGGTAATAGTGATCACAAATTAATAAGTTTTCATGTATCCTTTAATAAGATGTGTAGTAGAGGGGTTACAAGGACACTAAACTTCAGGAAGGCAAATTTCCAACGAATGAGAGATGATCTTGGTGCAATTAACTGGGACGATATCCTGAGACATAAAAATACACAAAGAAAATGGGAGACGTTTATTAGCATCCTGAATAGGACCTGTGCACAATATATACCATATGGGAATAAACATGCTAGAAATAGGAGGAAACCACTATGGTTAAATAGAGCTGTAAGGGGTGCAATAAGAGATAAAAATAAAGCATTTAGAGAATTAAAGCAAGTAGGTAGTGATGAGGCATTAAATAAATACAGAAAATTAAATAAATTCTGTAAAAAGCAAATCAAAACAGCAAAGATTGAGACAGAGAGACTCATTGCCAGAGAAAGTAAAAATAATCCCAAAATATTCTTTAACTACATAAATAGTAAGAAGCTAAAAAATGATAGTGTTGGCCCCCTTAAAAATAGTCTGGGTGAAATGGTGGATGAGGATGAGGAAAAAGCCAATATGCTAAATGACTTTTTTTCAACAGTATTTACACAAGAAAATCCCATGACAGATAACATGATCAGAGATAAAAATTCTCCATTAAATGTCACCTGCTTAACCCAGCAGGGAGTACGGCGGTGACTAAAAATCACTAAAATTGACAAATCCCCGGGCCTGGATGGGATACACCCCCGAGTACTGCAGGAATTAAGCACAGTCATAGATAGACCATTATTTTCAATCTTTAAAGATTCCATAATAACAGGGTCTGTACCACAGGACTGGCGTATAGCAAATGTGGTGCCAATATTCAAAAAGGGGACAAAAACTGAACTTGGAAATTATAGGCAAGTAAGTTTAACCTCAACTGTGGGTAAAATCCTGGAGGGTTTTCTAAGAGATACTATACTGGAGGATCTGGAGAAGAATAACCTTATGACCCAATATTAATATGGGTTTACAAGGGACCGTTCCTGTCAGACTAATCTGATAAGCTTTTATGAAGAGGTAAGTTCCGGACTGGACCAAGGGAATGCAGTGGACGTGGTGTACATGGACTTTTCAAAAGCTTTTGATACGGTGCCACACAAAAGGTTGATACATAAAATGAGAACAATGGGGATAGGGGAAAATATGTGTAGGTGGGTTAAGAGCTGGCTCAGGGATAGGAAACAAAGGGTGGTTATTAATGGAGCACACTCGGACTGGGTCACGGTTAGCAGTGGGGTACCACAGGGGTCAGTTTTGGGCCCGCTTCTTTTTAACATATTTATTAATGACCTTGTAGGGGGCATAGAGAGTAGAATTTCAATATTTGCAGATGGCACTAAACTCTGCAGGGTAATCAATACAGAGGAGGACAATTTTATATTACAGGAGGATTTATGTAAACTAGAAGCTTGGGCTGATAAATGGCAAATGAGCTTTAATGGGGATAAATGTAAGGTCATGCACTTGGGTAGAATGAACAAGATGTATAATTATGTGCTTAATTGTAAAACACTGGGCAAAACAGTCACTGAAAAAGACCTGGGTGTATGGGTAGACGACAAACTCACATTTAGTGGCCAGTGTCAGGCAGCTGCTGCAAAGGCAAATAAAATAATGGGATGCATTAAAAGAGGCATAGATGCTCATGAGGAGAACATAATTTTACCTCTATATAAGTCACTATTGCGACCACACTTAGAATACTGTGTACAGTTCTGGTCTCCGGTGTATAAGAAAGACATAGCTTAACTGGAGCGGGTGTAGAGAAGAGCAACCAAGGTTATTAGGGAACTAGGGGGTCTGCAATAACAAGACAGGTTATTACATTTGGGGTTATTTAGTTTGGAGAATCGAAGGCTTAGGGGTTATCTTATTACAATGTATAAATATATGCGGGGACAATACCAAGACCGTTCTAATGATCTTTTAACTCTTAGACCTGTGACGGGGACAAGGGGGCAACCTTTACGTCTGGAGGAAAGAAGGTTTAAGCATACTCACAGATGCGGATTCTGTACTGTAAGAGCAGTGAGACTATGGAACTCTCTGCCATATGATGTTGTAATGAGTGATTCCCTACTAAAATTTAAGAAAGGACTGGATGCCTTTCTTTAAAAGTATAATATTACAGGGTATATACACTAGTTTCCTTAATATTGCGTTGATCCAGGGAGCTAGTCTGATTGCCGTATGTGGAGTCGGGAAGGAATTTCTTTCCCCAATGTGAAGCTTACTGTTTGCCACATGGTTTTTTTTTGCCTTCCTCTGGATCAACATGTTAGGGCAAGTTAGGATTGGATATGGGTTGAACTAGTTGGGCTTAAAGTCTCCCTTCAACCTTAATAGCTATGTTACTATGTTACTATGTATGCCTGTGGTGTAATGCACCCATAGTCCATACAGTATAATGCATCTCATAGTTCAAACAGTATATTGCACCCCATAGACTTCTGTGTAGTTTAATGTATCCCATTTGCCTCTGTATAGTATAATGCACCCTACAGTCCATACAGTATAATGTACTCCATAGTCCTATGTATAGTATAATGCACCCCATAGTCCATACAGTATAATGCATGCAATACTCCTCTGTATAGCATAATGTACCCCATAATCCTCTGTATAGTATAATGCACCCCATAGTTCATATAGTATAATGTACCTCTAAGTCCATACAGCATAATGCACCTCATGGTCCGGTGTAAGTATAATGCACCCCATAGTCCATACAGTATAACGCATGGCATAGTCCTGTGTATAGTATAATGGACTCCATAGTCCACATAGTATAATGCATCCCATACAGTATAATGCTCCACATAGTCCATTCAGCATACGTAATGCACCCGAAGGTCCACTGTGTAGTATAATGCACCCCATTTACCTCCTATGGAGCGTAAGCTCTTATAGTAAGTGGGGTCCTCTCTCTCTGTAATGTAGAGTTTAAGCTTTTTTGGTCAGTAGGGTTTTCTCTCTCTCCTTTCCCCATTTTTATTTTCTGAATAATTACAAGGTTTCCAGTATTAAGATCTGCACAAATTGCACAAATTGCAAATTTGTAGCATTTCAAATCAGTTGGGAAAATTCTCCAATGACAGGCCCTGTATTATCCAAGAAGAATTCTATATCATAAAAATGAACATCTTATCATTTCTCACCCATGAGCTTATATATTGTTCGGTAAATATGATCTTGTTAGGTGCAAATGGATAACCTGACTGCAGTGATTTGCATATTTTGTACATTAATACTTTTGCTTTAATCCTGATTTTATCTAGGCTTACTCGGATTATTCATTTACTAATCTTTTCATTGGCAGAGCTATGTAAAATATATAACGTGCTTAAAAATGTATTAATTTGACAATTATTTTTGTTGTCATAGTGAATGACATTTTCATTATAAAAAGAAGAGTTTTAGAAATATTTATCCTTCACACATTTTTGTGGTGCTGCAGAATATACTGAGCTAAAAAGGGAAAGAAATCAAGTGTACATAGAGAAAACACAATCACACCAACACAAAAAAATTATTAAATGGGGTGATGCAGGGAATTGTTTTTAAATATCTCTGACTTGGTTAACATAATAAGCCTAAAACAAAAATAGAGCTATAACAGGCCACTATATAGAACACTAATATTTATTATTACAAAATCATAATTAATACAATATGCAAACAATAGCAAAAGAGAGAGAAAGGAGGTGCGCTAACAAGATCAAGGGAGGTCTATCACAACACAATGTACATGATGTACATAAACGCAAACCTCACAAGTCAGGACCAATTATAATAGGGAGTGACCCAATAGCCATAGCAACCAATAGTATATCAAAAATTAATTGGAAACAAATATGATGTCTGAAGACAAAACTGTTAATATCAATATATCCCACATCAGATATAAAAAGAATGCTAGCAAGCAAAACAATACTAAATTTATATTTTAAATACCAGTGCCATACATCAATACACAGATAATAAAGTTTAAGAAAAATAATTTTAGGTATCCATGATTTGCATGTGGGGCAATATCTACCCTAACGCATGTTTCACTACTGTACATTGGCTTCATCAAAAGGTATATACCCATTGCAAGATGGTGTTTTCATATCAAGCACAATTATTAAGAATCTCTTTCAGATGATTGTGAGGGCATGGTTATCATGTTGCCGTGATGCAGAGAGGACGGTGAAGAGTACTTGGATCACCGGGACACATAACCCTGTAAGGTTCGGCCAGAACCGTAGTCGTGGCCGTGGACTCCGGGGCAACAATGTCCTGGCCTCCCCTCACATAGACATGACAGCTTCTGTCAGCATACCTGCAGCTCCATTCTTCTTCGATGTGAAACAAACAGAGTCACATTCCCGTTCAACTTTAACAATAACAGCTTTACTCATTTATTTATGCAGCGCATCCATTTTCTTTCCAGCGGTTACCTTAGATTCCACAGTGCACAATTGTTTCACTTTCCCTATGCTCTCACTGTCTTCCTTCAGCATATCTCCAGGACGTCTCTTCCCGTTCACATCACAGCATCCTCTCTGACCTGCTTCACCATGTTTGGGAGTTCCCCTGTCTGTTTCACCCCAGACAAAAGGGTGTCTGCCCACATAACAAGCTGCCTCATAATGAGCGATCTGTGCTGCCGTACAAAAAAACCCCATCAACATTCACTTGAGGCCATCCGGCCATACTGCACCTGGATATGGGGGTGCATTGGGGCTCCATCGTCACCGGTCCCGGATAACAAGAGGGTTCCGTAAAGCGGTTTCCACAGGTCACTTCCGGTCCCCACCTGTTTCTGGGTTAGGTCAACTTCATCCACTTCATCCATTTTGCAGCATTCAAAAGTGGAGGGCATGGTACTCTTTCCTTTAGCCACACCCACCATGGTCAGGTCGGCGATGACTGGCAAGTATACTTTTGCGCTCTTTCAAGGACACGCCCACGAAGGACGGAGTCACAGTTGTTGTTTTCTCTCACCGCCATCTTTTTAACTGCCAGCTTAGTCACTGAGGCGTTTTCAATCCCACATAAAGATTTAGGCATATCCAATAAAGTGGTGACTTTCAGAATTTCAGTCTCTACTCTCTTTGCTGCATCTCTGCATGACAGTATGACAATTCACATCAAATCCTCCAGTTTCCATAGCATCTGAGGCACTTGTCACTTCTCTCACATCTCCAGTCTCATCTTTTCCTGTCACATCAGTTTAATCTCTTCTTATCACATCAGTTTCATCTTTTCTTGTCACATCAATATCATCTTTTCCTGTCATATCAGTGTCATCTTTTCCTGTCACATCAGTGTCATCTTTTCCTGTCACATCGACTTCATCTTCTACAGCACTCCCACGATGCATGACTTCGGCATCCTGCTGACTGCTCTAAGTGTATGGGTCTGCCAGGACTGTAGACGTGGCCAAGGACTCTGGGGAAACGGTGTCCTGGCCTCCCCTCACATAGACATTTCCCTCAGACGATGTGGAACAAACAGAGTCACAGTCCCGTTCAACTTTAACAATAACAGCTTAACTCATTTTTGTACGCAGCACATCCATTTTCTTTACAGCGGTTATCTCAGATTCCACAGTGCACAATTCTGTCACTTTCCCTATGCTCTCACTGTCTTCCTTCAACATATCTCCAGGACATCCTGTTCCGTTCAGCATCACAGCATCCTCTCTGTCCAGCTTCTCCATTTTAGGGAGTTCCTCTGTCTGTTTTGCTCCAGACAAAAGCGTATCTGCCCACGTAACAAGCTGCCTCATAATGAGCGATCTGTGCTGCCGTACCACTGCCAACTGTCTCACTACAATCTGTAGTGTAGTGATCTGCACTGATATGTTCTGCG
The DNA here is from genome assembly GCF_039654945.1 of Dendrobates tinctorius. Taxonomy (NCBI): domain Eukaryota; kingdom Metazoa; phylum Chordata; class Amphibia; order Anura; family Dendrobatidae; genus Dendrobates; species Dendrobates tinctorius. The sequence goes on along the minus strand of NW_027361714.1, from coordinate 71,184,695 downwards.
CTGCTGTGATCTGTGTGCCTATGATCTGCGCTTCTGTGTTCTGCAGTGTTCTCATCTGTGGCCTTCAGGCCCTGGATGGCGTGGCCCTTGTCTTTAACTTTACAGAGCTGCCTGCCCTGTCAGAGTGCTCCCGCCCAACTAATTCAAATCTCAGCTGTTCCCCAGCTTAACGGCCATTAGCTCCTCCTACTTTAACTATTTACAGGCTAAGTATGCGCTCCACCCCCATCTAGTGGCTGGACTAGAGTACTACGCGTTCCCTACAACTATAACAGTAGTTATACATAGCCCTTAGATTTGTGAAAATATGCAGGAGTAAAAAGTATGATAATAATAATAATAATAATAGAGGCACTAATTTGCACAGAAAAGGGACCTACAGTAGAGGCCAATACCTATTAGTGGTGGTAGCGCTAAATGGTGTCAGGGGTATTCAATGTGTTCAAATGCAAAAAGAGAGATTACTGAGGCTGGTTAAAACTAATTAACGTTGCCCCATAGCAGTGCTGAAAGTGCTCAAGATGCTGCACTATTGGCGGACAATGCCAGATACCTGCGCTCTTGAAAGTTACTGCTTAATCCACCAGTAAATAGAAGTGTACTTAGCTCATGTTCTGATTCTGAAGGCTCTCCAGAGTAGCGGTGAGTCCTGGAGCGTTGTCCCGGCCGGTGACAAGCTCACTGGGTGTGCTCGCTGGAGCGCTGATGACTGCGATGAACGCTGGCAGGGCCTGCGTGCTGATAGGACCTGCGTGATGTATTCATATACATTACACTTTTATCCCGTAAGGTAATACACAGAATAGTGTAGCAGTACCTATGTGACACACATATAATGGTAATACACATGAACGTGTAGCAGTACCAGTAAAATACGAGAAAGAGGTAAGAGATAGACCAATAACATTTTCTATTCCCTTACAACCCCACGAGTGATCATGAGATCAGTGGCCCTAAAGGTGCCCCACATGAGAGGCTATTCCTCAATGCAGTGAAGCAGCACATGCTCAGTGTACATTCCCATTCAGGATGATAAATAGTAAGTATAAACAATGGTAAAAATATACAGTTATGTCCAAAAATATTTGGCGGTGACTGAATCTTTGAGTAGACTTTCAAATTTAATTAAAGAGGGTGAACAAAAATATACTGTTAGTGAATAGTGATGAGAAAATTTGTTTGGAAAACGATTGCCAAACAGAAATTCGGCATGAATTGCCATATTTGGGTTCGTGATCAGAATCACAAGCAAAATTTTATTAAAAATTGGTAAAATTCGGTAAAAAGTGCGGTAAAATATTTGCGTTGCCACAAGAGTAGTGTTGAGCATTCCGATACTGCAAATATCGGGTATCGGCCGATATTCGCTGTATCGGAGTTCCGATACCAAGTTCCGATATTTTTACAATATCGAATACCGGAATCGGAAGTTCCCGTAATGCAATGAGCCAGTTGGGTTAGCCATGTTAACTAATGGCATGGCTGTGAATGGCTGCTGAAATGATGTCATCATGATGCGCGGTCTGTGCGGGCCTGCCGGGGGTCTGCGCGGGCCTGCCGAGGGTCTGCACGGGCCTGCCGGGGGTCTGTGCGGGCTGCCGGGGGTCTGTGCGGGCCTACCGGGGGTCTGTGCGGGCTGCCGGGGGTCTGTACGGGCCTGCCGGGGGTCTGTGCGGGCTGCCGGGGGTCTGTGCGGGCCTGCCGGGGGTCTGTGCGGGCTGCCGGGGGTCTGTGCGGGCCTGCCGGGGGTCTGTGCGGGCTACCGGGAGTCTATACGGGCCTTCCGGGGGTCTGTGCGGGCCAGCTGGGGGTCTGTACGGGCCTGCCGGGGGTCTGTGCGGGCTGCCAGGGGTCTGTGCGGGCTGCCGGGTTGTTGTGTGTGTGTGCAGGCATCGTCTGATGGGACTACAAGTCCCATCGGGCTATGCCTGCTACAATGACAGTGATTGACACATTAGTAGTGTTGAGCGATACCGTTCGATACCCAAAAATATCGTATCGGATGGTATCGCCCGATACGAAAAAAATATCGGGTATCGCCGATTCCGATACCGGAAGTCCCATTCAAGTCAATGGGACTTCCGGTATCAGAATTAAAAAAAGCCCTTTATTTCCTTGTTGGCTAATTCTACATAATTGAAAACAAATAAGAATCATGTAGAATGTATTGTGGGAGGTGGAGGAGACATTAAAGGCATAGTGGTTTATTCAAATCACATGACATAGCATTAATTCCAATTTTTTTTTCAAGACGTTCGGAGTTAAAAAGATATTGACTATGTTAACTTTTTTATATTTTGTCAGATATGTATGTTTCACAACTTCCATGCTCTTCACCTTCTTTTGTACTTCTCCCACACTTTCTCCTTCATGATCCGCAGCAGTAGCATTTTTTTTATCAACTTTTTCTTCACCTTATTCATCTTCTTCTTCTTCACCTTCTTCCATTATTTTTTTTTTCCATTCTTCATATTCTTCTTATTCAGCTATTATTAATTTTCATGTGCTATTTCTTCATCTTCTTCCTATTCTTCTTTTTCTTCATTTTCTTATGGTGACAGGCATTCCTGTAGTACTTATCTATAAAAGTTATAAGATTACACCTTACGTTCTGCCTGTCACAAAAGATTTACAACAGGATTTGTCCGCGTTCAGTTTGGCCTGCAGCAGCAGGCATTTTCCAGGGGCACCACGAGGAGGAACGGACTCACCCCCATTTACTGCTTAGTCTTCTTCTGCTTATAATTTTGATATCTTCTATGCTGATTTTTAGTCTTATGCTTAATGTTCTTCTGCTTTCTGTTCTTCTGCTTTTGCTTCTTCTGCTTCTTGTTCTTCTGTCTTTTGTTCTGTATCTTGGTGGTTGTCTTCATGTTCTTTGTCCTCTTGGTCATATTATTTAGGGTCATATTTCTGGTCTTCTTTGGTGTGGTCTTCAGGGTCATCGTCATCAGGGTCGTCGTCATGGAGATCAATAAGGATTACCAAAGACAATTTCAAAAAGCTTGATCTTGGAAATGTAGCAGAAGGTACAAGAAGGCTGAGAAACTGGCGAGAACCAGCTGACAGTACTGGAACCCGAAGTGGCAGCAGAAGGAACAAGAGCCAATGGCACTACCGAGGACCAACTGACGGTGCTGCACCACGGTTACTAAGCAGAAGGTACCTGTGCTAAAAAGCACTACCAAGGACCAGCTGACGGTGCTGGACCTCAGATACCGAGATGGAGGCACCTAGGCCAAAGGCTGTGGCGAGAACCAGCAGACAGTGCTGGCACCCGGATGGGTACCAGAAGGAACAAGAGCCAATGGCACTACCGAGGACCAACTGACGGTGCTGGACCACGGTTACTAAGCAGAAGGTACCTGTGCTAAAAAGCACTACCAAGGACCAGCTGACGGTGCTGGACCTCGGATACCGAGATGGAGGCACCTAGGCCAAAGGCTGTGGCGAGAACCAGCAGACAGTGCTGGCACCCAGATGGGTAGCAGAATGAACAAGAGCCAATGGCACTACCGAGGACCAACTGACGGTGCTGGACCACGTTTACTAAGCAGAAGGTACCTGTGCTAAAAAGCACTACCAAGGAACAGCTGACGGTGCTGGACCTCGGATACCGAGATGGAGGCACCTAGGCCAAAGGCTGTGGCGAGAACCAGCAGACAGTGCTGGCACCCAGATGGGTAGCAGAAGGAACAAGAGCCAATGGCACAACCGAGGACCAACTGACGGTGCTGGACCACGGTTACTAAGCAGAAGGTACCTGTGCTAAAAAGCACTACCAAGGACCAGCTGACGGTGCTGGACCTCGGATACCGAGATGGAGGCACCTAGGCCAAAGGCTGTGGCGAGAACCAGCAGACAGTGCTGGCACCCGGATGGGTAGCAGAAGGAACAAGAGCCAATGGCACTACCGAGGACCAACTGACGGTGCTGGACCACGGTTACTAAGCAGAAGGTACCTGTGCTAAAAAGCACTACCAAGGACCAGCAGACGGTGCTGGACCTCAGATACCGAGATGGAGGCACCTAGGCCAAAGGCTCTGGCGAGAACCAGCAGATAGTGCTGGAACCCGGGTGGGTAGCAGAAGGTACCCATTTAAAGCAAAGTAGCCAGGCCGCAAGCCGGCCGCAGTTACCGAAACCCACAGTCCTACAGGGGGTCCATGTCCCATTGGCACTACGAATCCAGCCTTCAGTGCCAGTTCCCGCAGCCCACATATGAGTCACCTAAACTGCGGGCACCGTAGAGTCGGCTAACCCGGCCGCAAGACGACAGGACAACGGATTGGTGGCATAGTGACCTTGACACTACCCGGAAACAGCAAGCGTGCTGAAAACAGGCTGGGCAACAGGGAGTACCTGTGCCAAAGACACTGCCGAGAACCAGCTGACGGTGCTGGAACCCAGATGGGTAGCAAAAGCTACAAGAGCCAATGGCACTACCGAGGAACAGCTGACGTTGCTGGACCACGGTTACTAGGCAGGAGGTACCTGTGCTAGAAAGCACTACCAAGGACCAGCTGACGGTGCTGGACTTCGGATACCGAGATGGAGGCACCTAGGCCAAAGGCTCTGGCGAGAACCAGCAGACAGTGCTGGAACCCGGGTGGGTAGCAGAAGGTACCCATTCAAAGCAAAGTAGCCAGGCCGCAAGCCGGCCGCAGTTACCAAAATCCACAGTCCTACAGGGGGTCCATGTCCCATTGGCACTACGGATCCAGCCTTCAGTGCCAGTTCCCGCAGCCCACATAGGAGTCACCTAAACTGCAGGCACCGTAGAGTCGGCTAACCCGGCCGCAAGACGACAGGACAACGGATTGGTGGCATAGTGACCTTGACACTACCCGGAAACAGCAGGCGTGCTGGAAACAGGCTGGGCAACAGGGAGTACCCGTGCCAAAGACACTGCCGAGAACCAGCTGACGGTGCTGGAACCCAGATGGGTAGCAAAAGCTACAAGAGCCAATGGCACTACCGAGGAACAGCTGACGGTGCTGGACCACGGTTACTAGGCAGGAGGTACCTGTGCTAGAAAGCACTACCAAGGACCAGCTGACGGTGCTGGACTTTGGATACCGAGATGGAGGCACCTAGGCGAAAGGCTCTGGCGAGAACCAGCAGACAGTGCTGGAACCCGGGTGGGTAGCAGAAGGTACCCATTCAAAGCAAAGTAGCCAAGCCGCAAGCCGGCCGCAGTTACCGAAACCCACATTCCTACAGGGGGTCCATGTCCCATTGGCACTACGGATCCAGCCTTCAGTGCCAGTTCCCGCAGCCCACATAGGAGTCACCTAAACTGCAGGCACCGTAGAGTCGGCTAACCCGGCCGCAAGATGACAGAACAACGGATTGGTGGCATAGTGACCTTGACACTACCCGGAAACAGCTGGCGTGCTGGAACCAGGCTGGGCAACAGGGAGTACCCATGCCAAAGACACTGCCGAGCACCAACTGGCATTGTTGGAGCCCAGGGACAATCATGGTGCAGGCCGAGGCCTACTTGGTGGCAGTTTTAGATTGTTTGTAGGCTACAACAGACTGTCAACGTGCTCCAATTAGGCATCTGTCTCCACTCTGTTTCCAGGATTTCACGTGACCACCAACACCGCCAGTTTATGCGTACAGCAGCCGTCTGCCCAATCCACACGTGTTCCTGGGTTACTGGGGTTCTGTAATGTCAGCAGATCCCCTGATGAGTGTCTGCCACTGTCTCCTGCTCTGTCCACATTCCCACCGCTTGCAGGGAGCAGGACACTTTGCCCTCCACACTGCAGGGGATCAGCTGACGTTACTGACCCCCACTTTCACATGAACAAGTGTGTTTTTCTGTGTGGACAGCACTTCCGAGCACCAACTAGCGTTGTTGGAAGCCAGGGACAATCAGGGTGCAGGCCGAGGCCTACTAGGAGCCAGGTGTAAAGCTGAGGTATTTTGACTTTGGAGGGAGCAGGACACTTTGCCCTCCACACAGCAGGGGATCAGCTGACGTTACTGACCCCCACTTTCACATGAACAAGTGTGTTTTTCTGTGTGGACAGCACTTCCGAGCACCAACTAGCGTTGCTGGAAGCCAGGGACAATCAGGGTGCAGGCCGAGGCCTACTAGGAGCCAGGTGTAAAGCTGAGGTATTTTGACTTTGGAGGGAGCAGGACACTTTGCCCTCCACACAGCAGGGGATCAGCTGACGTTACTGACCCCCACTTTCACATGAACAAGTGTGTTTTTCTGTGTGGACAGCACTTCCGAGCACCAACTAGCGTTGTTGGAAGCCAGGGACAATCAGGGTGCAGGCCGAGGCCTACTAGGAGCCAGGTGTAAAGCTGAGGTATTTTGACTTTGGAGGGTGCAGGACACTTTGCCCTCCACACAGCAGGGGATCAGCTGATGTTACTGACCCCCACTTTCACATGAACAAGTGGGTTTTTCTGTGTGGACAGCACTTCCGTGCACCAACTAGCGTTGTTGGAAGCCAGGGACAATCAGGGTGCAGGCCGAGGCCTACTAGGAGCCAGGTGTAAAGCTGAGGTATTTTGACTTTGGAGGGTGCAGGACACTTTGCCCTCCACACAGCAGGGGATCAGCTGACGTTACTGACCCCCACTTTCACATGAACAAGTGTTTTTCTGTGTGGACAGCACTTCCGAGCACCAACTAGCATTGTTGGAAGCCAGGGACAATCAGGGTGCAGGCCGAGGCCTACTAGAAGCCAGGTGTAAAGCTGAGGTATTTTGACTTTGGAGGGAGCAGGACACTTTGCCATACACACAGCAGGGGATCAGCTGACGTTACCGAACCCCACTTACACATGAGCGAGTGTTTTGTCTGTGCGGACAGCACTTCTGAGCACCAACTGGCGGTGTCGGAGCCCAGGGAAAATCAGGTAGTAGGCCGAGGCCTACTTGCAGCCAGGTGTAAATCTGAGGTTGTTTGACTGTGGAGGGAGCAGGACACTTTGCCATACACACAGCAGGGGATCAGCTGACATTACCGAACCCCACTTACACAAGAGCGAGTGTTTTGACTGTGCGGACAGCACTTCTGAGCACCAACTGGCGGTGTCGGAGCCCAGGGAAAATAAGGTAGTAGGCCGAGGCCTACTTGGTGGCAGTTTGCGATTGTTTCTAGACTACTCCTAACTGTCAACGTACTCCAATTAGGCCTCTGTCTTCACTCTGTTTCGAGTATTTCCTCTGGCTTCCAACCATGCCAGTTGCTGCTCTGAAATGCCATCTGCACAACCCACACTTGTTCCTGTGTTACTGGGGTTCTGTAACAGCAGCTTCTCCCTAGAGGTGAGTCAGGCAATGTCTCCTGCTCTGTCCACATTTCCACTACAAGTAGTGGGAATGTAGACAAAGCAGAAGACATTGCCGTGCTCACCTCTGGAGATGAGCAGATGTTACAGGACCCAGCTAACACAGGAACAAGTGTGGATTGTGCAGACGGCACTTGAGAGCAGAAACAGGCGGTGTTGTAGGCCGGAGGAAATACTCAAAACAGAGTGGAGACAGAGGGCAAATCAGAGAACATATTAAATCAGAGGTAGTCAGAAGTTGTAGGCAGCTGGAGAGTTTGCCGTACACACAGCAGGGGATCAGCTGACGTTACCGAACCCCACTTACACATGAGCGAGTGTTTTGTCTGTGTGGACAGCACTTCTGAGCATCAACGGGCGTTGCTGTAGCCCAGGAAATAAAGTTCAGGTCATAGAAACATGAACACAACAGGAGACCTGGATCCTGTTGCCAGCCAATTATTTATTCTGGAAGAGGACTGGCAAATTCAGGTGAGATCCAGGCCTTGTTCATTTTCAGAAAAGTAAGCCGGTCAACATTATCGGCGGATAGTCGCGTGCGACGGTCTGTTGCCACACCACCTGCAGCACTAAAGACGCGTTCCGATAATACACTGGCAGCAGGGCAAGCCAGCACCTCCAATGCATACTGGCTAAGCTCTGGCCATGTATCCAGCTTAGAGACCCAATACTTGAACGGGGAAGAGCCGTCTGGGAGAACACTAACAGGGCAAGACAAGTAGTCTGTCACCATCTGACGGAAACGTTGCCTCCTGCTGACTGGAGCCGTCTGTGATGGTGTAGCCGTTTGTGGCGGTCCCACAAAACTTTTCCACATTTGGGCCATACTGGCCTTGCCTTGTCCTGCGGCACTGCCTCTGCTACCTCTTTGTGCAGAGCTTCCTCCACTGCCTCTACCCACATGGCTGCTTTGAAAAGCACTATCAGCAACACTTGCGGGGGGAATGGAGAACATGATGGCCTGAACAAGTGTTTCTTGGTACTCTCGCATTTTTCGCTCCCGGTTCAACTGTGGTATGAGGCTTTGTAAGTTGTCCCGGTAGCGAGGATCTAGGAGGGTGTATACCCAATAATCAGCCGTGTGGAGAATGTTGGCGATGCGGCGGTCATTTATCAAGCACTGCAGCATGAAATCAACCATGTGCTGCAGACTGCCAACTGGACCGGAAACGCTGTCCCCAGCTTGAGGCAGCATCTCTGCCTGCTCAGCATCACTCCACCCTCGCTGTACACACTGACTACTAGAGCCTTGTGCACCTCCCTCCTCTGGAGAGATGTGTTCCTCCTCCTCCATTGACTCCTCGTCATCCTCCTCACTAAGTGTCCCCTGCCTGGGCCTTTGTGTGGAAGCACGTTGCGCAGACTTGCCAGAAGCAGATGGCATTTCTGACTGCTCATCCTCGACCTCTTCAAAAACCTCCTCACTTAGTGCTTGTAAGGTTTTTTGAAGCAGACAGATGAGGGGGACAGTCATGCTGATTAGTGCATCATCTGCACTGGCCATCCGCGTGGAGTCATCGAAGGCCCGCAAAACTTGGCAGATGTCCCTCATAGTGGCCCACTCAGTGGTGGTGAAGTGTGTCCGGCGCACAGTGCGACTTGTTTGCGCCTGATGCAGCTGGTACTCCATTACTGCTGCCTGCTGCTCACACAACCGCTCCAACATATGTAACGTTGAATTCCACCTGGTGGGGAGGTCACATATGATGCGATGTTCTGGCAGGCGGAATCGGCATTGCAGAGATGCAATGCGCGATCTTGCCATGCTGGAACGCCGCAAGTGAGCACACTCTAGGCGAACCTTGTGCAGCAGTGCATCAAGATCCGGATAGTCCCTCAGAAAGCTCTGCACGACCAAATTGAGCACGTGTGCCAGACATGGTATGTGAGTGAGGTTGCCTAGGCCCAGAGCTGACACTAGATTTCGGCCATTGTCACTCACTACCAATCCTGGCTGGAGATTCGCTGGCACAAACCACACATCGCTCTCCTGCTTGATGGCATTCCAGAGCTCCTGTGCTGTGTAGCTCCGATTCCCCAAAGAAATTAATTTAAGGACGGCCTGTTGACGTTTGGCCACACCTGTGCTCATATCTGGCCTAACAGGCTCACGCAGTGCTGATTCCGAGGAGCTAGAGTAGGAGGAGGACTCAATATGTACAGACTGCATTCCTGCAATCCTTGGAGTTGGCAGAATACGTACAGAGCCACTCTCCAGATCTGTACCCGGCTCCACAACATTGACCCAATTGGCAGTGAGGGAAAGGTATCGTCCCTGTCCATGGCTACTGGTCCACGCATCGGTGGTCAGGTGGACCTTGCTACTGACGGCATTTAGTAGCGCATTTTTAATTTTTCCCTCCACATGCTTTTGCAGGGCAGGGACGGCTTGCCTGCTGAAATAAAAGCAGCTGGGCACATTGTATTGTGGAACTGCCAATGACATAAAGTTCCGGAAGGTGTCAGTCTCCACCAGCCTGAATGACAGCATCTCAAGGGCCAGTAGTTTGGCAATGCCGGCATTCAGAGCCAGTGCTCGGGGATGGTTTGCCGAGTATGGCCGCTTTATCTCCCATACCTGTGCTACCGATTGCTGGTGAGTGGCCTGGGAGTGTGATGATGACTGCGAACGTGGTTCAGTGGGTGGAATTTCACTGGGTCTCTGGACAACAGTGGCAGTGGTTCTTCCATGGCGTTCCAGTGAGGAAGGCGAACCAGCTGTGTGTGAGCTGGAGGAAGAGGCCCCAACACGAGCTGAAGAGGTGGTAGGTGCTGCTGAAGGTTGGCCTACATCTTCAGTGTGTCTGTGTAACTCCACCTCGTGCTTGGTACGCACATGTTTCCACATATTTGTGGTATTGAGGTTGCTCACATTTTTCCCTCGTTTCACTTTCTGATGACACAGCTTGCATTTGACAAAGCAAATGTCATCTGCAACTGTGTCAAAAAAAGACCACGCACTGCAAGTCCTGGGAGCGCCCGTTTTGTGTTTTGGAAGAGGATTGCTCCTCACGGGTGCCAAAGTGGAGGCTACAGGCAACCAAGTCTGCCCCCGCCCTCTCCCTCCTCTTTTGGCCGTTCGGGGAATCTCTTCCTCAGAGCTGCTCCCACCACCTTCCTGTGGCTGACGCCATGATGGGTCAAGGACCTCATCATCTCCACTCCCCTCTTCAAGCACCGGCTGGTCCTGGGTTGTCTCGCCAGCACCGTACGCACCAGAAATTGGCAACTGAGTCTCATCATCATCAGATGAGCACTGAGGTGTGCTGACAATAGGCACTGGCCCACCCGCCTCTTCAGATTCAGAGGGACAAAGCAGTTGCGCATCACTGCATACTCCCTCTTCTTCACGCTCTAGAATGCTGCTTGGCTGGCCACCTCTTTCCAAGCTAACAGATTCTGAGAACAGAAGTAAAGATTGAGATGTCTCCTGTCCAGGGCTCTCAGACTGCCTGGGCAATTTGGCAGGTGGTGAAGAGACAGATGGTTGCTCTTCAGTGCTCTGGCTTTGGGAGGATGCGGAAGTCATTGAAGTGGATGCGTTAGCTGCCATCCATCCGACAACGGCTTCAATTTGTTCGTCACGCAGCAGTGGGGTACGGCGAGGTCCTACAAAGCTGCGCATGAAGGACTGTTGCCTGGTAAAAGTGGGGGATGCCGGGTCACTGGTGGCCGCAGCAGACACCGAATCCCCATGTCCTCTCCCTGCTGAATCCCCCCGTCCTCTCCCTGCTGAAACTCCACGGCCACGACCACGTGCCTTACTCCCTGCCTTCTTCATCTTGGTAGACTGATAGATAGGCAGAAAAGTAAAAAAGGGGTGGCTTAGTGTTCTTATTCCTGAACACCTGCTAACCAGTATAAGAAACACTAATTTGGCTAATAGTGTGTGTACTACACTTTAATATGATCTAATGTGGCCTAGACAACTGTAAAGTGTAGTGTTTGGTGAACTTTATTTCCTTTTTTTTTTGGGGGGGGAAGAAAAGGATGTGACCAAAGTTTGAAAGCTATAGTATCACAAACTTTTTGGAGCGATTACAATGCAGGAAGCTAACCTACAATGCTGAGCGGACTACAGCTAGCGGTGGCTGTAGAACACACTGCAACGTGAGCTGCACTCACACACAGAGAGACCTATCAGACAGCCAAAAACAGTGCAGAGAAATGGGCTATAGCACTGAAAGGCTGCTGAAAGGCTCCGCTGTCCACTCCTTTAGTGTTTGCAACCAACGTATATGGATACGTATGGAAGCACACTATACAGGAGAAAAAAAAAGCAGCAATAAAAGAAAAATGTATATGAGGCAGAGACACACGCTGGGCGGCCTACAAGCAGACGTGCCTGCAAGACACAGTACACAGCGTGGGTCTGCACTCACACAGCCCTTGCAGACAGCTATTAAAACAGCGCTGCTGGGCTACAAAAATGCTACAGTGGTGGATTATGTAGCCTGGGTAGAGCAATAGATATTTTGGATGATCGCTATTTCTAACTGTCCCTCACAGTCTTCAACAGCAGCCTGTCCCTAACTGAATTCACAGCAGAGTGACCAGAAATGGCGGCTGCAGCGGTTTTTATAGTGCATCATGACATCATTTCAGCAGCCAATCACAGCCATGCCAGTAGTTAACATGCCTACATGCCTAACAGGATGTGCCCACACTTCTGAGGATCCCCATTGGCTGAATCAAATCGAGCGGGCTCCTAGCATTATGGGAACTTCCGATTCCGGTATTCGATATGAAAAAAGTATCGGAACTAAGTATCGGAATTCCGATACAGCTAATATCGGCCAATACCCGATACTTGTGGTATCGGAATGCTCAACACTACACATTAGCCAATGATGGGACAGTAGTAGTCCCATCATCCGGATAATGTGTTGAATGTAAAAAAAAAAAAAAAAAAAAAAAACATACATACTACATACATACTACATATATACAACATTCATACAACATACATACTACATACATGCACTCAAATGTCTGGATTATTTTCATGGACTTTAGCTCAGCGTTCAATACCATTGATCCCAATTTACTTCATAAGAAAATAGTAGCTCTTGGAGTCCCTCTCAACTTATGCTTGTGGACTTATAACTTCCTGGCAGCCAGGATACAGAGTGTAAAAGTTGGACCATTCACTTCGGACACCTTGGTCACAAACATCGGGGCACCTCAGGGGTGTGTTTTGTCCCCGTTACTGTTTTCTCTCTATACGAATGATTGCATCTCTTCAGCAGACTCAGTAAAAATCTTGAAATTTGCCGATGATATGACACTGATTGGTCTCATCAGGGGAAATGCTGAAGACTTGTATTGGAGTGAGGTGAAAAGAATATGTGACTGTTGTAAAGCCAATAATCTTGTACTCAACTCTAAAAAAACTGCTGAGATGGTTGTGGATTTTAGGAAAGATCAACATGAGATACTTCCAATCTACATCCATGACGAAGTGGTTCTTAGGGTCACAGAGACCAAATTCCTTGGTGTTATCATCTCTCATGATCTTAAATGGGGGAAAAACGTGGATTCTGTTATAAGAAAAGCTCAACAGAGGATGTTCTTCCTGCGTCAGCTGAAAAGATATGGTTTGTCTAAGAATCTGCTGATCTTATTCTTTAATGCTGTCATCAGATCTGTGATTTGTTCCTCTCTGATAGTCTGGTATGGGGGAGCCACTGCGCATGACAAACTCCACTTACAAAGGACTTTCAGAACAGCAGAGAGAATTATAGGCTCCCCCCTGCCTAAAATCCAGGATCTTTATGATAAGAGTATTCGATCCCACGCATTGAAAATTTCATCCGATCCCTCTCACCCGGGACACTCCTCATTCCAACTACTCCCTTCAGGACGTCGCTTCAGAGTCCCCAAATGCAGCACCAACCGCCATATGAACAGCTTCTATCCACTCTCTGTTCAACAATTAAATCGTCATGTGTAGACTATATACTGTATCTGTCTTGTTGGATGTTACTTGTTGTATCTGTTGTTATATATTATGTTGCCTCTTTGCCACAAAGAATTCCTTGTATATATGTAATATGTACTTGGCGATAATAAATTTGATTGATATGATTGATACCTACTACATATATACTACATTCATACAACATACATACATACATACATACATGTATGTTTTTTTTTTTGTGTTTTTTTTTTACATTCAACACATTAGCCGGATGATGGGACTACTACTGTCCCATCATTGGCTAATGTGTCAATCACTGTCATTGTAGCAGGCATAGCCCCATGGGACTTGTAATCCCATCGGACGATGCCTGCACACACACACAACCCCCGACAGACCCGCACAGACCCCCTGCAGCCCGCACAGACCGTCGGCAGCCCGCACAGACCCCCGGCCGGCCCGTACAGACCCCCAGCAGCCCGCACAGACACCCGGCAGGCCCGCACATTCCCCCGGCAGCCTGCACAGACCCCCGGCAGGCTCGCACATTCCTCCGGCAGCCTGCACAGACCCCCGGCAGGCCCGCACAGACCCCCGGCAGCCTGCACAGACCCCCGGCAGGCCCACACAGACCCCCGAGAGGCCCGTACAGACCCCGCACACACACATGCAAAGTCTCCGCTCACGCACCGCCCGCACTCTTCCCCCCCTCCCAAACTGGATGTGCAAGGAAAGAAAGGGTTTATTTTCATTCCGATATTTGTGCCCCATTGACTTGCATGGGTTTCCGGTATTGGAATTGGCTATACCGGCAAATCAGCAAAAAGAGAAAAAATTATAAAACATAGCTTTTAATATTGTATAAAAGCTACCAAACCATGAAGTGCGATTAAAATAAACCACTAAATCAGTTGCCACAGACTATACGATGGAGTGTCTGTTTATATTCGCACCCCAGATCACCCAAAGTACATACATGTGGCTAATTCCATGTCCAAAAGTAACATAACCTGGACAGACTGATACAAGACAATGTGAATAACAACCACAGTCTTATCATGAATGGTTACTTGACCAGAGGCATGTATAGCCCCTATCATACTTAGCTAGAACAGAAAAATAACTCATTCATGTCAAGAGAGGGGACATCAAAAACCAGAACAGTGGTCCATAAATGTGCTCAATAAAGGAAGAATCTCACCCATATGTCTGGAAGATGCCAATAATCAGATGTCCATCGGAGTTGAGACGAGTCAGGAAGCAGGGAATTACCCTAATCAAACTCTGTAGGGGCTAACAAACCTGACACCCATGACTCCCACCCTAACAAGGGCAGTCCACATCTGACCCTCACAAAAATAGCCCTGCAATGTCCCTATGCATCCCTATGCTTCCCGACGCGTTTCGTCATTTACTGACTCTTCAGGGGATCTAACTGCAAGTGCTGGACTTAACACATAGTAACCAGGCTCCCTCCTAGGTGACAATGGAGTGAGACAGCTTGTAACAATGGGCTAAATATAGCCTGTTAATCAGGATAGAACACACCCACCTGAAATTCACTCAAACATCCGCCACAGGAAATCACTGAACCTTAAAACGCCACCTGTGACAACTAATATTAAGCGCCATGAATGCTACACCTGCTCCACTCATGGCGTATATACTATCACAGACGCCGCGGTCCCCGCTGCCATACTTCCGGTTTACACGCTATACCCGAAACCAAAATGGCCGCGGGGACTTCCGGTCATGCGCGGTTACATGAGCACCTACTCCACTCATGGCGTGTACACTATCACAGACGCCACGGTCCCAGCTGCCATACGTCCGGTTTGCACGTTATACCCGAAACCAAAATGGCCGCGGGGACTTCCGGTCATGCGCAGTTCCATGAACACCATACTCAGCCGCCATACTTCCGGTCCGCTCATTATGCCCGGAACTAAGATGGCCGCTGGACTTCCGGTCATGTGCAATTACATGGACATGAGACCGCTTTACAAATATCAGAGACAGTAACACTACAGGCATCAGTAAAAACGCACGCCTGCATATATAACGCGGTCAGACCTAATCTGTTCCTGCTGTTATACATATGTATCCATCATAATTAATACGGTAACGAATATGAATAGGATCGTGACTCCGTATTCATCCATTATGCGCAAACCTGCTGAACCAATGACAGTACGGCAGAATGAAGGGTGAAAAATAGAGCAAATTGAAGTGGGAGGATTAAACCCTCGAACATAGAATATTTCAGTAGCCAAGCAAAAAGATTGAGTGGGTATTTCACAGTATATACAAAGAAGATAAAATCACACAATTCACACGTGTATGTACATCCTAGATATAGCAGCTATAGTTAAGTTGATCATTAAGCCCCCTAGGGGTCACGGTGTCTAAGCAAAAAATCCATTTTGTCTCCTTTTGTAAAACAATACAATCCCAATTACCGCCTCTAAGTGGTTTTTTAACTCTTTCAATGCCCAAAAACTGAATGGAGTTAATATTTCCACCCTGGCACTGATGAATATGACGCGAAATGGGGGTATCTCTTTTATGGGTGATGTCCCCAATGTGTTCCCCCACCCTACGTTTGAACTCCCTGATAGTTTTACCCACATATTCCTTACCACACAAACAGGTGGCTTTATATATGACTCCTTTGCTGCTACAGTTAATAAACTCTCTGATTTCAAATTGCTGTCCTGTGACATTACTAACAAAGTCACTGCCAGAAACAATGTGGGGACAAACAACACAATGACCACATCTATGACAGCCTTTAACATTCGTAGACAGCCAGGTAGTATTAGTGGGTCTGGAAAAATGACTATTGACCAAACGGTCTTTCAATGAACGGCCTTTTCTATATGTAATTAAGGGTCGTGTAGACAATTCTCTTCCAATATCTTTATCCATTAGCAGGATAGGCCAATGCTTAGCGAGGATGGCCCGTACGTCCTCGGACCCATTGTCAAAAGTAGTAATTAATCTCATTTCACCTTTATTCTCAGTCAATGGTCTAGATTTAAGGAGTTCTAGTCTATTTCTACCCTTCGCATTTTTATATGCTCGTTTCAAAACATCAAGTGGGTAACCTCTATCCAAAAATCTATCTCTCAGTTCCTTCGCCTGCCTCTCAAAAGATTCTTCTGTGGAACAGTTTCTGCGAATTCTTAGATATTGACCCTTAGGTACCCCACGTTTAAGATGCACCGGGTGACTACTGTCCCACTTCAAGAGAGCATTTGTAGCAGTAGGTTTCCTATAAGTACATGTAGAGATAATGCCATCACTACCCCTCTCAATCAAAATGTCAAGAAAAGATAAAGAACACGAATCAATCACTGAGGTAAAGAAAAGACCGCAATCATTGTGGTTCAATAGACTAACGAATTCCAAAAAACTATCATTGGAGCCCCTCCATAATATCAGGATGTCGTCTATATATCGAACCCATAGTTCAATGTAACCCATGGCCTCAAGGCCACTCCTAAAGATCATAGTCTCCTCCCACCAGCCCAGGAACAGGTTTGCATACGTCGGGGCACACGGGCTCCCCATGGCGGTGCCCCTGAGCTGGTGGTAGATCTTCCGGTCAAATATGAAAAAATCGGCTATACCCAATATTTTTGGGGTATCGGTCCGATCCAATCCGATCCGATATTTCCCGATATCAGAAGGTATCGCTCAACACTACGCAAGAGTATTTTCAGCACTTTAGCAATGACAATGGTGGTGTATCATGAGCATTTGGAGCGTGTTTGATGAGGGGAGGGGGTTTGCAGAGCTCAAAGATGCCTAGTTCTTGTAAACAGTAATTTTTTTCCCCTAACTTTATGTGTGCACATTGCAGCTAGCCAATCAGGTTGCAGGAAACATCCACAATGTCCTGACACAACGGCTGGTGTCATTGGCTGCTGAAATCACATGTCCCTCTCCATATAAAGAGCGGACATCTTGTTTTAGTGCCATTTTGATACTGTTACAGCGCAGAGAGGCTGCAACTGACACTGGCACTGTGAGCTGCAAGATTTTTAGCAATTTTAGCAAGTTGGCTAGGCGGTTGTATATTGGTCAGATAGTGTAGCTACATAGTGTCCAGTGTGGCTGTTATCTTTACCTTCCAGCATTTTTTTGGGCCATTATTGAGGTCATTAGCCAAAGCCAGCAGGGCACATGTCATACAAGTGTGTTGTGCACTGCCTCTGTTGTGCTCCATGCATGAATATAGCATAATATTTTTTCACTAGATAAATGTGAAACAGAGTGCTGTATCCCATCTTGGAATTTGGTGCTCTGGTGATATGAAACTGTTTGCAGACCTAACGCACATTAAAAAAAATTATAATTTTGCAGTTGCAAAAAGTTATACAGCCCGCCATATCACACTTTGTCATTTTGTTGGGTTGAAATTAAGCTGTCTGCAGTTCTCACGCATATAGCCAAAACATTTTTTCTGTTGCTAAATAGCATACAGTAGGAGACCTGACTTTCAAATAGTTTGGAGCATCTAGTGTGTTATAAAGGCCTGATCCAGAGACTACAAAAAATGCTTCTGTTTCTAGTGTCATATAGTAGGGGACATCTCACATTCAAATAGTTTGTAGCATCTAGTGAGTCATAGAGGCCTGATCCAGAGGCCACAAAATAAATCTTCTGTTTCTAGTGTCATACAGTAGTGTACCTGACTTTCAAATAGTTTGGAGCATCTAGTGTGTTATAGAGAAAATCAAAAACAAAAAACAAATATCCTAAAATAAAAAAGTAAAAAATAAACTGCAAAAATTGCATGAAGGCAGTAATAATAATAAGGGTATTTAGTAAACATAATTTTGATCAAAAGAATGTGCAAGCCAGCCCGCCACATCAAGGCAACCCTTGTGGGACAATCCTAACTCTTGTATTTAAAACCTTTCCACTTGTCAAGTGACGTAAATGTGAACAAGGACCGAGGGACTGAACCTCCAGTAATAGCATAGGCCAGACAGGATGGATTTTCCAACTCAGAAACAGGGAGGTCACACCCTTATATGCACAGAATGCACATTGAACTAAATGAGAAACTAGGTCTGAGCTAAAAAAGTAAATTAATGTGTATGAAAAATGTAAATGCATAGGAACACATGACCTTTACACAGAGAAAATTAGACTAGTTCTCAGGTTAATCACAAGACAAAAGAGAAAAGCCAGCTCACTGATAGTCCAAGGTACCCGGAACTCCATCCTGATGAGACATATACAAATGAAAAGAAAAAAAAAAGGGGTAGTTCCAGCTCCTTTAAAATGGTTTCTTCAGCTTTATTGCAAAACGTTTAAAAACAATGTTATGCTCCTAGAACATACTATGCAACATAATGGGACACCCAGCGACGCATTTTGATCGCGCTAGCGATCTTTTTAAAGTTTTTAGTTCTCAGGTTCCTTGTATCTGCGTGTTCATGCTCTGCTTGTACCTCGCTAATACCGGTTTGTCTCCTCAGTGTGCCCTATGTGCTTATCCATGCTTACCGGACAATGCCTGCACCACCTGCATCTCGCCGTGCCAGTTGTTGCCTACTACCCACTCCAGCCACTCGTCTCCTGCCTAGTTTTACTATACTTGAAGTACCAGCCTGCCCACCAGTCCGGCCGTGTCAGCTTCCACAGCCTCGGGGTCTAACTGGAGGTAGCACCTTGCGTCTCCTGCACTTTCCATTCTGACCCTGTTTGAGGGGTCTTACTATGGGAGTCTGGGGCTCACTTAGTCATGCCCCTTTGGAGCCCCTCAGGAGGTGGTCTAGTGGTTCCATTAAAATTTCAATAAATGAATGTACACTTCACCATCTGTGCCTCCGTTTCCATTCATTACACATGCCATATTTCACCTTGGAATTTACTGCCCCTGAAATTCATCTGTTTACAGAGGTGGTGCAGAGTTTAAAATTTTACATTCGTTGCTATTACTGTGCGCCTACCAAACTATCTGAGCAACATTCGCTATGGGATGATTTAGCGAATCCTGCTTTGAGCAGGGGGTTGGACCAGATGGCCCAGGAGGTCCCTTCCAACTCTATGATTCTATGATTCTATGATTCTATGAACATGCCTGGGAAAACGCAAGGCCATGGGGGAAGGGAAATTAGGCTTGGTGTTCAAGGTGTACGTGGGGTAGTTGTATGGAAGGTGACCTGACGGACAGACTTGTCTGTAGGAAGAAGGGATGCTGGGTGCACTGTAGATGGACGCTTATAATAATAGAAGGGAAACAGCTGGGGGAAAATGGAATAGGAGTGCAGTACCTAAGTTTGACCACAAGATGGCAGGGGGGAGCGTGAGTACAGGACTTGACAGCAGCTTATGGCTTTAAAAACTGCTTAGTCATGGGGGGCAGAGAGACAGGAACCCAGGAGGGGATTTCCCGAGGAGGGAGATAAATAGGATAGGAGAGGGTTCCAGAGGGTTCCAGTCCCGGGAGGAGCTCAGGAGGAGAAGAGACAGTAAAGGAGAACGGACAGCGGTGGAGAGCTCGACCAGGGGACTGAGGGGAAAAGACAGTCAGGGGGGTGGCCCCGACACGAAGAACCGCAGAACAGACGAGGCCCCGGGGGTACCAAATTGATGACGACCTTGAACTGGTGAAGCGCTGGCGGTAGATAGGCCTAGGGCAGCCCCAGTAAAAGAGCAGTGATGAACATCACTACGACACAATGAAGGTGAGGGTACCCGGGCCTGAATACGGAGACCTGTAAAGGTGCTGCAGTGTATTGCTACGGTCATCAGGAGGACGGCCAATAAACTTGGACCTGTTGTACCCGAAAATCTGCCTCCGTCTCGTCTCTGTGTCGTCTGTGCGCGGTAAGCAGTGGACCACCCCTCAATCCGGCCCTTACTACATAGGTGGTAAGGTTAGTGAAAACACTAGTGAACCAACAACGTCATGTCCTATGCAAAGACATCTGACAACTTCTTTTACTGCACTGGCTACTCCACCACCTTTCTTTGGCAGATGCATGGCACTAAGCATTGTTAATGAGACCCTGAAAGCATGTGCTCGAGTGGATGGCAAGCGCAGCTACAAGTGGCATCTCCTCCTCTTCCTCCGGCTCCACATAAACATCACACCCAGTTCAGTCCACAGAGGTGGGACCCAAATTCCCCTTGCTTCCCCCTGCATCCCAACTCTCCAACTGTACAACTGACAGTACGGAACCACAGATGGGTGAGTCTGAAGATCTGTTCATACATTCTATGCCATGGTCATCAGAAGTGTACTCAAAAGCTTCACAGAGTCAAGGGAAGGAAATCTGTACTGATGCCCTAATTTTTTAGCTTGGATCCAGAGCAGGACGAAGTAGGGTCTGAACAGTATTCTGAACCTCGTCATCAGAAGTTAACACCCGGGGGAAGAGGTGATCCAGATGAGACTCATATCTGAGGCTCACACTGACTGTACTGTGCTGTCAGGGCAGGAAGAGGATGAGGATGACTTCAAGGGCAAGGAATGTAATAGCATAGAGAATGATGATGATGAGGTGTTAGATCCCAGTGGCATGAACATAGAGGCACACAGCTAAGTAGGTCACCTGAGGAGGAAGACGAGGATGTTATGTTCCGCTGTACGTCGCAGACACATAGTGATGCAGCCATGACTAGCAAAGCATCCTCCACTACAGTGGTCTGCAGCTCAGAGGTTTGTCAAGGGTTGCCTAGCCTGGGCTTTTTTTTGACACCGCAAAGGATTTGCCAGCTCCCATAATCTGCCAACTTAAAGGTAAACAGTGCAATAATTTGACTACTATATGTATAAACCTTCACATGCGCAATCAATATGCGTTACTCTGGGAATCCCACTGTGCAAAAATGCAGACCAGAAAACCTTAACAACCCTGAAGAAGGCATGTCATCAAAACGTGTGTTGGGGAAGTGGCATCATCACATGGTTCCTGGTAAGACATCCTAACTATATTTGTGATATCTGTTTAGGATACTGTGGGTCAAATATCCACACTTTAGTGGTATATCTTAAATGCATTGTAGACTGCATTTAGCTGTGTTGAATAATTGGAGTATGGTATATACAATTATGATTAGCTGTTTGTATCAAACTTACTATCCTTGGTACATCAGTTGCTTACATTTTAACCGTTCTATCCTTATGATATACTATATTAGCATTACATTTTAGTCTTGCCCACCAACTGGTGGTGCCACTTATTTTCTTTGGTTCATCACCATGCATTATTGGCACTGTCTTAAATGTACTGTTTGTCTCTTTTAGTACTTCTAATAAAATATTGCAATTTTATTGTTCAGTATACAATTTTTGTTTTATATGCTTTCCATGTTTCAGCGTAGAACATCTATTTACATAGTCCTATTTGGATGCTATAAACAACAATATTAACAGTCTAATATATTTTCGACTAGATTGCATATATATATATATATATATATATATATATATATATATATATATATCTTTTGATTTGCAGCAACATTTGCTAGGGATTCAAATTTTGCTGTTGTAAAAATGCACACCAGCCGCCCCATCAATTGCATCTGCTGCTTCTTCCTCCCCTCTGTTACCATGTCAGCTATTGAGACACATGTCTTCAGCTGCAGAACCTCCAGTTCTTTACCTGCTCCAGTCATGCTGACTGAGAGCCTGCCGTCAGCTGTAATGGATGCTAACATACCTGCTGTTTTAGACCCATCTCAGAGAATGAAAACACCACAACTTTTGCAATCCACCATAACATCGCCGCCTCCACCTCCCTTATGGTCCAGCAGTTTGTTCTGTTCACCACACTCCACCCTCTCTCAGCATTGCAGCCAGCCCATGGTACCGCAGTTGTGGTCACGTAAAAGATTGTTTCCTCCAATGCATGACAAAGCTAAGATGTTGGACTTCAACATCTCCAATCTGATGGCTACGAAAATGCTGCCATTTCGCCTGGTAGATATAGGCAGTTTTCAAAAGCTGATTGCTGTTGCAGTCCACCAGCACGAATTGCTCAGTTGCCATTACTTTTGTAAGAAAGCTGTGCCTGCGCTATATCAGCATGTTGCAGACAACATCACCCGTTCCTTGATTAAATCTATGTCTGGCAGAATGTATTTCACCACAGACACTTGGACTAGTAAGCATGGCCAAGAGTGTTACATCTCACTGACTAGGCACTGGGTGACTCTGGTGGCTGTGGGGGCAGGCGTTGCGTCACAAGTCTTGTAATCCTCAATGCTTGCAGGAGAAACCTCTACATTTAACAGTTCCTCCATTGCTTCTGCCTCCTACTCTATCTCCTTTAGGGTCACCTCCGCCCTCAACCTCTGCCTTAATGAAACATGCATTCCAACAATGCAGAGCGAATCCCCACCACCTCCGTACTGCACAGCCTGGGCTCAGTGCAATCAAGCAGTGTTAAAATTGATATGCCTTGAAGATCACAGTCATAGATCTGAAGAGTTGTGGACAGCTCTCCAGGCTGAGTTTGATCAATGACTGTTTCCGCTGAACCTGCATCCAGGAAACGCCGTGTCCGATATTGGTGCAAACCTGGTGGTGGCCTTATTGTGAGGCAAGCTCACACACGTGACTTGCATGGCTCATGTCCTCAACCTGATGGTACAGCGTTTTCTTCGCCACTATCCTGGCCTTGGTGAGCTGCCCCCATGAGCTGTGCTCTTTGTGTGAGCTGTGCTCTTTTCTGCCGTTCGCACCCCTCAGGTCATCGATACAGATGTCTTTGTTCATGTCAGGTAACAGGTTGATATGTGCCAACAGGGAGGAATTCCACTCTGCACATGTTGCAGTGAATGTGGCAGAAACAATGAGCACTGGTGAAGTATGTCACGTTGTATAGCCTGGGCTAAGGCAGTACAGATGTGGTGCATATAACGTTTACAGAGTCATATACATGCTGGAACAGACTTTGAATAGCCTGCGGGAGGAAGTGGTGGTCCCAGAAGAAGAGGAAGATGGGCGAGCAAATGTCAGATAAAGAAGAATTTCCTCCCCTCTCTGTTGTTCATGGTTGGTGGGAGGGGAGCATCATTGTTACCCAGCCACCAACACAGCATGGGCTTAGACCTTATGAATGTGTTGTGACGTCTCTCTCTGGCTTCCCTCTGGTGATTACTGAAGGTAGTGGAGCTGGTTAGATTGAAAGAGGGGTTGCGAGTTTTCTGGACTCCCTCTGGTGGTTACAGGAGGTAGTGGAGCTCTGACTGACGCAGGCTTGCCACCTGATAATGAGGAAGACGATTGGAGGTCTGGGGTTTCTGATTGGGATTTAAGACAGCTGACTCCCTGTATCCCTGCTGGTGATTTTCTTCCTGTGCCTTCTGAAGTCTGATGTCTCCTGCTCTTTCCCTGCATGGTTCATCTAAGTGGTTCATTTGTTATTCTGTTTGCTTTTGATCTGGACTTGTTTATCTCTGCTTTGTGCGGGTCAGCCAGCTCCGGATGGGGCTGTGCTGAATCACCGCCCATATGTTACTGCATGTGCCAGTTTGTTTTGTCCCCTGTTATATTGCTCTCTTTTTGCTTTCTGAATATACCAGAGTGCTGATATAGTGGGAGTGAACTCGTGCGACTTCAGTGTTTTTTGTGCATCAGACGTGTTGGACTATTTGCAGGGTTTTTTGCGTGATTGCAGACAGTGTCTTTCCCCATCGTTTGCCTTGTCCATTTTTCTGCCTGCGCTTGTGCTTTCATCTTGTCTCACTGACAAAATATGTTTGGGGGCTATCTATTCCTTTGGGGTTTGCTCTGGGGCAGTTTAGATTTCCCCTTTTTTACTTTAGGCTTAGTTAGCTCTCTGGCTGTGCCAAGGCATCTAGGATCATCGTAGGCACGCTCCACAGCTACTGCTAGTTGTGTGGACAGGATTAGGGGTCTGCATCCGCTTAGTTACCAACATCTCTGGTTTTCTGTGGATTAGCTTGGACCTGCTATCCTCCTCGGTGCCCATTCATAACATGAGTGCTTTCTTGCTACACTATCTGCAACATGATCCTCGTATACTTATGATTAGGAATACTGCTGATTACTGAGTTGCCACTCTGTTAGATCCATGTTATAAAACAAAATTTTGCCAGATGCTTCCTGCCCTGGAAAGGAAACCGCAAATGCTGGAGTATCAAAACACTCTCTCCAAGACAGCAGTGAAGCACACAGTTCACATTGCAGCTCTAAACGTCCAACCTCTGGCACGTCAATTCATGAACGCCAAAATATTAGCCGCTGCAGCAGTGGTGGAAGTGGAAGAAGAAATTTATGTTAGTCCTTTGACACTTTTTTTTAGACCTGCTCATGCACAAGCACAACAGAGTCCAAGTCTTACACGTGGGGAATGAATAGAGAGGATGGTGCAGGAGTATCTACAACTGAATATCAATATCATCAGGGAGGGTTTGGACCCTTTCACTTTTTGGTCTTCCTAAACGGATGAATTTCCTGAACTCGCCTTACATGCCTTGGAGGTTTTATCGCGCCTGACAGCCAGCGTTCTCTCAGAATGTGTCTTCAGTGCTGCTGGGGGTATCCTGATGGATAAGCGCAGGTGGCTCTCCCCTGAAACTGTAGACTGCCTAACTTTCATCAAGCTGAACAAATCATGGATTTCCAAAGACTTTTGCACCCCAATCACAGACTGTACAGACTAGGTGATATTACATTATTTAGTGTGCTGCATTAATATCACGTACAGTAACTGCACTCTGTGATATCTTTAGTGTGGCTTCTGTGCCTGCTGTGACTGCTGCTTCTGCTGATGTTAACGCAAATTTGTGGAAATGTGAACAGTCATAGTTGGTCTACATCTTATGGGTTGGGTGTAGTAGAAGACGTGTCGGTCTCAATTATACTATTTCTACTCTTGTGAAATTTATGCTACTTCTGTGGTGTAAGGTGCTCATCTGATGGATTGAGTGTAGTGGAAGACCTGTCAGTCCCTATTATGCTACTTCTGCTGTGGTGAAATTGATGCCACTTTGGTAATGTCTGACAATGATTTATGGGAATTTGAATACTCCTGGTTGGGTGTCCATTTGCTGCATTGGGTGTAGTGAAAGACTTGTCGGTCCCTATTATACTATTTCTACTCTGGAGAAAATGATGCCACTTCTGTGGTGTAGGGCCCTGATTTGTTTAAATGCGAACACTCCTGGTTGGGTGTCCATCTGCTAGATTAGGTGTAGTGGAAGACCTGTCAGACCCTATTATACTATTTCTACTGTGGTGAAATAGATGCCACTTTGGTATTGTTTACCAATAATGTTTGTAAACGTTAACACAAAAATTTATGCCACTTCTGTGGTGTAAGGCCCTCATTTGTTTAAATGTGAACACTCCTGGTTGGGTGTCCATCTGCTGGATTGGGCATAGGGGAAGTCTTGTCTGTCCTTATTATACTATTTCTGCTGTGGTGAAATTGATGCAACTTTGGTATTGTCTGCCAATAATTTTTGGGAATGTAAACTCTCCTGGTTGGGTGCCCATCTGCTGGATTGGGCGTAATGGAAGTTCAGATGGTCCCTATTATACTATTTCTACTGTGATGAAATTGATGCCACTTTGGTATTGCCTGGTTGCGTGTTCGTCTGCTGGATTGGGTGTAGCAAAAAGACCTGTCGGTCCCTATTATACTATTTCTACTCTCCTGAAATTTATGCCACTTCTGTGGTTTAAGGACCTCATTTGTTTAAATGTGAACACTCCTGGTTGGGTGTCCATCTGCTGGAATAGGCGTATGGGAAGTCCTGTCTAAAGTCCTGTCTATCTCTAATATACTATTTCTACTGTGGTGAAATTGATGCCTCTTTGCTATTATCTACCAATAATTTTTGGAAATGTAAAAAACTCCTGGTTGGGTGTCCATCTGCTGGACTGGGTATAGTGGAAGACCTGTCAGTCCCAATTATACTATTTCTACTCTTGTGAAATTTATGCCACTTCTGTGGTCTAAGGCCCTCATTTGTTTAAATGTGAACACTCTTGATTGGGTATCCAT
Source organism: Dendrobates tinctorius (assembly GCF_039654945.1). Taxonomy (NCBI): domain Eukaryota; kingdom Metazoa; phylum Chordata; class Amphibia; order Anura; family Dendrobatidae; genus Dendrobates; species Dendrobates tinctorius. The sequence continues at coordinate 71,158,449 of NW_027361714.1, read as the reverse complement.
CTGCTGGATTTGGCGTAGTGAAAGTCGTGTCAGTCCCTATTATACCATTTCTACTGTGGTGACATTGTGACATTGATGCCACTTTGGTATTGTCTGCTAATAATTTTTGGAAATGTGAACACTCCTGGTTGGGTGTCCATCTGCTGCATTTGGTGTAGTGGAAGACATATTGGTCCCTATTATACTATTTCTACTTTTGTGAAATTTATGCCACTTCTTTGGTGTAAGGCCCTCATTTGTTTAACTGTGAACACTCCTGGTTGGGTGTCCATCTGCTGGAGTGGGCATAGTGGAATACCTGTCAGTCCCTATTATACTGTTTCCACTGTGATGAAATTGGTGCCACCTTGGTGGTGTCTGCCAATCATTTTTGGAATTGTGAACATGCCTGGTTGTGTCTCCTTCATATGTGTTGTCTGTAGCAGTAGGCCTCTGAGTCTGTCAGGCCTCAACTCTCTTGGACTCAACAACCCGTGTTACTGTCCTTAAGTTTTTCTGATTATGGTAGTCTACGAAACTGATATTTGTGCTACCTGAGTGTGGCTCAGCATGAAAGCAGGTAGTGGTATTGCATGTGGTATCAGGGCTCCCAGCAAAGGAGGTCTACACCGATCCCTCACCCACCTCGTCTTACTGTAAAGTTCAATTGAAAGCTGTAAATGCTGTCCCAGAACCTGATACCACATGCTTGGCTGATTGCTGCCACTTTCCTCGTGTTTGTCCTTCATTTGATGTGCTTTGGCAGCCTTTGGGGCCATTATTTGTTGTGCATGCATTTGTTTTTGCCTCCCATTGACATGAATGGTGTTCGGTTATGTTCGGAAAATGTTCAATAAATTAATAGGCGAATATTGCAAAATTGGTGATCATAATCCGAACCAAACATTGAAATATTCGCTCATCTCTACTCATTTTTACTGGCAAGTCATTGTTTCTTACCTTTGAAAACAGTTAACCTCCATTAATAAATAATACCTTTTGGATGGCTAGATGACAAACCAATGTTATTGTTTATTCCTTTTACAAATAACAAACCTATTGTAACATCTATGCGGATTTTGTCTCCTCTGTTTCTGCTACAGCCGGTGATTGGCGTTGTGCTTTTGTTTCAGATAAGACATGACAAATACCGTCCTGTATTATTCCTGTGGCTTTTCTTACCGCTGGCTCACTCCTCTGGCCAGCAGTCATTCTGTGGATGTAACCCAATGGACTCCATTGTAAGACGAAATCCCTGTACAGGGTTTAAAGGATGAAGATCAGGATTCTTATGGAATAAGCAAGACAGTGTGGATTGTGCCAAGTATGTCCGAGGAAGCCTTTTTGAGTCTGCAGCCTTTGATAGACGTAACATCTGTTGTGGATCCCAAAAAGTAATGTTTTTTGTTTCAGTCCAGTTTCTTCATTTGTTTCTCCTCACTAAACAAAGGAAGAATTTTTGCACAGTTTGAGGATTCACCATTTTCTCTTCATTTTCATATTAGAAAATTACTGACAGATCCAAAAATAGATATGATATTTGCTGTCCTGTAAGTTAAGAACTAGCCATAAATTCTTCACTATCTGAACAGTAAACATGTTGCAGACTGCTGCTCCGTGCCCAATATTTTGGACAGCTTGGGGAAAAAATAATTTTAAATTTAGCAAAGAACAAAATTCTTGGTACCCTCTAAAGATGGCTAATTTTTGTATCCCACCTTGTGAAAAAAAACATGGCTTCTTCAATGAACATCGCCTGTGCATAAACACGTGTGTGTTATGCATCTGTCCCTAAAAATGATATTTTACATTTACATTTTTAATATTTAAAAAGTCTATAAAGTCTGTCAGTTGTGTGTGTCGTTTAAGAGACAGTTGATTACCACCAGTTACCATCCGTTTATATGGTGACTTCATATTTGTAATGCTGTATTTGCATTAAATAGCTTGAATGGGGTTTAATGCAGTTATTTGAAACCTCAGTGTTGCAAATGTTACTGGTCTATTAAAGGCTTAGCAGTACTGGTGATTCACAGCCAATGTAATTTTTGGGAAAAATTTGTTGAATTTGAGAACATATTTCATCATCTCTATCTCATAATGAAATTTATTCTGGGACCATTTGAACACATGCAATATGCGCAAATTCAATTTTTGTTATAAAAAATGGTTAATTAGTGGAAGGAAGGAGATGGTGAGAAATAAATTAAGTAGCTTTACTTGTACTATCCTTAGAAGCTGGAGTTGGAGATTCATAATAAGATTGAATCGGTAATCAACTACTTTCCTGAAGCTAATACACCTGAAAGAATATGATGAGATGGACAAATTTAAACAAGGTATGTCACAAATCGAAACAGAGAATGTAAAGAAAAGCAAGAGGTACACCTTTAAAAAACTAAGGGATGGATAGTTCCTATCAAGGATAGAGCTAGCTTTAGATTCTCCCTACCACATAGTCCCCTCTCATCAGATAAAAAGTTACTTTGGTCCTGTTAAGCCCCCTTTACATTTAGCGATACACCAGCGATCCCGACCACGATATGACCCGGTCAGGATTACTGGTGCATCACTAAATGGCCGCTAGTGAGCTGCCAAACAGGCAGATCCCACCAGTGAACGTAGCGATGCAGCAGTGGTGGTTACTTACCTTTTAGACGCGGCGATGATGACGTCCTCCGCCCGCGTCCACGCGTCGCTCGTCGGCGCCAGCAGGAAGCAGCCGATGAGAAATGGGCCTGGACGATCTCGCGCGATCAGCGATATCCAGCGGGGGAGCCGGTCGGAGGTAAGTATCAGACATAGCGATATCGCTAGCAATATCGCTATAACGTCACAAAATCGGTGACGCTTTAGTGATATTGCTAGCGATATCGCTATGTGTAAAGCCCCCTTTAGTTAATGTTTGTTCATCAAAAGATCACTCGTAGAAAATATTGACTACTGCTTCAATAGCTAATATACAGGGGTTTTTTTTGGACTCAATGAAACATTTGTTTCTAATCGAACTCAAAACCATAGAGTATTAATGAAAAATGAAAACAACCACCAGAAGTCAGGATCAACCTAGGTGGGTATAGAAAACATGAGAGGAAAGTAAAATGGGCAGGGATCTCTGGTTGCTGACGACCAGAAGTTGGGAATAACCTAAGTGGAGTATTTATATATAGTGACTTGGGAAAGTATTCCCACCCCCTTGGCATTTTCTGTGTTTTGCTACCTCACAACCTGGAATTTTGTTGTTATTTTTGAGAGTTTGCATCAGTTCATGTAAAGAACATGCATATAACTGTGAACATTTAGTTTTCTTTTCATTGTGAAGGAAACAAGAACTAGGACAAAATAACTGAAAACTTCAGTGTGCCTAACTATTCATCCTCCTAAAGTCAGTACTTTGTAGAGACTCCTTTTTGGCAATTATAGTTGCAAGTTAATGTGGATAAGTCTCTTAGTCTAGATTTCCACATCTTGCCACTGGGATTTTTGCCCATTCCTCCCTCAAAGCAAAACTGCTCCAGGTCCATCAAGTTAGATGGTTTCCTCTGGTAAACAGAAATCTTCAAGTCTGACCACAGATTCTCAATTGGATTATGGTCTGGGCTCTAACTAGGCCACTCCAAAACATTACACTTTTCCCTTTAAACCAATCAAGTGTTGCTAAAGCAGTATGCTTTGGGTCATTGTCTTGTTGGAAGGTCAACCAGAGTTCCAGTCTCAAATCACTGACAGACTGAAATAGGTTTTGCTCAAGAATATCCCTGTATATTAAACCATCCATCTTTCCCTCAACTCAGTTCATTTTCCCTGTCCCTGATGCCAAAAAACATCATTACTGCATGATGCTGCCATCACCATGTTTTACAGTGGGGATGGTGTTCTTAGAGTGATGAGCTGTGCTGGTTTGATGCTAGACATAGTGCTTACCTTGGTGGCCAAAAAGTTCATCTGACCACAGCTTCTTCCTCCATACTTCTCCCACATGTCTTTTAGCAAGCACAAAAGGGGGCTTACAATTTTTTTGTGTAAGTTAACTTTCGTCTGCCCATGCTTTCATAAAGGACACTTCTATGGACTATGCAGCTTATTTTGGTAGTATGGACAGATATTCCAGTCCGTCCTTTTAACTCTGCATCTCCTTAAGGGTTACTTTTGGTCTCTGTGCTGCCTCTTTGATTAATGCCTGCCTTGCCTGAAATGACAGTTTTGGTGGGTGACCCTCAGTTGGCAGGTTAATTGTGGTACCATGTTCTTTTTATTTGATGATAATGGATTTGATGAAGCTCCAGGAGATCATCAGAGGAGGGATATATTTGTATAACCCAACCCTTACTCATGCATCATACACAAATCAGATTGCAAAAATAGTTAAACAAAGGTTGTAATGTAACAAAATAAGTAAGAGGGGGTGATAAAAAGCCTTTTAGAAAACAAATAGTTTGCCTGCCACCAGCCTTAACCCCTTCACCTCAAATCAAATCTGACCAATGTCACCTTCTGTAGTAAAAACTCTAGAACACTTCAACATATGCCAGTGATTCTGAGATTGTTTTTTGTGACATATTTTACTTCATAATAGTATTAAAATTTGTTCTATATGACTGTATTTCTAAACATTTTGCCATTTTGAAGAAAATATTGAAAAAATTCGCAAAGGGGTTGGCCATAATTAGGAATAATGATCTAATTCTTTTTTAACCCTCCGTGAGACACAACTGATCTGACAGGCACAGCTCTATTAACAAAAAATATCCCCCCCAGTTATTTTCTGTCTTTACGTGCTCTTTGAAACCTTATCTCACAGTGTTACAGCAGATCTTCTGGAGAGCAAATCTGGACTTCGTGGCTTCTCAGGCTCACTGCACCTGAACATGTCTCACATTTGATGGTTAGTATTTTCTCTTTTTATTTATCACAATTATTTATTTAGCATGAACGAATAATGCAAACTTTGTCTAAATAAGTAGGGTTTTCTTAGAAAAAGAGGGTGGCCTCTACAGCACAGTTCATAGGGCCCGGCTTTATTTGTCGGGTACTCCTGACTGGCCATCAAGTTCTTGTTAGGGTTAATTTTTCTACTACCTTCCTCTTCCCCGGAGGGCGCAAAGGAATGGGTTAAATTTCAGCTGGGATCTTAACGGTGGTTATGTGCCATTGGAGGAGAGCGGGGTTGCCATGGAGATGGATCCTCCCCTTGATAGGGGTATGTAATGGTGAGCTCTGTTTGATCCTTCCCTCTTTGACAAGGTGTTGAAAGCGGAGCCAGCGTGTGCAGGAAGATGGAGGAGCTGGAAGCCGCGATAAGTGAAAGGATTAGCAGGGAGGGGGCAGGCTGGTTGAATGCTCTATTGCAGAGTCCGCCCGCTTTGCACAGGGGAGCAGCAGGTGTGGGGGGAGCGGAGGTAGTGGGGGGAGAACGGAGGTCTGGCTGAAGCCCTCGCCTTCCTGAGCTCTGGAGTCCTGGAGCTCTGAAGAGGGGCCGGGTGCGAGGTGGTTCGCGTGCGTGCAGGGCGGCCGTGTCTGTGAAGGGAGGGGGGAGGGAGATCGCTGAGGAAGCTAGAGCAGTAGGAGTTGCAGCTCCCCTCAGACTGGTAACTGCAAAAATGGGCGGGAAGGTGCACAGGAGGGGAGGGGTTGCGCCTAGGCTCTCCTCGCTGAGGAGAATTCAGGGTAGAGAGAGGAATAGAGCTGCTGTTGCTCAGGGAGAAAAAGAGTGTGTACCATCAGCGCAAGCCACAGTACAGGAGGCGATATTAGAAGTAACGGGGATTGGGGGAGGACATAGTGTCAGGTCCTCAGGGAGTGAGGAGAATTTAAATAGGAGGGTGGAAAAGGAGCAGCAGGGTGAGGAGCAGCAGCAAGGGGAAAGACAAATGTTAAGGGATGAGACTGAAAAAAGTAGTCAGGCAGTGAGTAGCCAGCAATTGGTTACTACACCTCAGGTAATGAATACAATGATATTGCAGCCTGGAGTTTGGCAACTGCCTATTAATAGGCACTTGAATTTGTTTTCCCATATGTCTATTGCGTCACAGGCGTTTAATGTACCACCTGCAATAGGGTCACCGCCGGTGTTAGCAGGCCCCAACATTACGTCACAGGTAGATGGGGTGGGGGTGCCCCGTCCCAAAATCAGTTGGTTTTTCCAACAATGGATGTTGTGGCTAATTCATCTTATGCATCCTTTGATCAGGCGGTTTTTCTTGTTCGTCAGGTAGGGCGCGGTGCGCTTTTGGCCAAGTCAGATATTGCCTCTGCTTTCCGACTTCTTCCAGTACATCCGGATTGTCATCACTTATTGGGATGTTTCATGGATGGTGCGTATTATTATGATACGTGCCTTCCTATGGGCTGCTCCATTTCTTGTAAGTACTTTGAGTTATTTAGCAGTTTTTTGGAAAGGGTGGTCAAATTGGAAACTGGTTCACAAATGGTTACACATTATTTGGATGATTTTTTGTTTGTAGGTGCAGCAGACACAGACAGCTGTGGCATTATCTTGCGTAAGTTTCGCGAACTGATGTCGGTTTTTGGAGTCCCGCTGAATGAGGAGAAAACTGTTGGCCCTGTCACTTGTCTTTCTTTTTTGGGCATTGAAATCGATACAGTTGGTATGGTTTTTCGTTTACCGCTAGATAAGATATCTAAGATGATAGGGTTAATTGACGGTTTTATTTCGGTAAAAAAAGTCACTTTGTTTCAAATGCAATCATTGCTGGGTTTACTGGCCTTTGCTTGTCATGTCATGCCGATGGGCAGGATTTTTTCCAGGCGTCTGGCTATGGCTACAAGAGGAGTGAAGCAGGCGCATCACAGGATTCGTTTAGGACTTCTGCTACTGGAGGATTTAAGTGTATGGAGGAGTTTTTTGTGTAAGTATAATGGAATTACCTTTTTTCAGGATTCAGAGAAGTCTTGTCAAGAGTTGTCGCTATTCTTGGATGCATCTGGATCAGATGGATTCGGGGTGATGTTTCATAACCAGTGGTGCGCAGAAAGATGGCCAGCTAAATGGTTGGAATATGGATGGACAAAAAATGTGACTCTTTTGGAGTTGTTTCCATTGGTGGTGGCCGTGGATTTATGGGGAAAGCAATTGCAGAATTCTTGCATCTGTTTTTGGACAGATAATGAAAGTGTGGTTCACGTAGTGAATCATTTGTCTTCATCTTCCATTCCTGTCATAAAGTTGATTCGCTTCCTGGTATTGGAGTGTTTGAAGCAGAATATTTGCTTCCGTGCCAAGCATGTGCCAGGCATAAAAAATAACATAGCTGATTCCTTTTCACATTTTGATTTTCAGAAATTTCGAGAGCTTGCTCCAGCCGTCAAATCAGAAGGAATGAGGTGTCCAGGTTATATTTGGAGAATCCCGGAAATTCACTAATGCCGTTGGTTCAGGCGTCGGTAACTCCGGCAGCATGGAATGCATATGGTAAGGCATGGAAGGAATGGTGGGGATTTGTGGGAGGATTACCTGTAGATTCTTGTAAGTATGCGAGGTTGGAGGTGACTTTTTCTTATGTGCGTTATTTACACAAAAAGCGTTTCTCTTCAGCACTGGCTAGGAACAGATTAGCGAGGTTGGCATTTCAATTTAAATTACGGGATTGGGAGGATGTTACAAAACAATTTATTCTTAGGCAAGCGTTAAAAGGTTGGGGCAAAGTCAGGGCAGTCAAGAATATTCGACGGCCCATCTCTTTTTCACTTCTAGAAAAAATTATAGAAGGTACGAATTCAGTATGCAGCTCAGCTTTTAAGGCAAAATTGTTTTCAGCGGTTTTTAGTATTGTGTTTTCTGGGGCCATGCGCATTAGTGAAATAGTTCCAGTTTTGGCGCGGGGTAGCGGGGGTTTGCAGTATAATTATGTAGTTCCGTGTAAGAGAGGTTTTTGGGTTCGTATTCGGAGGTCAAAAACCGACACTACAGGCAGTGGGTTATGGTTTTCTTTAGTTGCCATACATGGCCCGGTTTGTCCCATTTAGTTGCTAGAACAGTATGCTTATATTAGACCTATTTCCTCTGCGTTTTTTGCGTATGCTGATGGTTCTTTTTTAACGCGATTTCAGTTCCTTTCTTTGCTGCGCAGACTTATTTTTATTTTGGGTCTCTCTCCTCAGGAATTTGGCACTCATTAATTTAGGATTGGCGCAGCGACGGAGGCAGCTCGGGTGGGTCTCAGCGACAAAGAAATAATGAGGTTAGGCAGGTGGCGTTCTGATTGTTTTTTCCGTTATATCAGGCCGGAGTTATTAACTATATAATTAATACGAGTATTGTTTTTTTCTTTCTTTTCTCTTTTAGGTTGTTCAAGACCCAATGTCTGGATTATAGGCCATTCATATGTTTTTTCGGCCGAGCAGAGGGCTGAGAGGCGCCCTGGTGGGAGGTGATTGGGTCTTTATAATGTAGATGTAAATTGGAGAGGTATTCGTGGTTTGAGGTGGGCACAGGTATTAATTGAAGTGGTACAGATTTCCAGAACAGCTACATCTCCAGTCATACTGGTAGTACATGCCGGGGGAAATGATTTAGGTTCTATTCAACTTTCGGAACTTATCACTTTAATGTGTGCAGATTTGGATAAGTTTCATGGTTTATTCAATCAGTTGATAGTGGTTTGGTCGGAAATAATTCCCAGGTTGGTTTGGCGCGGTGCGCGGGATGGGGCAGCGATAGAAAGGGCACGCAGAGTTAAAAATCAACCCATTTCACATTTTATACACTTAAGAGGAGGCATTATAGTGAGGCATAGAAAACTGGAGATTAGTGTTGGGAGGCTTTTGCATCTGGATGGGGTGCATTTGATGGAGTTGGGTTTGGACATTTTCATTGCAGGTATCCAGGAGGGTATTGAAGAGGCAATTTTTTCTTTTGGTGGGGGTCATAGCTCTTAGGGGTTGCTACTCCGTGGCAGAAGAAAACAAGGATGGGTAACATGTGCCGGGAGTCCAGTGACATATCCCCACAAGGTTTTACTGGATGATTAACTTGATAAGCTGCGACAATAACCCTCCACATCTGGGTGTTAAAGAGTTGGTGATTTTGTCATTCATTACCCGATAATAAAGTGGTGTTTTTCTTTTGAAAAACTGGTTTGGTGTTGTTTTCTTTTCATCAGGGGAAGAGGAGGTGGGAAGGATACTAATGTATGGACAGTCAGAAAGGGCCCGGCTTTATTTGTCAGGTACTCCTGACTGGCCATCAAGTTGTTGTTAGGGTTAATTTTTCTACTACCTTCCTTTTCCCCGGAGGGCGCAAAGGAATGGGTTAAATTTCAGCTGGGATCTTAACGGTGGTTATGTGCCATTGGAGGAGAGCGGGGTTGCCATGGAGATGGATCCTCCCCTTGATAGGGGTATTTAATGGTGAGCTCTGTTTGATCCTGCCCTCTTTGAGAAGGTGTCAAGAGCGGCCCACCCTTCCCACCCTTTTTGTTTATTAATTTTGTTATTTTAGTGTGGAAATTGTTGCTTCGAAGAAATTAAAGTCGCAGTGTTGGTGGAAGAAAACAAGAATGGGTAACGTGCCGGGAGTCCGATGACATATCCCCACAAGGTTTTACTGGATAATTAACACGATAAGCTGCGACTATAACCCTCCAAATGTGGGTGTTAAAGAGTTGGTGATTTTGTCATTCATTACCCGATAATAAAGTGGTGTTTTTCTTTTGAAAAATTGGCTTGGAGTAGAGTTGAGCGACTTTTGGTTTTTTAGGGTCGCGTTTCGTTTCGTGAAACCCGACTTTTCCAAAAGTCGGGTCGAGCAAGATCGTCCGATTATAGGGAAAAGTCGGGGTCGTCCCGAAACACGAAACCCAATGTAAGTCAATGGGGAATAAAAGTCGGCAGTGAGAGGAGGACAGGAAACACACCTACAGTGCCCATTTGAATGCCAAAAGCATCAATTCTTCTTACTTAAGCTTGTCAACCTTAATTAACTTCATAATACAAGTTACGCACTGAAAAATGGGGGTTATTTGGCTAAAGTTGTGGGGGGGGGAGGGCTGGCTGCAGGTTTTCATGTGCCCTGGGCGAAAGAGCGCCCCTTTAACACATACCACAACTCATCATGCTCCGATACGGCAGATAAATAGCGGTATAGTACAATGAAAAATACCTCACTTTTTACATCTCATGACGAGGCCCATCTATTTCTCCATACAGAATCATTGGTCCCATATAATGTTTGAAACAGTATATGATGAGCTCCACATAATGCTACAGTATATGTTGATCCCCATGGATGAAGCTCCACTGTCTTATGGGCCCAAATAATGCTCCAAACATAATGGGCCCCATTTCTAATGCTCTAGTGTATAATGGGCCCTGTAAATGCTGCTCCAGTGTCTGATGTCCACCTTTGGAATGTTCCAGTGTATGGTGGGCCCCATCTATCATTCTCCAGAGTATAGTGCTCCCCAAAAATTGCTGTCCCAACATTGAAAACAATCAAATAAGTCTCCTCGCTAGGGAATCCCTGTACTTGTCTGGACAGTTGCTGTAGCTTGCTTAACAGCTCGCCAGCCGTTCTCACGCCCAGTATGGATTGCACGTGATTGCACAAAGGTTAGAAAGGGTACCATATCCCTGGATAACATGTATGGATAGCGTACACATTCAAAATATATGTCTCAGGAGGCAGGCTCAGACGGTGTCAGGCACAGTATGGATTGCACGTGATTGCACAAAGGTTAGAAAGGGTACCGTATCCCCGGATAACATGTATGGATAGCGTACACATTCAAAATATATGTCTCAGGAGGCAGGCTCAGACGGTGTCAGGCACAGTATGGATTGCACGTGATTGCACAAAGGTTAGAAAGGGTACCGTATCCCCGGATAACATGTATGGATAGCGTACACATTCAAAATATATGTCTCAGGAGGCAGGCTCAGACGGTGTCAGGCACAGTATGGATTTGACGGCCCAGATTACACAGCGGAGGAGCAGGGAGAGGTAAAGATTGCAAATGCTGGGGCCCTGCCCAAGCAAGGGGGGCCCACTCGTGGGCGTCGGTACTGGCACTGGGCCCCTCATAGTACAGCGGTGTGTCTGACGGCGGGTGTGCACCACCACCGTCAGAGACACTTGATTGCACTATGAGGGACCCTGTGCCAGTGCCCGCGCCCAAGAGTCGGCCTACCCACCTGTCCAGGGCAACGGCACTCGCACTGTGTCGTGCGGTAGGTGGTGACCCCGGCCATGGGGGGGAGGCAGCACAGTTAGGGAGTTTTAGAAAGTGGCATATGTTGATGTTGGACATTCAGCTGATGCAAAAGGCGAAATAGGTGAAGTACCAGGAAGAGGTGGACCAAAGCAAGCCATTTTTCTGTCACCCTATGTGTCATCAGGGGAAGGTGGGACAAAATCCTTGGAAACCCATGCGTGGTTCATTTTAATGAAGGTTAGATCATCCACATTTTGGGTTGACAGACGGGTCCTTTTTTCTGTCAGGATTGATCCAGCTGCACTGAAGACTCTTTCCGATAGCACACTTGCAGCTGGGCAAGCGAGCTCCTGTAAGGCATATTGGGCCAATTCAGGCCAGGTGTCCAGTTTAGCGGCCCAATAGTCAAAGGGGAATGACCTGTGTGGGAGAACATCGATATGGGAGGAAAAGTAGTTTGTAACCATAGTTGACAACTGCTGTCTCCTGTCACTTTCCATCGATGCAGTATTACCAGTTGTGTGAGCGGTATTTGAAAAATCAGTCCACAACATTGTCATGAAACCCCTGTCTCCAACGCCACTTCTGCTGTGTGCACCACGAACACCTCTGCCAAGCTGCCCCCGGCCCGTACGGCTCGTGTGAGAACCATCACCGCTGCTGTGTGCTGGGAATGCCTCAAGCAACCGATTTACCAGAGTTGCTTGTTTATTAGCCAATATTAGGTCAAGGTTCTCCTGTGGCATGATGTTTTGTAATTTGCCTTTATAGCGTGGATCCAGGATGCTGGCCAACCAGTAATCGTCATCGTTCATCATTTTGGCAATGCGGGGGTCCCTTTTTAGGATCCGCAAGGCATAATCTGACATGTGGGCCAATGTTCCCGGTGTCAATGATGCACTGCGAGTGCTGGGTGGAGGAGCACTTTCTGGCAAATCCACATCCCTCCAGTCACGCACAAACCCTGTACCAGACCTTGCCACGCCAACATTTTCACTTGCCCCACGAGATGCATCCTCCTCCCCTAAGTAATCATCCCCATCATCCTACTCCTCCTCCTCTTCCTCCACCTCGTCCAGGAGAGGTCCCTGAGCAGACAATGGCTGAATGTCATCAAGGATTCCCTCCTCCTCTTCCTCCTCATCAACATTGGCTGCAGACGCCTGCTCCTTAAGGTGCGTCAAAGTTTGCATGAGCAGACGCATAAGTGGGATGCTCATGCTTAGGATGGCGTCGTCTGCGCTTACCAGCCGTGTGCATTCCTCAAAACACTGAAGGACTTTACAAAGGTCTTTCAGCTTCGACCACTGCACGCCTGTCAACTCCATGTCTGCTCTCAAAGTGCCTGGCCGTGTATCCTCCCACAAATGCATTATGGCCTGCCTCTGCTCGCACAGCCGCTCCACCATGTGCAGGGTGGAGTTCCACCTTGTTGCAATGTCGATAATGAGGCGGTGGTTGGGAAGGTGGAGCAATCGCTGCAGCTTCTGCATACGAACGGAGTGTACAGGCGACCGGCGGATGTGCGCGCACAGTCTTCGCACCTTCTGGAGCAGGGCTGTTAACTCCGGATAATTTTTGAGGAAGCACTGCACCACCAGGTTCAAGGTGTGAGCCAAGCAAGGTATGTGGCTGAGTTTTGAAAGGGCTATGGCTGCCACAAAATTACGGCCGTTATCACTAACTACCTTGCCTGCCTCAAGATGTACACTGCCCAGCCATGACTCAGTTTGTCGCTTCAAGTACTCGGCCAGCACCTCGGCGGTGTGTCTGTCGCCCAAACACATCATCTGCAACACAGCCTGCTGACGCTTTCCACTAGCTGCTTGATAGGGGGACACATCGTGTGCAACAGTGGCAGGTGCAGATGGAGTGCTCGTACGACTGCGCTCTGTGGACGAGCTTTCGCTTCTGGAGGAGGAGGAGGAGGAGGAGGGTCGAACGCCTACAGCCAACTGTTTCCTATACCGTGGGCTAGGCAGCACTGTCCCACCACCGCTGTCCCCTGTGGACCCTGCATCCACCACATTAACCCAGTGCACAGTGATGGACACGTAACGGCCCTGGCCATGCCGACTGGACCATGCATCAGTTGTGAGGTGCACCTTTCCGCTCACTGACTGCTTGAGTGCATGGACAATGCGGTCCTTCACATGATGGTGGAGGGCTGGGATGGCTTTGCGAGAGAAGAAGTGGCGACTGGGTAGGTCATAGCGTGGTACTGCATAGGCCATGAGTTCGCGGAAAGCTGTGCTTTCCACCAACCGAAAGGGCATCATCTCAAACAAGATTAGTTTGGCAATGTGGGCGTTCAAACCCAGTGTACGCGGATGAGAGACTGAGTACTTTCTTGACCTACTCATAGTGTCTGGGAGGGTGAGCTGGACTTGAGAGCTGCATATGGTGGAAGTAGCAGTGGACAGGGCGGACTGAGAGAGGGTTGATGATGGTGATGGAGTTGGTGTTCTTTCTGATGGCCTAGAATCAGTCTTTCGTTGATATAACAGTGGGATTCCCTGACTGCTGTGGTCTTGCAACGACACCTCAACATTTGCTGCTGTGCTAACCGGTGGGCTTACAGTGGGGGAAACAATGTAGCGTTGCTGACTACCTTCGTTGTGATCAGTTGCACATGTGGCACTTGAGGTTTGGTGTTGTGTCCACGCTTGCAAGTGCATGCTGGATAAATGTCTAAGCATGCAACTGGTATTCAAATTTTTCAGATTTTTCCCTCGGCTAAAGGTCTTTGCGCACTTCTTACAGATAACCTTGGCCTGATCATGAGGATTTTGTTCAAAAAAGTGCCACACTGCACTCTTCCTACTTTGGCAGACATTTTGCGGCCTAGCACGCTGTGATCTTTTGACCCTCTGGACAAGCTGTCCAGCAACTCTTTTGATGTTTGGAACCTGTCTTTGGAGTGCTCCGGGCCTGCCAGATAACAGCTGTTGCGATGTCGATGTCTGCTGTGGATGCTCCTCATCTGAGCTATTGGAAGCAGCACCCTCTTCCCCCAATGGATGCCAATCTGGGTCAACAACTGGGTCATCCATCACCTCCTCTTCTATGTCATGTGCACCTTTCTCTGTGTCACCGTGTATGGTGGTATAGTGTGCGGGAAGGGGCACCTGAGTCTCATCAGGGTCAAAATCTGGCTCTGTACACTGCGAGGACAATGTAGTGCTCTGAGTGAATGTACCAGCAGAATCATCCATCAGCGGCTGTGCATCAGTGCACTCCATGTCAGATTCATCTTGGCCTGGGTAATTCACCATTTCACTTGATAATCCAGGCATGGTATGTGAAAACAGCTCCATGGAGTAATCAGTAGTATGGCCTGCGTCATCCTTCAATCTTGGTTGGGGTGAAGGACACAAGGAAAGGTGTGGTTCATGAACATGAGCCTCCAATGACGACTCAGTGCTTTTACTTTTTACAACTGAAGAAGAGGAGGCAATAGAGCTGGAGGCTGAGTCAGCAATGTAAGACAAAACTTTTTCCTGATGCTCTGCCTTTAAAAGCGGTTTGCCAACTCCTAGAAAACTAAGCGTTCGAGGCCTTATGTAGCCAGACGATGACGCAGGGTCAGCACCTCCTGCATTCGGTCCTATTTTGCTCTTGCCACTACCATCAGATCCACCACCAACACCATCATTACCAGCTGCCAACCCCCGCCCAATTCCACGGCCTCTTCCACCAGCCTTCCTCATTTTTGGTAGAAATGTAGACAAAATCCAACAAACTATATAGTAATGTAAAACAAGGTACAAGGTGTCTATAGGACAGGGGAGATTTAGAATTTCTGCACACACTTGTGGACAGTGGACACTTTTGGATTGTGTGAGGCCCACTGATATCTGAGCGCTATGTGACAGGCTCGATGGCACAGCTGCCTGTGACCAAAGTGACGAGAGGATAATGGAGATTTTGAATCTCTGCGCACACTTTTGGACACTGGACACTTGTGGATTGTGTGAGGCCCACTGATATCTGAGCGCTATGTGACAGGCTCGATGGCACAGCTGTGACCAAAGTGACGAGAGGATAATGGAGATTTTGAATCTCTGCGCACACTTTTGGACACTGGACACTTGTGGATTGTGTGAGGCCCACTGATATCTGAGCGCTATGTGACGCGCTCGATGGCACAGCTGCCTGTGACCAAAGGACCAAAGTGACGAGAGGATAATGGAGATTATGAATCTCTGCGCACACTTTTGGACACTGGACACTTGTGGATTGTGTGAGGCCCACTGATATCTGAGCGCTATGTGACACGCTCGATGGCACAGCTGCCTGTGACCAAAGTGACGAGAGGATAATGGAGGTTTTGAATCTCTGCGCACACTTTTGGACACTGGACACTTGTGGATTGTGTGAGGCCCACTGATATCTGAGCGCTATGTGACACGCTCGATGGCACAGCTGCCTGTGACCAAAGTGACGAGAGGATAATGGAGATTTTGAATCTCTGCGCACACTGTTGGACACTGGACACTTGTTGATTGTGTGAGGCCCACTGATATCTGAGCGCTATGTGACAGGCTCGATGGCACAGCTGCCTGTGACCAAAGTGACGAGAGGATAATGGAGATTTTGAATCTCTGCGCACACTTTTGGACACTGGACACTTGTGGATTGTGTGAGGCCCACTGATATCTGAGCGCTATGTGACACGCTCGATGGCACAGCTGCCTGTGACCAAAGTGACGAGAGGA
Organism: Dendrobates tinctorius; assembly: GCF_039654945.1. Taxonomy (NCBI): domain Eukaryota; kingdom Metazoa; phylum Chordata; class Amphibia; order Anura; family Dendrobatidae; genus Dendrobates; species Dendrobates tinctorius. The sequence goes on along the minus strand of NW_027361714.1, from coordinate 71,142,581 downwards.
TAATGGAGATTTTGAATCTCTGCGCACACTTTTGGACACTGGACACTTGTGGATTGTGTGAGGCCCACTGATATCTGAGCGCTATGTGACACGCTCGATGGCACAGCTGCCTGTGACCAAAGTGACGAGAGGATAATGGAGATTTTGAATCTCTGCGCACACTTTTGGACACTGGACACTTGTGGATTGTGTGAGGCCCACTGATATCTGAGCGCTATGTGACACGCTCGATGGCACAGCTGCCTGTGACCAAAGTGACGAGAGGATAATGGAGATTTTGAATCTCTGCGCACACTTTTGGACACTGGACACTTGTGGATTGTGTGAGGCCCACTGATATCTGAGCGCTATGTGACACGCTCGATGGCACAGCTGCCTGTGACCAAAGTGACGAGAGGATAATGGAGATTTTGAATCTCTGCGCACACTTTTGGACACTGGACACTTGTGGATTGTGTGAGGCCCACTGATATCTGAGCGCTATGTGACAGGCTCGATGGCACAGCTGTGACAAAAGTGACTAGAGGATAAGGGAGATTGGATTGCTTTTAAAAAAGCAGTTTGCGGAGCAGTGGGTAAACAGCAATGCCAGCGTGTCAGGAAGCCTTAAAAGGCAGCCCAACAACCAACACCACTGATACACCACAATATAGCCTCCCCTTGCACTGCACACACAGTGACTGGTGTGTTGTGCAGGCCAAATCGCTAGCAGCAGAAGCAGTTTTTTTGTCTTCTTCCCTGCCTAACGGTCTCCCTACAGAATCAGCAGCAACCTCTCACTATACTAAGATCGGCAGAAGTAAGATGGCGGTCGGCGTGCACGCCCTTTTATACCCCCTGTGACGCCCACCAAAGCAAGCCAATCACTTGCATGCCCTTCTGAAAGATGGTGGTGACCCGTGCCTAGGTCATCACGTTGCCCACAGTGTCCGTGGATCCTGATTGGCTGAAAAAGAGCGCAAAAAAACTTTTGAAACGCGACTTTGTCGCGTAAGTCGCCGACCTCGTGGCCGACCTCATCCTAGGGTCGGGTTTCGTTTCATGAAACCCGACTTTGCCAAAAGTCGGCGACTTTTGAATTTTTTCGACCCGTTTCGCTCAACTCTAGCTTGGAGTTGTTTTCTTTGTGTTGGGGAGGAAGAGGAGGTGGGAAGGTTACTAATGTATGGACAGTCATGCCCTAACACGTACTCACTCTCTTGCTCCAGATTCTCAGCTGAAATGGCCAGTAAAATGTATAATTTATATAACCTTCTTCGTGTTTCAGAAATGAAATATCTGCTGTTAAATGATGATGAGGGAGACCACACACTGAGTGAAGATTTAGAGGAAGAGAGTGACATTTCATCTCAAGATGCGGTGGAAGAATGTAAAAGTGATTCAGAAACAGAGCAGGATCCTGAGGAGACTGATACAGATGAACAGGACACAGATAACACCTATTATTTGGGCATTGAAAAAAAGACCAAGTACAGCAAGATACCGGCCAAGAACAAACATTGTAGGGACTCACACAAGATTCCCACTCACCTTCCTGAAGTTAATGGAAGCGCTACGACTGCTAAAAGTGTACTTGAATGTTGCAATAATTTATTTACTGATGGCATTCTGTAAACCATTGTTAGATGATAAACCAATATATTGACACCATCAAAGACAAATTCTCCAGAGAGAGACATCGGACCCAGAGATGAAATTGAACTCAAGGCTTTCATTGGCATATAAAGTTCCGACAACACTATTGACAAAATGCTTCCTGGTTTCCGTGGTTGATGTGCTTTTTGGCAATACATACTATCAAAGCCAATCAAATACGAAATAAAACCTTTTGCTCTTGTTGACACCAGGATGATTTACACAGTGATCATAGAAATGTATGCTGTAAAACAGCCAACAGGTCCTTTCTGTGTCGGCAACAGGCCAAGTGAAGTGGTGAGGAGAATGGCTTAAGGACCTTTTACGCTAAAGCGTCACCGATTTTGTGACGCAACAGCGATATTGCTAGCGATCTCGCTACATGTGACACTTACCTCCGACCAGCCTCCCTGCTGGATATCGCTGATTGCACGAGAACATCCTGGGCTGTTTTCTTCTCGCTGGAGTCCCGCTGGTGCCAACGAGCTATGCATGGACGCAGGCGGAAGACATCATCATCGCTGCCGTCTGACAGGTAAGTAACGACCGCCGAGCATCGCTGCGTCGCTGGTGATCTGCCTGTTTGGTAGCTCACTAGTGACCATTTAGCGATGCACCAGCGATCCTGACCGGGTCGTATCGTTGTCGGGATCGCTGGTGCATCGCTAAATGTAACGGGACCTTTAGCCCTTATTTGGATCTGGTCACAACACTAGCGCTGAAATGTGGTTTTCTCATTTTGATCTAATCGATAATTTGGAAGCACAGAAGCTGATGATGTATGTTGGAACTGTCAGACAAAAATTAAACACAGATGCCGCCAGATTTTTAAAATGAAAAAGCGGAAAAGCAATACAGAGGTAAAGAAGTCTGAAGATGAGTGGAATTCCCTCTTGCCTGCAAGTCCAGCTGAAAAGATTTCATCCCAAAGATGTTTGAGAGATATCATCACCTTTCCCACCTCCAAAAAGATAAAAATGCACCACCTGCAGAGATGAAACTGGTGGCAGAAGGATGTCAAATTATAAATGCAAAACATATCACAAAGCGATCTGCCTATTCCATGTAATGGTGATCTGCCATCTTTGCTTCTCTAAGTATAACTGTTTTTCTTCTGCTGAACATGTAACCTCAGAATCTGAGTGAATAGTAATCAATTAACGTCTCGGGGGTGCAACGTTAGTCCACCTCCGTGTGGTGCACCCTGGGTAACGCTAAAGGATGACCAAACAATCAAACTACATCTAGATCTCTTGGCCAATATATTTTACATCATAATTGATAATCTTATATGATGTTGAAATATATGTTCGTATGATTAAATAAATAAATTAACATCTAAGTACATTACCGTTAAGTTACCCGACACAGCCGTCTCTGTTCTCAGACCACCTCTGAATCTGAGTGAATAGTAATCAATAGTAATAGTAATCACACCTGATTGCCCTTAGCTGAAGATATATTCAGATCCCTGAGTCTGATCAAGACTTTAGTCTGATCCATGCATCTTTCCAAGTACATCTTTCAAAGTACAGCTTTCAAAGTACAATACTTTGAATTAGACTAGAATTGGACTGGAAATGACTGTAAGGTAATGGGATAGAAAACCACTACAATGTTTCTGTTTCTTTTCACTTTCACCCCCCATACTACATTATTTCTTACTATCTCCTGTAATCCCTCCACCTAGTAAGGTACTAGTCATTTCTCCCTCCCTCCTCCCCAGGCATCTTACTCCTTCTCAGAACTGTTCCTCCACATACAATCCTTTTTCTACAAACAGACATGGCCACATCATGTCCTATCCAGCTCCTACTCCTCATTGCTGGCAACGGATCCCCAAATCCTGGCCTTCCTCAACACATCACCACACTCATTTCTAACACCCTGCCATGATCCTCTACAAATTTTTGCAATAATGATAACCTCATACCCATTCATACAGCCCCCTCTTCCCTGGTCCCCCTACCTGGAGCACTATGGAACGCATGCTCTGTCTGCAACAAAATGTTGAATATCCATGACCTCTTTATTACTAACAAACTCTCTTTCCTTGACATCACTGAAACCTGGCTCACCCCCTCTGACTCAGCCTCTCCAGCTGCACTTTCTTATGGCAGATTTAATCTCTCTCACACCCCTCACCCCAGCAACAAACATGGTGAAGTTGGCTTGCTCCTGTCCGATAACTGCTCCTTTACCCCAATTCCACTACCACCTTCCACAACTCTTCCCTCATTTGAGGTACACTCTGTCCGCATCTTCTACCCCTCCAACCTCCAGCTGGCTGTTGTCTACCACCCCACATAACTAGCCATCTCCACCTTTCTCGACCACTTCACCACCTGGCTAAATCATTTCCTTTCTGCTGACATCCCCACTATCATCATAGGTGACTTCTAAATCCCCATTGCCACCTCCATCTTAGCTGTCTCTAAACTTTTATCACTGCCTGCCTCCTTTGGCCTCACTCAATGGTCCTCTGTGGCCGCTCACAAAGATGGCCACACGCTGGACCTTATCTTCACCCGCCTCTATTCCCTTACTAATCTCACTAACTCACCCCTCCCCCTGTCTAATCACAACCTATGGACATTTTCTTCCCTCTCCTCTCCTAGTGCACAACCCCCACTCCACAAATTCACTCACCTTCACAGAAATATCAAACACTTCAATTTACACTCACTCTCTGAGTCCCTTCTCCCTCTTACAAACATAGCTTCCTTACATGACACAGATGCTGCTGCCACTTTATACAACACCACAATAACAGCAACACTCGATTAGGCCACCCCCCTCATGCACAGCAAAACTTGTACAATCAACAGGCCACCCTTGCTGTCAACAGCCATTCTAAACTGAATTTGCATGCCCTTGTCAGAAACCTGGCTGACCAGCCTGACCAAAGAACTGAAATGGGCTTCCAGGGTTGCTGAGCGGAGATGGAAGACATCCCGTTATTCCGAGCACTTTATCGCATACAAGCAGCCCACACTCACTGCCGCAAAACAAATGTACTTCTCAACTCTCATATCCTCCCTTTCTCACAACTCTAAACAGCTTTTCAACACTTTCAATTCTCTACTCCGTCCCCCAGCACCTCCTCCCTCTCCACTCATTTCTGCTGAAGACTTTACCACTTTCTTTAAGCAGGAGATCGATAACATCAGAGAAAGCTTTGACCCGCATCCCCCAATGCCCCTTCTCTTAACTGCTCAGCCCTGTTCTTCCAAAACCAGCTTCTCCACCATGACAGATCAGCTCTCCACCCTTCTGTCAAGATCACATCTCACCACTTGCACGCTTGGTGCACTTCCGTCCCACCTCATCCCTAACCTCGCCACAGCCTTCATCCCAACCCTAACACATCTCTTCAACCTTTCACTTACAAATAGTGTCTTCCCCTCATCCTTCAAACATGCCTCAATCACACCCATCTTCAAAAATCCCTCCCTCTAATCCTTGGCCTCTAATTCTCTGGCCTTATGGAATGTTCCTGTTCTTTTGGGTTTTTGTGTACTTATCCCATGGGTGAGGGTCACAGGTCAGGAGTGGAGTGAGATCTCTGGATAATATATTGGGCGTATAAATCAATTGGAGTCTCCCTCGTCCCTCACAGTTATTAATTTTTTTTTGTTACTGATTTTGTGTACTCTCTTTTAATTCATCACTATGAAGGTCACTGATAACTTTTATAGTCTTGAAATTGAGATAATTAGATATTAAAAGTCGTTTTATAACCTGTGCCTGAACACGGGAGTGCCAGAGGTAAGTCTGTTGGAGGGTTAAAAACAGTAACACTCTTGACAACAGTCTATGACTGTATTGCAGCTGAACTCCATTAACTTGAATACATAAAAGCAATATAATGCACAGACCATGACAGGCGATCTTCATGGAAAATTAATACATCCTGTTTTCCTAATGCTACGCAATGAATTTAATACATATACCATGTACATACTCAAGTTCATAATTATACGCTGGATACAGGTAACTTTCACAGCTTCCATTTGCAATACTTCTTATCTGTACGCTTTGCCAGAAGGAATGTAAAAAATTGTAAATCATCCTGTATAAACCCAATAACATGATTTTAACATTGTGAACAAGTATGACTGATATTTGGAGAAAGGTAACCACAGGACACTGATGCTAAACCATTTATCCTAAACATTTTGCTTATGGAGTGTAACCTGAAAGACAGCTAAGCCTCAGTTGGCAGTCAGCATGATGCGCTCAGCAGTTATATTGCCTGATTTTAAACAATACATATCGCACAGGCCCAGCATTGAGTACGTGTTAAAGGATTAATATGAATATTTTAGTTAGAGAAAAAAAAGGAAGGACTCATATCTAAATAATTGAAACCTAATCACCGATAAAACAATCCAGGGCTCTACACTTTAACCCCTTCATGACCAGACTTTTTATTATTATTATTATTATTATTATTATTTATTATTATTATTTTCACTTCTGTTTTTCCTCACTTTTTTCCAAGAGCAATAAACTGGAGGCTTATTTTTTTTCAGAGGTGAGTAATAATTTTGAATAACGCCATTCATTTTACCATATAAAGTGCTGGAAAAAATGCAAAAAAAAATCAATATTATATCCCTGGTCAGCTAAATAATATTGGTACCAAACATTTATGAATTTTATTTTAATTGATGCAAAATAATTGGAAATTTACAAAAAAAAAATATTTTTTTCACCATTTACTGTATCCCATGCCCAGTGGCATACTAGTAGTAGAAGCCATGCAATTTCTTTGTGGCCTGTGATTTGGAAGGCCCGATGTCAAACAGAACTGCTCCCTTCCTATTACACTATGTGGGTGGCTGTGGGTGTCATCATATTGTATTAGGGCTGTGGGAGTATCTTACTGTGTGGGACATCATGATATGTTGGTACCTCGAGCACCATGTGTGCTCAGTGTCTACTAGATGACAGGCTGCATGGTCACATCATGCAATCATGAAGTTTGCCATCTAGATGTAGCAGAGTTAGATCCATTGTGGGAGAAATGGATTAAAAGCATCTCTGCAGAAAGGTGAGGAATATTGTTGTCTGCTTTTTCACCTCTGGACGAAGGCATCTGGGGAATAGGCGAGGTCATACGCATGGTTTAGTTAAGATTATTAAAGGAGTCTGTGTCTTTCTTTCAATTAAAGGACTTTTCTCCGAGCATCTGTATTTTCATACAGTGTGACTATGGCATTAGTAATAGGGCGTCTTATTGACACCTTTCCATTACTAACCTCGGGGCTTGATGTCACCTGACAATACAAAGGTGACATCAACCCACCCAACTATCGCTCCACTTGCCACTGCTACAGCGCAAGTGTGAAGAGTGAGGCTATGTGCCAGAATTGGTGCATCTTACAGATGTGTCTTTTCTGGGGTGGCTGAGAGCTGATGTTTTTAGTCTGGGGATGGGGCAGTATCCATGGCCCCTTCCAATGCTATTAATATCAGCCCTTGCAGGTTATTAATTATAGGGCTAAGTATACAGTTGTGAGCTGATATTAATAGCCTGGGAAGCTCTATGGGTATTAACCCCTTCCCAGGATATAAGCATCGGCCCCCAGCCGTCGACTTTCCCTCTGCTAGTTACAAAAATTACGATGCCATTTTTTTTTCAGAAAAATAATCTTTTGTTAATTAAATACATGAACAGTAAGCTGCACACACACTGTACTAATTGTATTTGTTACTGACATCTACAGTGCCTACAAGTAGTATTCAACCCCCTGCAGATTTAGCAGGTTTGATAAGATGCAAATAAGTTAGAGCCTTCAAACTTCACACAAGAGCAGGATTTATTAACAGATGCATAAATCTTACAAACCAAAAAGTTATGTTGCTCAGTTAAATTTTAATAAATTTTAAACATAAAAGTGTGGGTCAATTATTTTTCAACCCCTAGGTTTAATATTTTGTGGAATAACCCTTGTTTGCAATTACAGCTAATAATCGTCTTTTATAAGACCTGATCAGGCCGGCACAGGTCTCTGGAGTTATCTTGGCCCACTCCTCCATGCAGATCTTCTCCAAGTTATCTAGGTTCTTTGGGTGTCTCATGTGGACTTTAATCTTGAGCTCCTTCCACAAGTTTTCAATTGGGTTAAGGTCAGGAGACTGACTAAGCCACTCCAACACCTTGATTTTTTCCCTCTTGAACCAGGCCTTGGTTTTCTTGGCTGTGTGCTTTTGGGTCGTTGTCTTGTTGGAAGATGAAATGACGACCCATCTTAAGATCCTTGATGGAGGAGCGGAGGTTCTTGGCCAAAATCTCCAGGTAGGCAGTGCTATCCATCTTCCCATGGATGCGGACCAGATGGCCAGGCCCCTTGGCTGAGAAACGGCCCCACAGCATGATGCTGCCACCACCATGCTTGACTGTAGGGATGGTATTCTTGGGGTCGTATGCAGTGCCATCCAGTCTCCAAACGTCACGTGTGTGGTTGGCACCAAAGATCTCGATCTTGGTCTCATCAGACCAGAGAACCTTGAACCAGTCTGTCTCAGAGTCCTCCAAGTGATCATGAGCAAACTGTAGACGAGCCTTGACATGACGCTTTGAAAGTAAAGGTACCTTACGGGCTCGTCTGGAACGGAGACCATTGCGGTGGAGTACGTTACTTATGGTATTGACTGAAACCAATGTCCCCACTGCCATGAGATCTTCCCGGAGCTCCTTCCTTGTTGTCCTTGGGTTAGCCTTGACTCTTCGGACAAGCCTGGCCTCGGCACGAGAGGAAACTTTCAAAGGCTGTCCAGGCCGTGGAAGGCTAACAGTAGTTCCATAAGCCTTCCACTTCCGGATGATGCTCCCAACAGTGGAGACAGGTAGGCCCAACTCCTTGGAAAGGGTTTTGTACCCCTTGCTTGCCTTGTGACCCTCCACGATCTTGTCTCTGATGGCCTTGGAATGCTCCTTTGTCTTTCCCATGTTGACCATGTATGAGTGCTGTTCACAAGTTTGGGGAGGGTCTTAAATAGTCAGAAAAGGCTGGAAAAAGAGATAATTAATCCAAACATGTGAAGCTCATTGTTCTTTGTGCCTGAAATACTTCTTAATACTTTAGGGGAACCAAACAGAATTCTGGTGGTTTGAGGGGTTGAATAATAAATGACCCTCTGAATAAACTTTTCACAATTTAAAAAAAAATTACACAAAGAAATAACATTCTTTTTTGCTGCAGTGCATTTCACACTTCCAGGCTGATCTACAGTCCAAATGTCACAATGCCAAGTTAATTCCGAATGTGTAAACCTGCTAAATCTGCAGAGGGTTGAATACTACTTGTAGGCACTGTATATATCTACCTATTCTATTTGAATTTACTGTATGTAATCCATCTCTTCTATCCTGTCGGCTCCTGCAGTCATTGTACTGTACACTGCAGATGAATTGCCAGCTTTTCTTCTATCAATCTATGTAATATATTGTATATATACAATGGGTACGGAAAGTATTCACTCTTTGTTTCATTGCAACCATTTGGTAAATTCAAAAATGTTCATTTTTCTCATTAATTATGCACCCCATCTTGACTGAAAAAACAGAAATGTTGAAGTTTTTGCAAATGTATTAAAAAAGAAAACATGAAATATCACATGGTCATAAGTATTCAGACCATTTTTTCAGTATTGAGTAGAGGCACCCTTTTGAGCTAGTACAGGCATGAGTCACCTTGGGAATGAACCAGCAAGTTTTTCACGCCTGGATTTGGGGATCCTCTGCCATTCATCCTTGCAGATCCTCTCCAGTTCTGTCAGGTTGCATGGTGAACCTTGGTGGACAGCTATTTCCAGGTCTCTCCAGAAATGCTCAATTGGGTTTTGGTCAGGGCTCTGGCTGGGCCAGTCAAGAATGGTCACAGAGTTGTTCGGAAGCCACTCTTGTTATTTTCGCTGTGTGCTTAGGGTAATTGTGTAAGGGGGTAAAGCACAGGAAGAGTCAGAGGGGGGTTACCTTCTCCGCTCCATGGCCGGAACCAGTTAGTTGTGCTGCAGATTTCCCGGGGGGAAGACTTTTGGACAGGGACAGGAAGGAAGACAGGCTGAGGGTGGCAAAGCGGGGCACGTGAGTCTCAGAGCAGCGTGTGCAGCAGACAGGGCAGGTCGCAGCCGTGCGCAGGAGAAGGGAGAGAATTCCCGGTCAGAGGGCACAGAGAGGAGGATGTGTCAGAAGTATTGCTGTCTGTGAGTATGTGGAAGCGGAGCCCTCATTGACTAGAGAACTGTGCCCTACTGACCGTTGTGAGGCAGCGCTGTCATTCAATCAGGGGATTCTCGCTAGGCAGCGAACAAAACCAGATCCAGCACAGGTTTTCATCAACCAAAGCATAGTCCATGAGGTTTATTCATCATCATAAACCCACAGCAGCAATATGCAACAGCATTTAAAAAGCAGAGCGTCCATTATTGTGCTTCACTCAGGTTATCAAAGTCCAGCATACAGGCTCTCTTAGCCTCACTTATCTCACCCACGTCAGAGTTTCCTCATGGCTGTTTCCCCACGCTGCAGACATCCACTCTCTCCTCTGGGACTCTCAGACGCTGGCAGCCATTACACACAGCCACTCCACAGGCTGTTAGCCAGGAGATGCCTCTCCTAGCGGAAGATTCCACGCTGGACCAACTGGGTCCCAGCATTCACCCCATGTGACCTACCCTGGCCACATTATATGGTCCATAGCCACGCCCACCGGGTCACATGACTATGACCTCATCACAGGTCCTTCACACACACATATACACTTTACAGCAGCATTCTTTAAACACACCCTCTGGGTGGGTTTGTAGGTAACTGGCCCGCCCAACTCTCTAGTTACCTGGAGGCTTCTCCCTTACACCTTGAAACAACACCTCAGCAATATTATTGCTGATCAATATGCATACCTAAGTCTCCATCTCAAGGCCACCCACCTTGAGATACATAACCATCCTTCGGGATTCTGCCACTCATCCTTTCTCTTGGGACATCCACACAGCGCCCCCTAGTGGACACAGTGGTTGCTACACCACACCGTGTAGAGACATTGACCAGTGCAGAGATGGTGACCCGCGTGCGTAGCCCCAGTACCCATGGTGCTAGCACAGAGCCCCTGATTCCTGCTGTGAGACTTATAAAGAGACGGTACACCATACCTGCGGAGAGACTGCTATCGCTACAGCAAAGACTCAGAGCAGGGGGAGACCCAGTCTGCCTCGTGTCCTCCCTGCCTTCAGCATTAACCCCTGGAACCCCTGTTGTTGGGTAATAGAGACTGTAGAGCCTATGGAGACCAGTGAGACTACAAGTGCCGCTGCTGACGGCACCAACATTGGAGAAGATGACCCTACAAGCAAGTTCCCTTCAGAACTGATAAGAACTGATATCCCTGTAAATAAACCCTTCAACGTTTGATCTGTCTCTGTTCCATGATAACATACCCAGCACCTGCACATTATTACATTTGGCGTAGTTAGCAGGATGTCATTCGGAAGCATGGAAAGGGCAGATCAAGCAGTTGGGGAAGGTCCCACGTCTAGCATTTCCCTGGGAGCAATCTTGAATAATTTGCCAAAATTTACTGGGAGCAATGTGATGTTGTGGAGTTGAACGGAGACCGTGACACAATTTATGAATGCCCTGCAAGATCTCCATACTGCCATCAAATGGAAGGATGGTGTAGAGTCAGTTGACGTTGTGCTCTGAGATCAGCTGGTGACGGGTTTGCGCGACGTGTTGATGAAACAGGCCCTGCGAGAGCGCATGCAGGTAAAGCCAGATATAACTTTCTCTGAAGTTGGCAGTGAGGCGCGTGTGCGAGAGCAAGAGCAAGAGCAGGGAGTGACAGGGCCAGTGGGGAAGGTACAGAGGGGGAGGTAACCACCACCACGGACACTGTCCCTCAATGGGTGGAAGACCTGAAGACGGAGATTAGACAGGCCAGTGAAGAAATGTTGGCCTCAAGGAGAACTCTGGCAGTGAGGTCCGGCCCTTTGGTGCAGGACAGAGAAGTTGCCCCCCGACGTGAAATTGATGCTACTCGAAGGAGGAGTTCTCCTACATGTTATGCCTGTGGAGAACCCCACCATGTCGCCAGGTGGTGTCCTCGGCGGAGCCGACCTTCCCCGCGCCATTCATTAAACTGGGTGGTTCCGAGCCCGAGGGACGCCGCCCGGAGCATGAAGATTGGAGGAAGAGTAGCAGAAGTCCCACAAGCCTTGCTTCCACGTGCCCCCTGGTCTGGGCAGAAATCAATGGAAGAGCAGTGCGGTGCCTGGTAGACACCGGCTCACAAGTGACCACCATGCTGAAGGATATTTCTGCCGTCACTTCACAGAGGCATTACGGCCGGATTTGGGCCCAGTGATTAAACTTATGGCAGCTAACCACTTACCCATCCCAGTCGCATGAATATAGACGTCTGCGGTAAAGATGTGGGGAGGAGAGGCATAGTACTGGTGGATGGAGAAGCAGCCAAGGACCTTACCGTGACCGTGGGCATGAATGTACTTAAAGATCTCGGGAGTCTTCTGTTCAATGAGTCTCCAGAGCAGTTCCTGCAACAATGGAGCAACCAAACACCTCAGAGAAGGGTCTTCCAGCAACTGATACAGACAGCCCAAGTTCAGGAAGCATACAGTGACTGGAGGGAACTTGGCAAAGTCATTGCACCCGCTTTCGTTAATCGAGTGTTGACCCCTGGACAGACTGTGCTTCCCCTAGCTGTTCGAGCTGGTATTCCCCTGGAGGGGGTGGAGGTCCTAATTGAACCCAGCAGAGTCGACCAGCTGCCGTCGGGAATATTGGTCGCATGGACCCTGGCTACTGTTCAGGATGGCACTGTCCTCGTACGCTGTTTAAATTTGGGGGAAGCTGATGCAACTTTACCCCCCAGGAGCGAAGTTACCCACGTTTTGGGCCTCCCAGACAAGCTAATTCCAACTGAGACAGTACAGCTGACTGAAAAGCCAGAAAAGTGATCAATGAGTGGAACAAGCTGCCACAAAAAGTGGTGAGTTCTACTTCAATGGAAGTCTTCAAACAGAGGCTGGACAGACATCTGGGATGATTTAGCGAATCTTGCTTTGAGCAGGGGGTTAGACCAGATGGCCCAGGAGGTCCCGTCCAACTCTGCGATTCTATGATTCTAAGATCCGTGGTTGGGGACCGTAAGGGCAGAGGCAGCCCTGGACCCCAGAATGTGGCAGGAGGGGCAACGGATCCTGGAACACATGAGGGCAAAGCTCGCAGAACTGACCCCCTCAGCAGGTGCCCCAGGTGGAAGCCTTGTTGGGAAAATACCAGGAGGTGTTTGCCTAAAACGAAGATGACTTGGGGCGCACCACGGCCATTACCCACAAGATACCCACCGGGGATGCGGCACCAATCCAGGAATGGTACCGCCAGATACCCCCACAGATGTACCAGGATGTAAAGGGAATGCTGTCGCAAATGTTGAAGAAAGGGGTTATACGGGAGAGTCAGAGCCAGTGGTCTGCCCCAATAGTCTTGGTGAGGAAGGATGGTTCCCTACGCTTCTGTGTGGACTACCACCGGCTCAATATTTGCACGGTACGAGAAGCGTATCCACTGACGAGAATAGAGGAGTCCCTGTTGGCACTAGGGAATGCCAGGTACTTTTCCACATAAGATCTGGCCAGCAGTTTCTGGCACGTAACAGTGTCTGAACGGGATCGAGCCAAGTCAGCCTTCATCCTTCCAATGGGATTGTGCGACGGAGTTCGACCGCATGCCCTTCGGCCTAACCAATGCCCCAGGAACATTTCAACGCCTAATGAAGAGATGTCTGGGAGACCTGAACTTTGAAGCCGCTTTGATTTACTTGGACGATATCATCGCCTTTGCCCCCACCTTTGAGGAATATCTGCAGAGGCTGAAGCAGGTACTGAGTCGGCTACAGAAGTACGGGTTGAAAGTTAGGCCCCAGAAGTGTCACCTCTTCCAGACTGAGATTGAATACTTGGGGCATGTTGTCTCTGCTGAGGGAGTGAGGCCTTCTCAGGAGAAGATCGCTGCAGTACAGGAGTGGCCGACCCCAAAAACTGTGAAAGATGTGCGAGCATTCTTGGGAATCACCGGATACTTCCAACGCTTCGTGAAAGATTTTACCCACATTGCTAATCCCCTTCTGGAGTTGTTGAGGGTAGTACCCTCTTGCGCCAAAAACAGGAACATACAGTGGGAGAAGCACCAGGAAGAAGCATTCCTAGCCCTGAAGAAGGCATTGACAGAGGCCCCTGTGTTGGCCTATGCTGACGTCTCGCAGCCGTTCATCCTACACACTGATGGGAGTCTACAGGGGCTCGGAGTGGTGTTATCCCAGATGCAGGATGGAAAAGAGTGCATCATAGCATATGCCAGTCGGTCTCTACATGAATCAGAGAAGAATCCAGAGAATTACAGTTCATTCAAGCTCGAGCTATTGGCGCTGGTGTGGGAAATGACTGAGAAGTTTGAGGAGTACTTGGCTGGCTCAGAAGTTCATGTACGTGCGGATAACAATCCATTAGCTCACTTAGAGACCGCTAAGCTAGGGGCTCTAGAGCAACGTTGGGTAGCCTGGATGGCCAAGTTCCAATACAAGATCTCCTATACGAGAGGAGCAGAAAATGTTCATGCTGATGCCCTTTCTCGACTGAATTATCGCAAACCAGCGCCAAGTTGGGATGAAGAGCTGGAGGCCATGGAAGTCCCAGCCTTTGGAGAGACTGCCAGGATGGTGGCAGCTATGAGGGAAACTGAACAGGAGGAGGCCTGTGTGAATTTGCTGGTGAAACCCCGCAATGAGTGGGTCCGAATACAGAAAGAGGATCAGGAGATAGCCAAGTTGAGATCGTGGGTCGCATTTAGACCGGGGCCCAGCCAAGGCGAGGGGAGATCTGCCTCACCTGAGATGCTGAAGATGCTGCGGCAATGAGAAAGACTACAGTTACGGGATGAAATCCTGTACCGTAAGATGTTCCTCCAAACAGAATTCAGCCTTGTCTGGCACATTGTTATTCCCTCGTCCCTGCTAGATCAGGTGGTTACGGAGGCGCATGAAAAAGGAGCGCACTTCGGGCCGGAAAAAAAACCTTCCTGTGGTTGCAGTGCCTGTTTTATCATCCAAATCTGAGGAGTGACGTGGAGAGGGTCTGCCAACAGTGCCGGAGTTGTGAACTAGTCAAATCACCAAAACAATGGGCCCCCACAGAGTCGGTGAAGTCCTCTGGTCCTATGGACCTACTGGCCATAGATTATCTGACAATTGGACCAACGCACCAAGGCTACGAACACTGTTTAGTGATGATAGACCATTTCACTAAATTTGTCGTAGTGACACCTACACGGGACCAGACTGCCGGGTCTGCTGCTCACACAATCTACAAGCACTTCATTCAGGTGTACGGGTGCCCAAGGGCATCCATTCCGATCAGGGGCACTGCTTCCTCTGAAAGGTGATGGAGGAGCTGCACCAGCTGTACAAGATCAATGAGTCCCAGACAACTCCTTATCATCCACAGGGGAATAAAGCATGTGACAGGTTTAACCGCACCCTTATCCAAATGCTGAGGACTCTGGAAGAGGAACAGAAGGCACGTTGGACTGAGTTCGTCCCTGAGTTTTGTGGGTGTATAACAATCGGAAACACAGCACCACTGGCTTCACACCCTACTCTCTGTTCTTTGGACGGTCCGGGAAGGAGTTGGCAGAGTTGGAACCCGAGGATGACTACTCTCAGATGGGGGTGTACTCCTGGGTTCAAGAACATTGTCATCAGCTACGGACTATACATCGGCTAGTGCAGAACCGGCTGCAGGAATTGGAACATCCTCAAGTCGCTCCTCAAAAAGGGGACAGCTCTGCAGCCTGGAGACCAAGTTTTGTTGAGGGAATAGCACCCACACAAAAAATTGGATTGCCGGTGGGAGAAAAAATGTACAGGGTGAAGCAGCAACTTGGCAACAAGGGTCCCGTCTACAAGGTGCAGCCAGAAACAGAAGGGGCGCCCACTCGCACACTACATCGAAATATGCTGTGTCCTTGTTTGTCTCGAGATCCTGAACCAGTGCAATTGGCTCCAGTGCCCCCACCGGCCATGCCAGTGGTCAACACTGATGTTGAAGATGAGGAAGACTCTCCTCATCTTCTCCCCAGGGAACCCGGAAACAGGGCTGGTGCCTGAAACTACCAACATACCGTAAGTGACCCCAACTCCCGTTCTTCCCACAGCAGCTGACACCGCTGTCCCTGCTGATCTGAGACACTCTGAACATTCAACGGCTGGTGTACCCCCATTCGCTACAATCAGGATACGTTCCTCTAGCAGCAGATTGTGCAGGGATTGGAAGATTGTCAACTGGAACTTCAAAAACTCTCACCTGTGGAATGGCGAGCAAAAAGAGGGGGTGAAGCACAGGAAGGGAGGGGGGGTTACCGGAACCAGTTAGCTGTGCTGCAGGTTTCCCGGGGGAAGACTTTTGAACCGGGACAGGAAGGAAGCGAGGCTGAGGGTGGCAAAGTGGGGCATGTGAGTCTCAGAGCAGCGTGTGCAACAGACAGAGCAGGTCGCAGCTGTGCGCATGAGAAGTGAGAGAACTCCCGGTCAGAGGGCACAGACAGGAGGATGTGTCAGAAGTATTGCTGTCTGTGAGTACGTGGAAGCAGAGCCCTCAGTGACTAGAGAAGTGTGCCCTAATGACCGTGTAGAGACATTGACCAGTGCAGAGACGGTGACCCGCGTACGTAGCCCCGGTACCCGTGGTGCTAGCACAGAGCCCCTGATTCCTGCTGTGAGACTTATAAAGAGATGGTACACCGTACCTGCGGGAAGACTGCTATCACTACAGCAAAGACTCAGAGCAGGGGGAGAACCAGTCTGCCTCGCATCCCCCCTGCCTTCAGCATTAACCCCGGAACCCCTGTTGTGGGGTAATAGAAACTGTAGAGCCTACGGAGACCAGTGAGACTACAAGTGCCACTGTTGACGGCGCCAACGTTGGAGAAGACTACCCTACAAGCAAGTTCCCATCAGAACTAATAAGTTACAGGAATCCCCATTTCATTACTGTTATTCTGCTTGACTGTTTGAGTACTTGTCTTAGAGCCTATATACTGTTAAAAACTAGATTAACCCTCATTATTTTCTCCCTGTGAAGAGAATCTTATCCCTGTAAATAAACTATTCAACGTTTGATCTGTCTCTGTTCCGTGGTGACATACCCAGCACCTGCACGTTATTATATTTGTATTGTTGAAAGGTGAACCTTCGGCCAAGTTTGAGGTCCAGAGCACTCTTGAAGAGATTTTCATCCAGGATATCTCTGTACTTGGCCGCATTCATGTTTCCTTCAATTGCAACCAGTCGTCCTGTCCCTGCAGCTGAAAAACGCCCCCATAGCATGATGCTGCCACAGCCATGTTTCACTGTTGGGATTGTATTGGGCAGTTGATGAGCAGTGCCTGGTTTTCTCCACACATACCACTTAGAATTATCACCAAAAAGTTCTATGTTCGTCTCATCAGACCAGAGAATCTTATTTCTCATAGTCTGGGAGTCCTTCATGTGTTTTTCAGCAAACTCTATGTGGGCTTTCATATGTCTGGCAGTGAAGAGAGGCTTCCGTTGGGCCACCCTGCCATAAAGGCCCAACTGATGGTGGGCTGCAGTGATAGTTGACTTTGTGGAACTTTCTCCCATCCCCCTACTGCATCTATGGAGTTCAGTCACGGTGATCTTGGAGTTCTTCTTTACCTCTCTCCCCAAGGATCTTCTCCCACGATTGCTCAGTTTGGCAGGATGGCCAGGTCTAGGAAGACTTCTGGTGGTCCCAAACTTCTTCCATTTAAGGGTTATTAAGGCCACTGTGCTCTTAGGAACTTTGAGTACTGCAGAAATCATTTTGTAACCTTGGTCAGATCTGTGCCTTGCCACAATTCTGTCTCTGAGCTCCGGGGCCAGTTCCTTTGACCTCATGATTCTCATTTGGTCTGACATGCATTTTGAGCTGTGAGGTCTTATATAAAAAGGTATGTGCCTTTACAAATCAAGTCCTATCAGTTTCGTTAAACACAGCTGGACTCCAGTGAAAGAGTAGAACTATCTCAAGGAGGATCACTGGGAAGTGGACAGCATGTGACTTAAATATGAGTTCCTGAGCAAAGGGTCTGACTACTTTTGACCATGTGATATTTCAGTTTTCTTTTTTAATAAATTTGGAAACATTTCTGCATTTATGCTTTTTTCAGTCAAGATGGGGTGCAGAGTGTGCATTAATGAGAAAAAAAATGATTTTTTTTTTTAAATTTACCAAATGGCTGCAATGAAACAAAGAGTGAAAAATGGAATGCTTTCCGTGCCCTCTGTATATGTTTGTGTGCCACTGAGATATATATATATATATATATATATATATATATATATATATATTGTATATATACAGTGCTGTGCAAATTAATTCAGACAAAGCATTTTTTTAAGCAAAATTGTAAGTTGGTTACCAGTCAGTGATTCAAACCAGTTTTAACGGTTTTGAACAGGTGTGAGTGCCTGTTCAAAGCAGTTAAAACTGGTTTGAATCACTGACTGGTAACCAACTTAAAAATTGTTGGTACCCCTCATTTAATGACAGAAAAACCCACAATGGTCACAGAAATACCTTGAATCTGACAAAAGTAATAATAAATCAAAAATCTATGAAAATAAACAAATGAGTTAAGTAGGCACGGAATTTTCCCGGGATAGTGACCACCTGGAGACTGCCGAAGCCTCCCAGTCACAGATTGGCTAGTCGAGCCGTCTATAAACACAATGACTGCTCAGCACACCCCTGAACCAGACTGGATGGCCACGCTGTCAATCAAAGTACTGACGATTTCAGCACGCCCATGTACCAGATTGGACAGCTGAGCTGTCAATCAAAGTACTGACAGCTTCAGCACGATCCTGTACCGGATTGGACGACCGAGCTGACAGTAACTGCATCCCAGACACCCTAAGGTATGGAATCGTGAAACTGTCCCTACTGTGAAACATGGAGGAGGATCTATTATGTTCTGGGGATGCTATGCTGCATCTTGCACAGGGTGTCTAGAATCTGTGCAGGGTACAATGAAATCTCAATACTATAAAGGGATTATAGAGAGAAATGTGCTGCCCAGTGTCAGAAAGCGTGGTCTCAGTCGCAGGTCACGGGTCTTGCAACAGGATAATAACCCAAAACACAGCTATAAACAGCCAAAAATAGCTGAGAGGAAATCATTGGACTATTCTGATGTGGCCTTCTATGAGCCCTGACCTAAATCCTATTGAGCATCTTTGGAAAGAACTGAAACATGAGATCTGGAAAAGGCAACCTTCAACCACGAGACAACTGAAGCAGTTTGCTCTTGAGGAATGGGCGAAAATACATGTAGAGAGGTGTAGAAGTCTCATTGACAGTTACAGAAGTCGTTTGATTGCAGTGATTGCCTAAAAAGGTTGTGCAACAAAATATTTGGTTAGGGGTACCATCATTTCTATCCAGGCCTATTTCATGAGTTCTATTTTTTTTATATTCTGTGGTAGCATGGTTGAAAAGCAATGTCTGACTTTCATTTGTCCATTTTCATAGAATTTTTATTTAATATTACTTTTGTCAGATTCAAGTTATTTCTGTCACCATAAAGGGTTTTTCTGTCATTAACCGCTTTACCCCCAAGAGTGGTTTGCATGTTAATGACCGGGCCAATTTTTGTTTTTATTTGTGAAAAAAATGGAAATTTGGCAAAAATTTTGAAAATTTCACAATTTTCCAACTATGAATTTTCATGGTCTTAAATCACAGCGATGTGTCACACAAAATGCTTAAAAAGTAACATTTCCCACATGTCTACTTTACATCAGCACAATTTTGGAACCAATTTTTTTTTTATTAAGAAGTTATGAGGTGTAGTGCAGCGGTGTCCATGCTGTGCAGGGATGAGACAGTGACTCAAGCAAGTTCAAAACAAAACGTGTTTAACCCCTTCATGACCCAGCCTATTTTGACCTTAATGACCTGGCCATTTTTTGCAATTCTGACCAGTGTCCCTTTATGAGGTCATAACTCAGGAACACTTCAACAGATCCTAGCGATTCTGAAAATATTTTTTCATGAAATATTGGGCTTCATGATAGTGGTAAATTTAGGTTGATACCGTATATACTCGCGTATAAGTAAAGATTTTCAGCCCATTTATTGGGGTCATGGGCCTTAGATCGGGCCCGCACATATGTATTTACCCCAATGCTGGCAAGGATCTCACCTTTCAGCTTCCCATAGTCCAGGGCATCGTCCCGACTGAGGTCATGGTAGGCCTTCTGTGCATCTCCCATCAAGAAGTTGGACACCATTTCAGCCCACTGAGTCACTGGCAAGGTCTCTCGCTCTGCAGTACATTCAAAGATGGTGAGGAAGGCCTCCATGTCATCTTCAGGCGACATCTTTCTCAGCGCTGACCGGACCTTGTATTGAGCCTCAGACCGGAATGCTGTCAATGGTGGACCTGCCTCTCGCATATCCGCGATCTGCTGCATCAACAATTCAGTTGTCTGCTGCTTTTGCTGATTATGTAGCTCCTGTTGCCATTTCTGCTGCTCCAGCTGTTGCCGCTGCAACTGCAGCACCTCCTGCTTGCTGTGCTTGAGACAAGGCCAACTGTCTTAGTATTTCTTCCATCTTGTACCCAGGCTTAAGCTGCAGTGCTGCAAGCCTGACCACTGACATGTAGCATGCTTTGTGGTATGCCTCAGTTCACACTGCTCCACATTCTCCAACCATATGTAGCGCAGCAGTGTCCACGCTGTGAAGTGATGAGGCAAGCAAGTTCAAAAACAAAACATGTTTAATGCCCAAAAACTCACACAGTGCACAGCATGCTGTATCCTCTGGATCGCAGCTCGGAAAATAAAAGACAGTCCAGGACCAGTTGCCATGAGCAACCGCACTGCCGTGTACACAGGAGTGCCAGACCCTTTGGCTCCGCTTGACATTCTGTTGCCTCACACAGGGAGTACACTGCATACCAACTGCTGTGTCTGCTTTCAAGACCAAAACTGACACACCCAAAACCCTCTTGCAGGGTCTTTTTTTCCTCCAGACTCTGTGGCCATGGGCCACTTATAAGTTCTGGACTGGAGGAAACGGACCAGCCCCACTACCTTCATGCAGTCTCTTTAAAAAATAAAAGCCCATACCTGGTTTTCCTGAACAATTTCTTGGTCACATAAATTGACCAAGTTCACACTCACTTTTATTCTGCCTTGTGACTCACAGGCCACTTGCTGTGAGCACAAGGCACTCCAATGGATCTAATAGGTTTCTGAGCGCATCCTGGGGAACACAAAACAACCCTCACATATGACCTCGGTCACTGCCTCACAATGGGTTAAAAGTTGACAGCGATTTCTCATTTTTACAACAAAATTTACAAAACCATTTTTTTTAGGGACCACATCACATTTGAAGTCACTTTGGTGGGTCTATATGATATAAAATACCCCACAGTGACACCATTCTAAAAACTGCACCCCTCAAGGTGCTTAAAACCACATTCAAGAAGTTTATCAACTCTTCAGGTGCTTCACATGAATTTTTGGAATGATTAAAAAAATGAACATTTAACTTTTTTCATAAAAAAATAATTAGTTTTATTTTACCAAGGGTAACAAGAGAAATTGGACCCCAACAGTTGTACAAGTTGTCCTGAGTACGCTGATACCCGTTATATGCAGGTAAACCACCGTTTGTGCGCATGGCAGAGCTGGGAAGGAAAGGAGTGCCGTTTGACTTTTCAATGCAAAATTGCCTGGAATTGAGATCGGACGCCATGTTGCATTTGGAGAGCCCCTAATGAGCCTAAAGAGTGGAATGGAAGGAGCGCAGTTTGAATTTTCAATGCAAAATTGGTTTGATCAGAAGCCATGTCACGTTTGGAGAGCCCATGATGTGTCCAAACAGTGGAAATTCAAACTCCAACTCTAACCCCAACACACCCCTAACCCTAATCCCAACCATAACCATAACCCTAACCACAAACCTAACCCTAACACGCCCCTAACCCTAATCCCAACCCTAACCCTAATCCCAACCGTAATCCTAACTTTAGCCCCAACACTAACCCTAAGTTTAGCCCCAACCCTAACTTTAGCCCCAACCCTAACCCTAACTTTATCCCCAACCCTAATCCTAACTATAGCCCCAACCCTAACCCAAACTATAGCCTCAACCCTAATCCTAACGGGAAAATGGAAATAAACACATTTTTTTGTTTATTGTTTTTCCCTAACTAAGGGGGTGATAAAGGAGGGTTTGATTTACTATTTACAGTGGGTTTTATAGCTTTTTTACGTTTGACAGTTGTCACACACTAAAAGAAGCTTTTTATTGCAAAAAATAGTTTTTGCATCACCACATTTTGAGAGCTCTAATTTCTCCATATTTTGGAACACAGAGTCATGTGAGGTCTTGTTTTTTGTGGGACGAGTTGACGTTTTTATTACTACCATTTTCGGGCACATGACATTTTTTGATGGCTTTTTATTCCAATTTTTGGGAGGCAGAATGACCAAAAAACATCTATTCATGAATTTCTTTTTGGTGTGGGCGTTTATACCATTCCGCGTGTGGTAAAATTGATGAAGTAGTTTTATTCTTCGGGTCAGTACGATTACAGCAATACCTCATTTATATAATTTTTTTATGTTTTGGCGCTTTTATACAATAAAAACTATTTTATATACAAAATAATTATTTTGCACTCCTTTATTCTAAGAGCTATAGCTTTTTTATTTTTCCGGTGATGGAGCTATATGGCCACTTGTTTTTGTCGGGACAAGATGACATTTTCAACGGTACCATGTTTATTTATATTCGTCTTTTTGATCGCGTGCTATTCCACTTTTTGTTCGGCGGTATGATGATAAAGCATTGTTTTTTTTACTTGTTTTTTTAATCGTGTTCACTAAAGGGGTTAACTAGTGGGACAGTTTTATAGGTCGGGTCGTTACGGACGCGGCAATACTAAATATGTGTACTTTTATTGTTTAGATTTTTTTATTTAAATATTTATTTATTGATGGAATAAATATTAAATGTTTAAATTATTTTTTAAATATTTTTACAATTATTTAAACAATTTTTTTTATGCAACTCTTACTTTTACAATGTGTCCCACTATGGGACACTCATTTTGTGCAGACTGTTCTCTTTTATAGCATGCCATAGATCTGCATGCCATATAAGCTGTCAGCGCTGCAGTTTCTATTACACTGACCTGAGAGACTTCCTGGTCATGGTCATCACTGCGTATGACAGGAAGTCTCTCAGTTCTGGAGACCCCGATGACGTCATGATGACATTGAGTCTCAATGGCAGTGATCGAGACCCCGCGTCATGACTTGGGGTCTCCGATCCAAAGGCAGAGTGGCTGTCAGCTGTCAGCTGCGATCATGTTCGATCGCAGTGTTTCGGGGGTTAAAGTGTCGGGAGCGGTCCATGACCACTCCTGGTACTTAGTGCCGGGTGTCAGCGGTGAGAATCAGCTGACACCTGGCCACGATCAGCCGTGCCGTGCTCCCTCCGTGAGCGTGGCTGATCACACAGGACGTACTCTATACAGTCCAAGGGCATTAAGGCCCAGGGCACATGGATGGTATAGTACGTCAAATGTAACAAAGGGGTTAAATGAGGGGTACCAACAATTTTGACCACGTGTGTACTTATTGGGAAAGGATCTTGGAGATGAGAGTAGAGCCTGCAGTAAAAAGTCTTTAAATATAGAAACTTGGCAGTGGAACTG
This sequence comes from Dendrobates tinctorius, assembly GCF_039654945.1. Classification (NCBI taxonomy): domain Eukaryota; kingdom Metazoa; phylum Chordata; class Amphibia; order Anura; family Dendrobatidae; genus Dendrobates; species Dendrobates tinctorius. The sequence continues at coordinate 71,119,120 of NW_027361714.1, read as the reverse complement.
CAGTAGGTTTCCCCCTGGCATATTCCCTTTAAATAAGTTTTTTATTGTCCATGATAGAACACATATCCACCTGCTATTATTTATACTATTTTTAATGTAAAAAGAAGAGTAAATTGTTAGACTAATTCACTTTCTCCAAATACAGTTTAACATATATCTTTACTTTTGGATTTTCTGGTGCCAAAGGATTGTTTTGCTTATCATCAATTAACCTATCTATTGGGAAAAAATGTAGAATTATTTTTATGTTTAAACTAGCTCAAATGTTATTATAAATTCCATCGAGATGTCATGTCACTCACATCTTCATCAGGTGATATATTCACACTGTCAGAAACGATCAACTTCCAAACTGTGCAGTGCTCCCAGGTGTAACACATACAGGAGTGTGATTTATCTCTGTTACTGTGTTCTGCTAAAAGACACTAGAAAGTTGACAAAATATGGAATACAATAATGTAAAACTATAATGAATTCATTTGTCAAAATCCATCACAGAAAAAAAAAAAAAATTCATCAAGTCCTTGAGATAATCATTGATTCTACAGTTAATTGTGGTAGTTGCTAATTGCAAAATATTAGTGAAAAAAAAATAATTACTGAGTAAAAAATATGGTAATCTGACACTTTAAAAATCTAGTCCACATAACATACTGTACAAAATGTAACGATTGTTTTCAGTAGAGCATTCAGAAGAATGTTTGTGTTTGCTTCCAGCTCCTTCAGCTCCTCTCTCCATAGAACTTCATGAGCACCAACTGCCACCTCCTTTCTCAGTAAAAGTCTTTACTAACAAAAGACAGTTTTTTTTTCCTGTGAATTGAGATTATTGATAATGACCAATCCAGGAGAATTACACTAATTTTGCTGATGAGGTTTTTTACTAAGTTTCTTACTTTCATGTGTACAAATGGAAACGGTTTATGAAAAAAATAAAATAAAAGGACACAATTCCATATGCTACAATTTAATTCTTAAGAAAGTCACAACAAAAAAAACTTTTAAAAGATTTAAATGAATCAACCATCACAATAATATTTTGCAGCAGAAAGTTCCTCAATGTCACAACTTTTGCTGTTAAAAAAATCCCTATTTATTAAAATGTCATCTCATCATTATTGAAGTGGGTTCATAGATCTGTGGAAAAATTAAGGCTTTGAATGATTGAGTGAAGAAGAAAAACTTTTATTTCCTTTATAAACAATTAACTTTTTTTAAAATTTGGGAGAAACAGAAGGTAGTTAAAGGAAGGAAAAGAAGGAAGAGGTTCCGAGGACAAAATGTCTGACAGCGAGCAGTGCTGGGCACCGTCCTGTCCTCTTCTTTCTGCTATTTCATCTATGAACTGTTCTTTCTAGGCAGGGATATCTGGTGGAGACTCGACCTCAGAGGTCATTGCGTGTTGTATAACTGTGATATCACGACATGCGACGTGTAGTGACCCCCCAAGCCTGGTCACAGCTGCAATTCCCGGCCTAAAGTGAACATATGACTATAAGACAAAAGTGCCGATAAAAAAAAACTTGTAAACAAATATATATAAAAAAAGAAAAATATTTAGTAACCAAAATATACAAATAAATATTTGTATATGAACTGGGCATGATGTACATAATATTTTCTGCATAAAATATAAATGTACAGTTGCAAAAATGAAAAAAATTAATATTAAATATAGACTTAATATGATGGCAATAATAACTAATAGGCCACATGCACACTTTGAGTAGTTAATTAGCTTTTTTTTCTTCAGTATTTGTAAGGCAAAATCTGGAGAGGAACAATCAGTGGAAAAGAATAATATTAACACGTCACCACTTCTGGATTTATCACCCACTCCTGGTTTTGGCTTACTGATGCAAAATACTGACCAAATACTGATAGGCCACGTTCACACTAAGGGTCCCGTTACACATAGCGACGCTCCAGCGATCCTGACAACGATACGACCTGGTAAGGATCGCTGGTACATCTCTACATGGTCGCTAGTAAGCTGTCAAATAGGCAGATATACTCAACGACTCAGCAACGATACGGCGATCTGTACAACGACCTCGGCGGTCGTTGAGACCTTGTCATACAGCAGCTTTTCTGAGACTCAGATCTCGATAGGCATGCTTCAGCGTTGCCTTTCCAAGCCCCTCTTCTCCGATTGGTGGCCACTACTGCGCTATCACTATGCAGTTTGCTTCAGCGACTCAGACAGGGACGCTGAAGCAAACCACGTAGTGAAATCCACGAATAATAACGCACTAGCGACCCCGTGTCAGTGACTGTGGATCCATGAATGATAACGCACTAGCGACTCAGACAGGGACGCTGAAGGAAAACCGTATAATAGTATCCACAGCGCTCAGGAACAAAAGATGAAAGCGCTACTTTGTTGTCTTCTTCTATGACGAGGTCGCCCTATCAGAGAATGATAACTCCGTAGTGGCCACCAATTGGAGCTAAGGGGCCGTTGAAAAGACAACGCAAAATCACGCCTGCATCCCTGAGTTCTGAGTCGCCAACGAGGTCGCTCGTCATTGTTTTGGCGTCAAAAACAGCGATGCATGCTGGCCAGCGGGACACCAACGATCAAAAAATGGCCTAGGACATTCGAGCACGATCAGCGATATCGCAGCGGGAGGCCGGTCGCCGCTATGTGTCACACCTAGCGAGATCGCTGGCGAGGTCGCTGTTGAGTCACAAAACCTGTGACGTTTCAGCGATCTCGCTAACGATCTCGCTAATTGTGAAGTACCCTTAACTCCTTTCACTGATTCATGCCATCAATGAAAACAATGCCTAATGTGAGCATTCAGTTTGTACTGTGCCATGATTAAGAACCTGTGTTGAGTTTTTTACCTGTATAATTTTGCCCAAATAACGGAGCTTTAAGATAACAAAATAAAGTGGATGTTTTAACTTCATGAGCTGGAACAATTTATTTTTCTTCATTTATCGAGGCACATGGTCATTGTGTTTTACGTTTTATTGAGGAGTGGATTCCATAGATTGGAGGTGAACTGGTTGTTCTCCCCTTTTTCTCTTTTGGAATATAAGATTGACCTCAACTATGCACACCACACATGTTCCATATCCTATATCATATTATATCAATGTGCGCCATCATTTTGGTCTTATCACTTTGAAATATCATGATGTGATTTCTGCAAAGTTTGAACAGACAAGAGCTGCGGTGATGTTTTTTAAACAGAAAGATATGGACACTAATCATCAAGAGATGATAGGTTTGCTATGAAATTAAAATTTGGTAAAATAACTTCAGAATCTGAAGAATCTGCTCCAAAGAAGTTGAGGGCACCAGACCTCTAATAATAATAATAATAATTTTATTTCTATAGCGCTAACATATTCCGCAGCACTTTACATTATAGCCGGGACTTCTACAGACAATAGACATTACAGCATAGCAATAAACACATAGATCAAAACAGATACCAAGAAGAATGAGGGCCCTGCTCACAAGCTTACAGTCTATAAGGGAAAAGGGGAGACACGAAGGGTGGATGGTAACAATTGCTTTTATTGTTTTTATTGTTTGGACCATCCCTAGTGTAAGAATTGGGTATTCCTGTTGCTGCATGTACCAGTTAACAGTCTAAATATGTAACAGTACAGGCACAGAGGGCTATTAAATGCAAAAGGCATGTGAGAACGTGATGCAAGGAACCTGGATATGGTAAAAAATTTTGAAATGAGCCACACAGGCTGAGACTAGCGAGGAGATGTAGGGTGGTGCTGAGCCATGGAGTGCTTTGTGGGTGAGGGTAATAAGTTTATACTGAATTCTGGAGTGGATGGGTAGCCAGTGTAAGGACTGGCACAAGGTAGAGGCATCAGTATAGCGATTGGTGAGGAATATGATCCTAGCTGCAGCATTCAGGATGGATTGGAGGGGGGAGAGTTTGGTAAGAGGGAGACAGATTAATAGAGAGTTACAATAGTCCAGACGAGAATGAATAAGAGAAACAGTAAGAGTTATATTGGGACTATAAAACTTTCACATCATTAATCTAATGCAATGAAGGATACATTTTCTGAGCTCATGTCTCTTTTTTTTGTTAGTTTGTACATATATTTGTGTTTCTTCAGAAACTTTGTTATACCATGCCCGAGGAAGGAACCTTATACGTCTCGGAAGCTTGCTTTGGAATATAACTTATTTTATTTTTTGTTAGCCATTAAAAGATAGCAAAACTACAAGATTAGCTTGTTTTTCCCACTGAGAGCATTACTGCTTCTTACATAGTTTGATGGTTTTTTCACTAGGACATTATCATTGCTGACACAGAGACACTTGTCGGACTCTGCCCCCTGCTGTGATAAGCAGCTCATTGTCAATAGACAATATAAATACAGAGCCTAGAGTGGGCGGGGTTAGAGTTTTCAGCTCTGCTGCATTGCTAAATCTAATGGTAAATCTAAAAACTCTGATTGTATCACAATTGCTGTACCTAAGTGATACATGGCTGGAATCAGAGTCTCTTTGACTACATCATGCTGCTCTCAGATGAGGTAGCAAAAAACCTGCTGACAGGTTCCCATTAAGGTTAAATTAATTTATCAATGTTATAAACTTGTATTTTTCATTTAATAAGCTATTTTGATTTACTATTATACATATAATTTTCCTTTCTTACGACTAATCAATAAAACATGTTTTTGTTCATTATCACTTGCTATTACCAGAGGAGTATGCTGATACTTTATCCTGTGTGTTATTTATTTATTTTTTTTTTTTAAGAGAACTTTTCACCAGTTTTAGCATGTTATACTCTCCACATCATGGAATAGTGGCTTCAGAGCAAAATAAAATAGAATATAATAGAATAGTTTTCATTTTCTCATCTCTGTTGTGGAGACATAGGTTAAAGAAGTTTATGTGCTAATTTCCCCTTCAATCAATGCGCCAGCAGAGAAATTGCCCCCAGAGTTGAGGCCCCGTTACACATAACGATGTCTCAGTGATCCCACCAATGGTCCAACATGGATGGGATCGCTGGGACATAGTTTGGCTGATCGCTGGTGAGCTGTCACATAGACAGACCCTCCAGTGATCAGGACCAGCGAGCAAGCTGATTTCCAATTTTTTTTTTTAAGCTACTATCAGGGAGAATTACCCTGCAGTATATAACCTGTTCAGTGATTTCAGGTTTTTACCCTCACTCATGCCTTTTTAGTTTGTGATTGTTCAGGTTGGAACTAAGATTGCCACCAGCATCTATATATAGTCTTTTTCCCTTAAGCACTTCTGAGGTCTTACAATTGACTATTACTAATTGCTATTTTCTCGCTATTATCCAGTTACATAAAGAGCACTTATAAGAGGTTTTTGTTTTTTTTTCTATAACCACCCAATTTAGATTTCCCTCTTCTTTGAGTGTTCCAAGCGCACACTAATACTATTAGTTATTTTACCTTATTTCTTTGACACTCTTGTGACAGGTGTCTTAGTGTTTGCTGCTGGAATTACACTCATACACAAGCGCCACTGAATCTCCATCTGTAAAAACTACAACATATTCAGCTCTGCATACACATACACAGTTCACTGTTGTGACTAGTTTAACAAGGTAAAACTGATGAAAGGTCGTCTTTTAGAAATACTGTTATAGGTAAATGTTCAGCTAACTGTTAAGAGAGTTTCATGGACAATCTTCGTGCTAGTCACTCGACTTAGCAGTTGACAAAGACTGCTTTATCCTTTAAGCAAGAAGTCCCGGTGTAGAGTGAACAGGTCGGAGCTACTACAGCAGAAAGAAGAAGACACATATTCCACCTGTTCTCTGTAGGCCAGGTCTTACAGCCACGGCCAGGCCTCAGAGCTCACTGCTCATTGTACATTCGTGATATCATGACATGCGGCACAAACTGACCTCAGGGCCTAGTCACGGCCTAGACCAGGCCTAGCATAAACAGGTCAGGAGATGCATCTTGTGATTAGTTAAAGAAAAGGTAGTTCTTAGGACCTGATGGTTTACATTTTTGCTGGCCAGCCACAATTCAGCAAAATGGCAAAATCTTTTCAATTGCATCTGGGTCGCCCTCCCAGGGCCGTGGGGTACTCGGTACCGGGCCGGAGTCAACGGGATGTGTCACAGCAGCGGTGACCCAGTCCGTAGCCCTGGGCGTCCAATTAACCGGGGGGGGGGGGGGGGGAGTTGAAATGGTGCATTGTGTGGTTAATGGAATAGTTCGTGACTCCACCTGTGGTGTTCGGCAAGTGAGATGTTAAGCTGACGCTGCTTGCAGATCCTCTGGGGCTGGTGGTGTGTTGCAGCCAAGATGGTGAAGCTCCCCACAGGTGAAGCTGTAGCCCTAGGGCAGTGTAGATGTGGAGTTAGAGGAGAGGCACAAGCGGTGTAGAAGCTGGTACCCAAAGGTAGCAGTGCTGGGTGTGTTGGCACAAGAATCAATGGAGGACACCAGGGCTTGTAGTTCCAAAGCTTTACTCACAGTCTGTAGTACATACAGGTGCCTGCCTACATACTGTGTCCTCCGGGTCAGAGGCTCAACCAACCTCCCGGTCCGATGGAGTTCTCCCTTCCAACGCTCCGCCAATATGTACCTTTCTGAACGTCTCCTCTTATAGCGCCTTTAAGTGTGAAGTACTCCCAGTACTGAGTTACACTGGAGTGCCTCCTGACAGATGTTCCCAAGAACTCTACTTGTACGGCAGACAGCTGTAGCCTGCTTCGGGGACTCCCTACTCCTGAGTCCCGGCTCACTATCCAAGTTGCTGTTGTGCCCCCAAGTCTTAGATGGGAGTAGTGCATTTACAGCCCACTACTCCACCGGTGTCTGCTGCAGGAGCATTAGCATCCATACAACCTCGTGGACCAGGCCCCGGCCTTGCGCTTAGAACTTCTCGGCAGGGTTCTCTTCTAACCCACGTCCTCTGTTCCCTTTTACTCCTTCGTTCCATACTAATCTCTCCCTCTTATGGAAGATCAGGTTTCAGTTCAATGTCTTTCTCCTTCTTTCCTTTCCTGTGCCAACAGACCCAGGTCACTGAGATCTGCTGCAGCACCTCCTTTCTCCATCCCGCTCTCAGGGATCTTCTTTCCTCACTCCTCTCTGAGTGGCTTCCTCTCCCAGACTGACCTGTAATCCTAAACCTTCCCGCTCTTTTATGTATTCTCAACTCCACCCGCCTCCCAGCACGTTTCGTGTTCCAAGCAGGGAGCCACCAAAGGTGCTACACTCAAAGGTGCTGCTACACTCCAAGCAGGGAGCCGCAATGTGATTTTGCTGAACTACTGTGTGGTGTGGGGTGCGAGTGTTGGAGCGTGGTCAGGAGCCTCCAACTTACCTGGATGGTGGAGCACCACACTTCTGGAGGAGGTGCAGTACCTCTGTGGCGACTGAGCCTCAGGGGCGCCACACCTCCTCTATTTTTTACATGTTTGCTGGCCATCTACAATTCAGCAAAATGGCGGCAGGTTGGCTTCAATTTTCCTGAGCCTGCAAGGAGAGAATTTAGGTGAATAATTAAAAAATACACATAGTACTTGTTGAAGTAACTATGATTTTCTATGCATTTTATAACTATAGAAAATGCGATTACAGAGATTTTAATATAAATATACAGAAACACATTTTTAAAAACATAAATTCACACACATTTAATTTCACATAATGTTTTTGGTGTCATTCAAATATACTTATTGGGTGTTTCTACTTGAAAATCATGTAATAGTCCCAAAAGTTCAATAAAAGAATGTTGACACATTCAAATTTTTCTTCAGCACTAGGGAAATACACTAAATCAGCATGTGGGTTGAGTGTAGCCTCTCCCTTTATCTTGGATAGGTTTCAGCTACAGCTGTAAACTAAAAGAAAACATGAAGGGAATGGCTGTAATATGTAAAGATTCTACTTCAGTGGATAAAATACTGAAGAAGTGAACGAAAAAAAGATTATTATGGCTGATAAATGTATATTCATTTGGATTCCAGTCTCAGCGAAAATTCATTCAAAACATAACTTCCGATATATTTTTCTTGGAGTTGTCAAAACTTATCCACTCCCAATATTTTAACTAAAAATGAAAAAAAGCTAGAATCACTTTCTGGCCACATTATAACAACAAATACATGTGCAGCTTTTTGTGGTGCCACACAGTGATATAAACGTTGCCTTTTAAAAAATATAGCTAAAACCATAGCTTTTCAATAATGCATGGAAATAAGCAACAAAACATGAAATTACTGTTTTCTTCTTATGTTCCTTATTTGTTCCTCTCAAATCCAAAATGATAACTTCCTGTGCAATTGTGTGGTTGCAGTTCACATATTGGAGTCAGACATGAGCGATTTATTCACTCCTTTCATAGTGTAAAAGTAAATACTTTGCCAGGTCATGCAGCACCAAAACCTGCTATCTATCACAAAGTCATACCATAGCACGACCTACACGCACTCAGGCACACTTTCATACTTAGAATACATTATACATGTATGTACACAATTTTGTTTATCTGTCAGAAATATTAATTTGTCGAAGTGAAATTGAAACATTATTCTTTAATAGTGTTGAGCGATACCTTCCGATATCGGGAAATATCGGATCAGATTGGATCGGACCGATACCCAAAAAGTATCGGATATCGCCGATTCCGATACCGGAAACCAATGCAAGTCAATGGGACAGAAATATCGGAATTAAAATAAACCCTTTCTTTCCTTGTAGGTTAATTCTTCATGAAGGAAAACAACTAAGAATAATGTAGAATGTATTGGGGAAGGTGGAGGAGACATTAAAGGCATAGAGGTTTAGCCCAATCAAATGGAATAGCAGCAATTAATTTTTTTTTAAGACGTTCGGAGTTACAAAGATATTGACTATGTTAAAGGGGTTGTGTAGCAATAGAGGGAGACGTTCAGAAAAGGCACATGTTGGCGGAGTGTTGGAACAGAGTGCTTCATCTAGCTTGGAGGTTGACTGAGCCCCTGACCTGGAGGACATGGCACAGATGCAGGCACCTGTATGCACAACAGACTGTGAGTAAAGCTTTGGAACTACATGCCCTGGTGTCCTCCAGTTATTCCTGCGCCAACACACTCAGCACTGCTACATCTCTGTGCCTGGCACTGCACCATCTACGTCTCTTCACTACCTCTCCATCTACTCTGCCCTGGGACTACAGCCCTAACTGTGGAGGGCCACAAGATCATTGCTGCACCACACCATCTGTCCCAGAGGATCTGTCTGCAGCGTCGGCTTAACATCTTCATTGCTGAACACCACAGGTGGCGTTACGAATCATCCCCTTATAAACTTTAATCATCATCCACACGTTCAACATTTCCCTTTTACAATGGATGCCCAGGGCCACGGACCGGGTCACAGCTACCGTGACATCTCCCATTGAAACCAACGGGCCCGATACCGAGTACCCCACTAGCCCTGGTGGGCGATTCAACTTGGTGGAAATACATAACAGAACAGGTTGTCCGGGCTTTTCACAAAATCTCAGTGCATATCTAGGCTGCAGAATGCTGAGAATAAGTAATTTACCTTCTGTGGCTAGTCTGCATGGTTTCCAAGATATCATCTCTTGCTTCTAAGATAAACATCCAGGGGGGGTGTTCTGGCATTGAAATGAGAACTTGTCGTTTCCTCCTCCCTCACTAGTTTCACTTTCCATAGATCACTGTTCAGTGTGTGTCTGGGGGAGCAGCTGGGTGGTCTGCTCGCAGCCAATCACAGCCATGCCATTAGTTAACATGCCTACATGCCAAACAGGATGTGCCCACACTTCTTAGGATTCCTCATTGGCTGAATCAAATCAAACTGGCTCATAGCATAATGGGAACTTCCGATTCCGGTACTCGATATGCAAAAAGTATCGGAACTCAGTATTGGAATTCCGATACCGCGAATATTGGCCGATACCCGATATTTGCAGTATCGGAATGCTCAACACTATTCTTTAATTAAGAACTACAGCAGTATGGAGCAGATTCATATGCTGCACCTAAATCTATACTTTGTTGGACCAAACATCTAAGTTTATGACAACTATAAAAAATGGGAAAGCAAACCTTGCTCTGTTAACAGAATGTTTCCTTGCTTGATATAGGCTCATGTTGAGTCATCTGCCTTGAAAATATGGATGGCTGTAAACATGTCTTTAGTGAGTCTGAAGGCAGTTAACTGTATGTGGAGTAGTTTAGCACTGTACAGCTAGATGTAGGTACAGGGGCGAACACTGACAGCCTGGGGCCCCGGTGAAAGAAATGTGTCTGGGCTCCACTCCTTTTATGGTGACATAGCTACACATATATACAGTGGGGCAAAAAAAGTATTTAGTCAGTCAGCAATAGTGCAAGTTCCACCACTTAAAAAGATGAGAGGCGTCTGTAATTTACATCATAGGTAGACCTCAACTATGGGAGACAAACTGAGAAAAAAAAATCCAGAAAATCACATTGTCTGTTTTTTTTTCATTTTATTTGCATATTATGGTGGAAAATAAGTATTTGGTCAGAAACAAGCAATCAAGATTTCTGGCTCTCACAGACCTGTAACTTCTTCTTTAAGAGTCTCCTCTTTCCTCCACTCATTACCTGTAGTAATGGCACCTGTTTAAACTTGTTATCAGTATAAAAAGACACCTGTGCACACCCTCAAACAGTCTGACTCCAAACTCCACTATGGTGAAGACCAAAGAGCTGTCAAAGGACACCAGAAACAAAATTGTAGCCCTGCACCAGGCTGGGAAGACTGAATCTGCAATAGCCAACCAGCTTGGAGTGAAGAAATCAACTGTGGGAGCAATAATTAGAAAATGGAAGACATACAAGACCACTGATAATCTCCCTCGATCTGGTGCTCCACGCAAAATCCCACCCCGTGGGGTCAGAATGATCACAAGAACGGTGAGCAAAAATCCCAGAACCACGCGGGGGGACCTAGTGAATGAACTGCAGAGAGTTGGGACCAATGTAACAAGGCCTACCATAAGTAACACACTACGCCACCATGGACTCAGATCCTGCAGTGCCAGACGTGTCCCACTGCTTAAGCCTGTACATGTCCGGGCCCGTCTGAAGTTTGCTAGAGAGCATTTGGATGATCCAAAGGAGTTTTGGGAGAATGTCCTATGGTCTGATGAAACCAAACTGGAACTGTTTGGTAGAAACACAACTTGTCGTGTTTGGAGGAAAAAGAATACTGAGTTGCATCCATCAAACACCATACCTACTGTAAAGCATGGTGGTGGAAACATCATGCTTTGGGGCTGTTTCTCTGCAAAGGGGCCAGGACGACTGATCCGGGTACATGAAAGAATGAATGGGGCCATGTATCGTGAGATTTTGAGTGCAAACCTCCTTCCATCAGCAAGGGCATTGATGATGAAACGTGGCTGGGTCTTTCAACATGACAATGATCCAAAGCACACCGCCAGGGCAACGAAGGAGTGGCTTCGTAAGAAGCATTTCAAGGTCCTGGAGTGGCCTAGCCAGTCTCCAGATCTCAACCTTATAGAAAACCTTTGGAGGGAGTTGAAAGTCCGTGTTGCCAAGCGAAAAGCCAAAAACATCACTGCTCTAGAGGAGATCTGCATGGAGGAATGGGCCAACATACCAACAACAGTGTGTGGCAACCTTGTGAAGACTTACAGAAAACGTTTGACCTCTGTCATTGCCAACAAAGGATATATCACAAAGTATTGAGATGAAATTTTGTTTCTGACCAAATACTTATTTTCCACCATAATATGCAAATAAAATGAAAAAAAAACAGACAATGTGATTTTCTGGATTTTTTTTTCTCAGTTTGTCTCCCATAGTTGAGGTCTACCTATGATGTAAATTACAGACGCCTCTCATCTTTTTAAGTGGTGGAACTTGCACTATTGCTGACTGACTAAATACTTTTTTGCCCCACTGTATACAGCTCTGGCAAAAATTAAGAGACCACTGCATAGTTTTATAAAAAATCAGCTTCTCTACATGTCTGACAGCCATTTCATTCCAGGGTCAGTTGAATTCCAACCAGAGTACACCTCTTTCTACTTAATGTGCTTCTGATTAGGTGATAACCTGAACTAAATCTTATTTAACGTAGGAAAGTATTAAAAAACCCTGCTGTGGTGTTCACAATTCTCTTGCAATAGGACAAGCTGGATGGCAAAACAAATGTTAGTAATATCCCAAAAGTAATTGGAATAAAAAAATAACTTTTAACCATGCCAAAGGAGTTGAAAAGAAAAGTCTTGAGTGAAGAAAAGAAGGACTCAATTCTGGCTTTATTAGCAGAGGGATACAATGAGTGTCATGTTGCCTCCATCCTTAAAATTTCTAAGATGGCAGTCCATTACAACAAGGTCAAGCAGCAGACAATGGGGACAACAAAGCTACAGACCAGCAGAGGGTGAAAACGACTCTCCACTGACCGGGATGACAGTAATCTTATTCAAATCTCACTCAGCAACCACAGGATAACATCAAGTGACCTACAAAAGGAATGGCAAATGGCAGCTGGAGTGAAGTGCACAGCAAGAACAGTTCTTAACAGGCTCCTAGAGGCAGGGCTCAAGTCATATAAAGCTAGAAAAAAGCCTTTCATCAATGAGAAGCAAAGGAGAGCCAGACTGAAGATTGCCAGAGACCATAAGGATTGGACCATAGAGGACTGGAGTAAGGTAATCTTCTCTGATGAGTCTAATTTTCAGCTTTGCCCAACACCTGGTCATCTAATGGTAGACGGAGACCTGGAGAGGTGAACAAGCCACAGTGTCTTGCACCCACTGTGAAATTTGGGGTGGAGGATTGGAGATGATCTGGGGATGCTATCAGCAAGGCTGGAATTGGGCAGGTTAATCTTTGTGAAGGACGTATGAATCAAGCCGCATATAAGGTTATCCTGGAGAAACAGTTGATTTCTTCTGCTCAGGCAATGTTCCCCAACTCTGAGGACTGGTTTTTCCAGCAGGACAATGTGCCATGCCACACAGCCAGGTCAATCAATGTGTGGATGAAGGACCACCATACCAAGACCTGAACCCCACTGACAACCTCTGGAATGTAATCAAGAGGGAGATCGATAGTCTCAAGCCATCAAACAAAGAATAACTGCTTAAATTGTTGTACCAGGAGTCACCCAAAGCAGTGTGAAAGACTGGTGGGTGGAAAGCATGCCTAGACGCATGAAAGCTGTGATTAAAAATCATAGTTATTCAACAAAATATTGATTTCTGAACTCTTTCTGAGTTAAAACATGAGTATTGTTGTTTCTAAATGATTATGAATGTGCATTATTTGAGGTCTGCAAGCACAGCATTTTTTTGTTATTTTGAACATTTCTCAAGGGACAGTTGAGGGTTGCAGCCCCTAGCTGTGAGTTTTGCGTGGCTGGTTATAGAAAATGGGGGGGAACCCCTGCCGGGTTTTTCATTCATTTATTTAGTTATAGCGCAGGCGGCGGGTGAGGAATACCTTCTTCATCTGCTCCTGGTGTCAACGTTCTTAGCGGCAGCAGGTGTAGGTTGAAGGGAGTAATAGTCCCAAAGGCCCCCCTGCTGTCATCATTCTGACTTTAACTATAACTCTCATCATTCTTGCCTGCTTGCGCTGATCACTGGCAGAGCAGGCGAGAATGATGAGAGCGTCTTCAGCACCTGCCGCAGGGGAACAGCGCTTACTGTAAAGCTTCTTCCCTGGCGCCGATGTGTGTCACATGGATGACATCAATGTGTGTTCTGCATGGGCACGTGTGTGGGACGTTTTGCGGTCCATGCTGATGTTAAAACAGACATGTCGCGTCTTTTGCCCATGGACACATGGTCCCTGCAAACACACTGACGTGCACAGACCCATTCACTTGAATGGTTCTACGTATGTCACCACACATACTGGAGACATAGATGTGTGAATGAGGCCTTACTTGCATATTTTGTTCCAAATTTCACCTTGAGCATTGCAAAGGATTAATGTACAATGAAAATTCACAGAGATAATTTACTTATTTTCAATCTGGATTGTCTGGTTAGAAATTCAATATTGGTACCAATACGTTGTGTGATGTTTATACAAATCTCATGCATATGCTGCAAAGAATATCCAAAGCATAAGCTGGATAACAATGCAGATGTGAAATGCACAGTATGTCATCTTATGCTTGGGATGTTATCGAGAACTTTACCATCCGCAATGAAAATAGTGAAATGTGCAGCACAATTTGGCTTCCATTGCACAATAAAGCCCCCGTCACACACAGTGAGATCGCTAGCGAGAACGCTGATTTTGTGACGCCACAGCGATATCGCTGTGTGTGACACTTATCAGCGACCGTGCCCCCTGCCGGGTATCGCTGATCATGCTTGAATGGCCTGGACATTTTTTTGATTGTTGGTCTCCCACTGGCCAACACATATCGCTGCGTGTGGCAGGCGGGAGACCAGCGATCAGCGAGCTGGATCGGCGCGGCGCTTAGAAACCCGCTGTGTATGTTAGATTGCGCTCATGAATAAGCAACTTTTGAATCCTATAATTTTGGACCTGATCTTTTGCAGGTATTTGAACTTACCAATGTATGCATATATTTTTTTGGGACACTGTTATTTGTTCACTTATGATTACAATAGGATATAAAGCAATGAAATTTGTTGTTTGCGATTCTTGAGAGGAACTGTATGGCCCATGTATTACATGTATTGATCTCTTCTTATTTTATATGAGATGTAACTATGCAGTGTTTTTGTTGTATTCTTCTAAGGACAGAAGACTGGTTGAGGATCTCAATGGACTTTGAGGAGGAATGCCAGTTTCCAAGTTGTATTGGGGCCCTTGATGGGAAACATATCTGGGTACGTAAGCCGCCGAACTATGGCTCCCAATTCTTGAATTATAAGCAATACTGTTCTGTTGTTTTGTTGGCTCTGGCAAACCCTCAATACAAGTTTATAATTGTCGACATTGGGGTCTATGGAAGGACCGGAGACTCAAGTCTTCAATACTTCCATTATGGGTCGGCGGCTACGCAACAACCAGTTGGATCTACCCCCACCATGCCAGCTACCAGGCTCGACTCAAGAATCAGTTTCTTATGTCCTTGTGGCAGATGAGGCGTTTCAGTTAACACTCAATGTAATGAGGCCATTTCCCCGGCGCAGAATTTTTAACTTGCGCCTATCACGTGCTCGGCGACTGGTGGAGTGTTCCTTTGGCATTCTTTGTGCCAAATGGCAGGTCCTCCAGTCTGCTATTCAGCTGAGTTAACAAAATGTGAATGAAGTTATAAAAGCATGTGTCATTCTTCATAACTTCACGAGGATACATGATTGTTCCTCCTCTGCTGGTGTTGTGCGTGGGTCAGACAATGTGAGTAGGGCGAGACCACATGTCAACCCTCAACGTAGACCGCTGTCTGGTCTCAAAGTGCGTGATACTTTCACAAATTATTTTATGTCACCTGAGGGGGAAACTTCTTGGCAAGAGCATGCTGTGTCTATGTTATAAATTTTTCCTTCTTGTCTGTGTAAATATATATTTTTCAACCCCTTATATTTCTCTCATTGTGTAATTGCCTTGGTAAGCGTATGTTAGTATGTCGTGAACTTTTTGCATAATTGAGACAGAGACGTAAAATTGTGTTGACAAATTTTTACTTTTGCTAAATTTTTGGGGGTTTTCAAACCATATTATTGCCATATGGTAAATGTGGCAGTGGCAATGGCACAAAGTGGCCTTTTTGTAGATTTTAAAAGTTACAAACAACACACTTGCAGAACAAAAAAAAATAAAAAAACAAAAAAAAATTGCAAAAACAGTATTCCAACATTACAAATGGTGGGAGGCCGGGGGAGGAGAAGGTGGAAGACCAGCCTGTGTTTGCTGCTGGCTATTTTGCCCAACTTGGCCATCACCCTCTGTGGGGGCATACTGTTGCCCATGATGTGGGTAGTGTACTGCCTCCTGGGATTGTGGTGGGTACTGGGCAGACTGATACTGGAGAGGGGCCTCATGTTGGGGATGGTAGGCCCGTGGCTCATACCCACCAAAATAGCCATGTCATCCCCAACCAGGTTGGGACCAACCTCCAACACTGGGTGGGAACAATTGGCCATATTGGTGAGGTTGGCTAGAAGCAGACATATGTGGCTGCTGTGGGCAAGGTTGGGTAGGGGGAGGAAGGGGGTGAGGTGTAGGCCCACATGTTGGAGGATCCTCAGAGCCTGATTGAGCAAGCGCATGTGTGTGTGGTCTAAGGCGCATCAGATTCCTTGGGGAAAGCTGCCACCTCTCCAGATATTCAACTAACTCATATGGAGTATTGGGGTGTGTGCTTGCGTCAAGCAGGATCTGAAAACATCCTCGAACACGTAGCATCACCTCATGGGGAAGGGACCAAAGATAACAGGCCAGGCTGCGTGAGTACGCCTCCTCCCCATCATCATTATTAACTCTAGCAAGATAGTTGAGTACCCCTGTGTCAACATTTGTACGGCTATCTTGGGCAGGGATCTGGCGCCTTCTTCTTCCTCCTCGCCAGGATGGTCCAGCAGGCTGTGAGGAGCCCCGTAGCTGGGCAGTTGGGCTGCTGCTGATGTTGCCTTGATCATCCTGTATGGCAGATGGTGCTGCAGCAGATGGTCCTGCTTGTGGATGAGCTCCTGGTGGTGGGGTTTGTGGTGCAGGTCCACATGCAAGGGCAGCCGCAGGGTGATCAGGAGAAGAAACTTGACCCATGCTTCTTGGAGGGGGAGAAGATGGGCCAGCCACCTCCAGCCACAGCATCGATGATGAGCTCTGTATGTGACCCAGTTTCCCTTTCCGTAAGGTTAGACTGAGTTCTGTTATGAAATATAAAATAGCCAAAACAAAAAAACATTGGTTTTGGCCCTGTAAAGTATCTGTGTAATGTGGTGTGAGGTATCTACTTACGGTCTCAGATCCAGAATTGGAGTGAGAAAGGAGAGCCGATCATAATACACATATTTTCACTTTGTGTGGCCTGCATCAACACTCCTGGCCCGCTGCTGACGTTCTCGCCTGTACTGGTCGCAAATGCTGCGCCAGCATCTCATCACATCTTCAACTGCAATGTGACAGGAAATATTCTAAATTTCATATACTTGCTAAATAAAATTTGCAAAAAGTTGCATAGTCATGTGGCCTTTTAGGATGTGCTTTCTACCCAGGGTAGCATATATAATTGGGGCAACCAGGCCAGATACACAGGGTCACAATAGCTCAGGAGTCAAGTAACTACTCTTAAATTGTTTGCCTAGGAGGATGAGGAGCTTGTGGACAGGGACCAATTATGTCAGGGTAAAACAATGGGTCAAATAAAAATCTACACGCCTCAAGACGCAAAAGGGCCAAGCACAGGAAGGAAGGGGGGCCTTATTCCAAAAGCCTTTTTTGATGTGAGGTAATTTTCAACCCTTTTTTGGGTTGTACTTACTCATTTGCTGCTGCTCCTCACGTGGCCGATCACCAAAATCGTGGAACATCTGGCGACATATGCGCCTCCATGACGCCTCCTTTCTTGTCCGGTTGGTATAATGAGCATCACGTTGGTCCCAGATTTCTGGGCGCTCCTGCACTTTTACAATCAGCATATCCACATTCAGGTAGTAGGGTGCCATGATGCTGTACTCCGTGGAGGCATACTTCCTGGATGTCTGGAGTGCTTTTGAGCTAATTAGCATGTCTAAGCTTCCTGATTATTGGTTGACCCATTTCCTGTCATCTGCCAAAGTCCTGCGTATTTCTCGCAAGTCACACGTGTGGTCCATGTGTAATGCATGGTTTTTGCTCACCTATAGGCTTGCATTGGTGTACTACGGGTGTAGTACGCTGACTATCGCAGCATGCTGCGATTGGCATGGACCGTAAAATACGCGCAAGAAATATACATCTGATGGGAGCAACGCCATAGAGAATCATTGGTCCGTGTGCAATGCGTGGTTCTTACGCCTCTCACTCGTCTGCATTTCTCACTAGTGTGACCCCGGCCATAGTCGGTCACTCCTTAAAAGGTGCGGTTCCATGTGCCAACCACTGCTGAAGCAGTAGCACAGCAGTGTGTGTGGGGGAGGGCTAATTTGGTGACCCACTGCACCCATGCTACAAAGTAGAGCCCCATTTAAAGGTCACGCTAAACCATGAGCACAGTATCACAGCAACAATGGCCAACATATAGCCCCAACACTAAGTGAAAAGATATAAATAACTCACTATCCACATAGCCTCAGACTGATTGCTGAAAAAAATAGGAGGACCCCCTCTTACAATCTCCTGCTAATTAAAAACACCTGGGCCAATTTATAAAAGTGCTGACACCATGGGAAGTCCCATGTTTGAGACTCTTAAATGAGGCTCCACGAACTTTATTTGCATATTCGTATTTCCCAGGGAGTAATGCACCTAGGATTTCACTGATTGAGCGCCTTTGCCGGCTGCCACAGTGTTTTCTTTGACTGGTCTCCCTAAGGTCTGTTATTGTTTTGTGATGTTGGTCTACTAGGCATTGCTCCCACCTAGCCAGAATCCTACTCCACACTGATGAGGGGCAACATCCTGAAACAGCTGTCTGTGGATGGATACCTTGCCTTGGTATTTCCCTTGTCCTATCTGTAAACTCGTAAAGAGCTGGATATTGACTTAAAGGGCCACTTAATATGGTGGTAATGGTGGTTTCCGAAAGGATCCACTCCTTGGCTGGGTCCTTCCCTGGAGGAAGATCTGGCTAGTCCCGTGTTTGAGACTCTTAAATGAGGCTCCACGGACTTTATTTGCATATTTGTATTTCCCAGGGAGCAATGCACCTAGGATTTCACTGATTGAGCGCCTTTGCCGGCTGCCACGGTGTTTTCTTTCACTGGTCTCCCTGAGGTCAGTGATTGTTTCATGATCTTGGCTTAAACACATTGTGTTAACACCACACAGTGTGATCGGGACACCGACTACCAAGCTCAGTTACTTGGGTACTGCACAAGTGTGCTAAGTCCTAAACCCTGTTCATGTCACAGGGATGTTAGCAAGTGGATTAGGCTTGCTCTGCAACTAAACTGGGCTAACCACACACATGAATGAAGCAAATGCTGAGCCAATAGAAAGAACTCTTATGATGCTAGGTCCAATACTCTATCGCTTTCGCTGACAAGTATAGTGTAAGGGTTGAGCTTGCTCTGTAACTGGACTGTGCTAACCACACTCAAGAGCGAAACAGATGCTAAGCCAAGCGGCTAGTTACCCCAGTCCTGACACTACTAAACCCGTGCCTGACCGGCACCCAAAGCATGTAGCATACTAGAGACACCGGTGGCAAGACATGGGTACGAAACCGCATAAGTGTGCAACCTGCCTGCCAATGTGTACAGATTCAAACAAAGGCTGACGCACAAACGTTCCACGCACACACACTAAAAGCAAATGACACTAGAGTGCCCACATCCGCCGCTGAAAGCCTTCTATATGCTAGGCTCCACCCCAAACACTCATGCACAGTCGATTGAGATATCACCCATGGCAAATCCGGCGCTGCCACATTACCAGAGCAGTTGACGTCCAACCAACAGTGAGAAGATGCCACATCAGAGACATGTTCAGTAAGGTGATCTCTGGACTTACTGTAGACTCTAGAGCGCAAGGTTGCACCTGCATGTCGCTGGTTTCCATAGACTTGGCTGAAGAGCCAGCAGTAACCAAATGTATACCACGAGCCTGAGCAAGACACTGGGACCGACGTCTGTGCTGAATAGCAATCGGATCAGTCAGGCCCAAATGGGAGACCACAGCACCAGACAAACCCCGGGATCCATCTTGCACAGCGGGAGAATCCTGAAGCCTAACACCTCATTACTGATAGATAATAATTCCTTTATTAATCTGGTATAGTGAAAACTAAATACCAAGGGCTGTATTTCTGATATTTACAGACTTCTCTTTTTTAAAAAACTTCCCTTCATTTGCTAGACAAAATTCGGAGGAAAATATAGGACCGATCTCAGAAGATCAATGGAGTCTGGTAATAGAGTTGAAATCTCTATTATCTTTAAATGAGGCACAGAGATTTTATCAAATTATATTAATGCACAGGAAATGCAACATGCCTAGATTCCTAATTAGTATAGGGTATAGAAATGATACTGAGTGTCAAAGATGCAAAATGGCTGATGAGGGATTATTACATATTATGTGGGAATGTCGGGAATTGGGAGGATACTGGAAAATAGTTCTGTCTATCATAAAGAAAGTGTTGGAATATATTTGGTACAACAACTCCATTCCTAGATGTAGTGATTGATGAAAACTCTGATTTGCTCAAATTCCATGAAGTTACACCAGGTATTCAACCTAAGAAGCAAAAGCAAGAATCTCAGTCACCAAACCCAGATGCCGAAAAGGAAAACAGTGAAGTGTGGATAAGCTCTGAAGCCACATAAGGAAAAAATTCCCAAAAATTCAAAAAAACACATTTGAAAGGTTGACTCACCAAACCCTGACTAATGCACTAGCAGGATGCAGCAGACCTCCATTGATAAAGGCTGGGGCAGCACAGGTGCAAACCACTGATGAAAACAGCCAGTAACCCAAGAGGGTCTGGCTGCCTAGCGGAAAAAATGCACACAAATAGGGCTTGCATAGGACATCAGTCACATAGATAAGTGTGGTGCAAAGTGTGTGAACAGCCTATTAATGATGCCCATTGTTTAGCAGGCAGGCTGCTCAGCACTATATATATGCATCACGCAGAAAAAACCAAGCCAACATAAAGAGATCTAGCTGCATCCTGTTCAGAGTTAGTGTTAGGGACTTGCAAAATTTGGGGACCCTTGACGTTGGGTTGCGAGCTAATCTGCTTTGGCCAAAATAGTAACTAATACCCCATATCTTTTTCTCTTTTTGCACTTTTTATCATTTTTGCAGGATGCAGCTAGACCTCTTTATGTTGGCTTGGTTTTTTCTGTGTGATGCATATATATAGTCCTGAGCAGCCCGCCTGCTAATACTATGGGCATCATTAATAGGCTGTTCGGACACTTTGCACCACACTTATCTGTGTGACTGATGTCCTATTCAAGCCCTATTTGTGTGCATTTTTTCCACTAGGCAGCCAGACCCTCTTGGGTTACTGGCTGTTTTCATTAGTGGTTTGCACCTGTGCTGCCCCAGCCTTTATCAATGGAGGTCTGCTACATCCTGCTAGTGCATTAGTCAGGGTTTGATGAGTCAACATTTAAAATGCGTTTTTTTGAATTTTTGGGAATTTTTTCCTTATGTGCGCTGTTCAGATTTAGTGTTAGGGACTCGCAAAATATGGGGACCCTTGACGTTGGTTTGTGAGCTAATCTGCTTTGGCCAAAATAGTAACTAATACCTCATATCTTTTTGCACTTTTTTTCATTTTTGCAGATTGCAGCTAGACCTCTTTATGTTGGCTTGTTTTTTTCTGTGTGATGCATATATACAGTGCTGAGCAGCCCGCCTGGTAATATTATGGGCTCATTAATAGGCTGCAATAATACGCATCTTTCAGTGTCTCTATACTGAAACTATGCTCTCCCTACGCTGTTTCTGGTTGCAATGTGTGCAAGATGGCGCCTGTCAGGGAAAGGGGTTGTAGGATGTATGACATTTGCCCAGCACACAGCTTTCACATGGACAGGGGGCTTATCGTAGTTTTCCCACCACTACCACAATGTGATGAAAAACAGCAAGCTATTCTTGCCCTAACAATTTACCACAGGGGGGCTTATTTTAGTTATCCCACCACTGCCAACAATGTGTTACGAACTGCAGGGATTTATGTATATCCCACTTTTCAGTTCCACTTTGGAATTTGCAGCTCTCCGGTGCCCCCCTTACCCTCAGGTCAGTCAGGGAACTGCACATGGGGTAATTAGTCGCCGGATAGGTTACTTGTTGTGTGTTAGCTATTAGGCACACTGCAGCGAGGGAATTATAAATACTTTGACTGCAGCCACACAATCAGCTTATAAAAGCCACTCCATCACTGCCAGCGCTACTCACCTAGCCAAAACACACATCACTGCCACCAGCATTCGATTTCTATATTAATATTTTAAATTAATACAGGGGTTCCGAAACCAACCCAAATTAGTAAAATAGTCATAGAGCATAGAGACGGAACTAATAATTTTATATTTTACTCCCAAAAGACTGGCAGTGTTTACAAAAGGTATAAAAAGGTTTTACAATATGAGACAATTACAACAAGTACAATGCGAATGGAAATAAAAGAGGATTAAGAGAAGGAATAAAACTCATGTATTGCTTAGATCATCTTAGGCAGAACCATGCCGGTAGAGGGAGGGATGACACATCCCAATGCATCAGAATGTCTGGCTACAGCAGCTCCCAGGCAAGAAGTGACTGCCCACAGAGGGAAAGTACCTTATACCTCTGGGCTTGTGACATCACTAAAGGGGCTGGCTTGTGGCGATCCTCCCCTAGCTCAGAGTTACAGATATGGTTCTGAAAACTTATAATACTCATATCTCGCAGAGGGTACCTCATATAGAAATGCACATAGTATCATCTTATTCAGCTTGTCACTGGCATTCATTCAAAACCAAATGCGCAGCCTCAGGCTGCCCTAGCTGTGCAGGAATCCACTTCTCAGATTTCATTGAAGCTAGGATTTGGGAAAACAGGCTAAATAGTCCTGTAGAAGGACATTCTGAGTATGTAATTTTAATTTTTCTAGCACAACCTCACACTGTTTTATGACCAAATGATTAGATTCTCATTATTGTCTATGGGAAGTCAGGGCACATGAGAAAACAAAGAAGCCCCCTGCTGTGAGGTGGGAAATCATTGACTGGTATCTCAGGTTACACTGAGTGTGTGTGCAGGCCAAGGGGGGAGGGGATTGGACAGTGTCACAGGCTGTGAGTGAGCAGTAATTTGCAGCTGCTGGCAGGCTAAAGGTACTGTCACACTTAGCGATGCATCAGCAATCCCGACCAGCGATATGACGCGGTCAGGATCGCTGGTGCATCGCTAAGTGGTTGCTAGTGAGCTGCCACACAGGCAGACAGAGGCGTATCTAGGCTTCCTGGCACCCGGGGCAAGAATTTGGTTCGGCGCCCCCCCCCAAGTACATATGCGACTTGCACAGTTAGTCATGTACCCACGAGCTGCTCTCCCTAATGCTCTCAATGTTCAGTAAAAAACTGAAAGCAGGATGAGAAGCTCGTTGTCACAGGACCATAACTATGAAAATCGCATATGAGTGAAGTGTCCATGTGATGACTACTGCAACCTGCAGAGCTGAATCCTGACATTGCAGCTTCTGAATTCTCACAACGAATGCACTGCACACTTTTAGGATTCTCCCTTGCCGATATACAGTCATGTCAGCACAAGTATGTGATTTGTATACTTCTGGCTACATTCCGACTAGACGTGCCCGGCCTCGCTCCGTTCATTTTCATTGAGTGAGGCCACACATGTCTAGTCAGCATGTGACCGTATGTATGTAAATTACCGGCACGAGAGAATCCTGACAGTGTGCAGTGAGCACTGTGAGAATTCAGAAGTCTGCAGTCACATAGAATGTCTGCAGACTCAGCACAGACCTGGACAACCCCTTTAATGCTCCTAACAAATAAAAACATGAGAATTAGTCAGTGTCACAAATAACATTTACATCCAGGTACCTTATAGATGACGTCGTCTCTGCAGTCGTTCTCCTTTTCTTCTTCTTGTCCAGACCCCATGATGAGTTTTCTCATCACCAGCCGTCTCTGTAGACTTCCATCTTCTCCGGTCTTCTGCAGCAAATCTCCACACGATGCCCTTAAAGATAGAAGTCTCATTATAAAGCTCCTAAATACAAATATCTGCAAAATACTGTCACCTCACACTATTCCCCTCCCTCCTCATACTGTCTCCTCATATATTTACCCCCTCACTCTCTATACTGTCTGCTCACACATATCCCCGACTCCCCATACTGTGTCCACATACATTCACCCGTTCGCACCCCTTACTGTCTGCACCCATCCCCCATACTGTTTCCTCATACTCTTCATTTTGTGTCCTCAAATCTCCCCACACACATTAAATACCATCCCCACTCCAAATCCCCCACACACATTAAGTACCCCCCCATCCCCACTCCCAAATCCCCCCACACATTATGTACCCCACTCCAAATCTCCCCACACATTATGTACCCCCACTCCAAATCCCCCCACACATTAACCCCCATCCCCACTCATTAACCCCTCCACACATTAACCCCCATCTCCACTCATTAATCCCCCCATTCAGTAACCCCCATCCAACCCCCATCTCCACTAGTTAACTCCCACACTCATTAACCCCATCTCCACTCATTAACCCCCCAATCATTAACCCCCATCTCCACTCATTAACCCCCCACATTAACCCCTATCACCACATCAATCCCATCTCCACACATTAACCCCCATCTCCACACATTAACCCCCATCCCGACATTAATCCCATCTCCACTCATTAACCCCCATCTCCACTCATTAACCCCCATCTCCACTCATTAATCCCCATACATTAACCCCCATCCCCACCCATTAACCCCCATCTCCACTCATTAACCCCCATACATTAACCCTCATCCCCACATTAACCCCCATCTCCACTCATTAACCCCCTGGCCCCATCCCCACATTAACCCCCATCTCCACTCATGAACACCCCCCATCTCCTATCTTCGGTGGTTCTTCAGCTCCACAGTGGAGCACACTTACCACCAGCGTTCGCTCTGGGCGCCGGGGAGTGATGTCAGCAGCGTGATCACATGACCTGATCACTCTGCTGACGTCGCTCTGACCCGGCGGTCAGAGCTTCAATTGTACTGGCATCTGTATAGACGCCAGTACAATTGCTGCCTGGGAGTCGGCGCGGCCTCCTTCTCTGCGTCGGCTGTCAGCTTGACAGCCGACACAGAGAACCGCCGACTCTCAGGATGGGGGGCGGCAGAACGCAGCCGCCGGGCGGGAGACACTGCAGACCGCTGCAAGGCGGCCGGGCGGCCCGACTGCGCCCCCCTGCTGCCTGCGCCCGGGGCAACTGCCCCGGCTGCCCCCCCCTGGATACGCCACTGCAGGCAGATCTCACCAGCGACATAGCAGCGGTCAGGGTTCGTTACTTACCTGTCAGACGAGGCGATCCTGACATCCTCCTGCCCGCGTCCACGCATCGCTCGTCGGCTCCACAGGAAGCCCAGCAGGAAGCTGACGATGAGAAACTGACCAGGACATTCTCTCGCGTGATCAGCGATAACCAGCGGGGGAGCGGTTGGAGGTAAGTATCAGACATAGCGATATCGCTAGCAATATCGCTATAACGTCACAAAAACCAGTGACGTTATAGCGATATTGCTAGCAATATCGCTTAGTGTGATAGGCCTTTAAGGAAAGGAAGGGAGGGTCAAGCCCTCACCACAGGCAAAGCAGAGTTCAGTGTGTGAATAGAAGAGTCTTGACTGTTCCAGAAAATGTGATCATCAGGGAAATCTTACGTCATATTTTACATTATCTTTACAGCGCAGGCAGCTTTAAATAGTCCAGATGAAACTGGAAGGGCCAACATGTTCATTGGCTGCAAATAAAGCACCAAACATGTGCTGGGCAGGTCACCAGAAAAAAAGTGAAGGTTCTGTAGTGCCATTCTCAGTTTACTGACCTCAATATCATTGAGCCACTCTGGGAAGATCTCAAGTGCGCAGTTCATGCTAGACAGCCCAGGAATTTACAGGAACTGGAGGCTTTTTGCCAAGAAGAGTGGACAGCTTTACCATCTGAGAAAATAAAGAGCCTCATCCACAACTACCACAAAAGACTTCAAACTGTCATTAATGTTAGAGGGGCAATACACGGTATGAGAAATGGGGTATGTAAACTTTTGATCAGGGTCAATTGGATGGTTTGGGTTGTCATTATGATTTAGAAAGAGAAAACACTGTAATTTGACAATAAATGTCTTCACCCAACCACTAACCATGAGTGGAGAAAAGGTTTTGATGTTATTCATATTCTCTGAAAAAAAGGCCAAGAAAGCAAAAATTTTGCCAGGGTATGTAAACTTTTGAGCACAACTGTATCTATCTATCTATCCCACATCTTACTATCCAAATATCTATGGTAGCTATTCAATATCTATCTATCTATCTATCTATCTATCTATCTATCTATCTATCTATCGATCTATCGATCTATCTATCTATCTATCAATCATACAATGTTTCTATCTAACTTTCTATCTATCTATCTATCTATCTATCATACAATGTAGGGGTAATGTTTTTCTACATCATGGTTCAGCTCTATGCACTCCTGCAGACATGCGCAAGAGCTACATGCCTGTAAAACTAGCATTATCTCATCTGCATAACAGATGAGAATAGTGTGTGATGTGTTTTTCCACACTTACCATGGCTTATGTGCACTAGAACATTGCTTTACATTAGCTTAACTACTGTGCTGCAGGCGTGAAATGCGTTGTGCCCCTAGACAGCACACTGACCGAAAATGTGTTCAACTTAGTGATTCCTAATTTTTTTATTTACATGATTTCATTATTATACTTATTACGTTACTTACACTAGCTTTGATATTTTGTGTGTGAGCTTGCACTTTATTAGGTGTACAATAAGGATAATTAGATTCTTTTTTACATTAGCCTATTTGTCGTTTCATAAGATTATTATGTAGTCACTTCTGCTATGGTTCTAAATGGGAAGCAATTTATCAAAACTTTTAAACATGCACTTTTCACCTTACTGTCCAGCATATTCTCACGTACTGTACAAGCAAAAGCTTGTTGACATTTCTCTATGGAAAAAGAAGAGGAAATTAATTTCAAGTTGAAAATATTGCTGGCAGTCTCTTGTTATGCTGGTGATTATACATAGTTATGTTTTTCTCAAAAACAACATGTAGTTATATTTATGAACACAGCATCAGACATCAGCTTTTAGGTCTTACTTAACATATACACATATATATATATATCTTTAATGTTAAAGGGCTTTTCACATAATCTCTGTACATATCTGGGCTGCAGAATTATGACATTAAGTCATTTACTTTCTGTCACTAGTTTGGACGGTTTTCTAGATATTCTGAACAGAATGTCCAAGGGGGTGGTGTTATGGCATTGAAATGAGAACTAGTCGTAACCTCCTACTCTACTCCAAACATGCCCTCTAAAGCAACAACCCCACCCTCCATAGCTACAGGCCCTCCCCGTCCACATGAAGAAGCCCTCATCACACAGTAACAAATCCTCCCCCTCTAGCAGCCTCACTGCAGAGAGCAGCTGCTCCTCCCCCAGACACACACTGAACAGTGTTCTATGGAAAGTGAAACTAGTGAGGTGGGAAAATCGTCCTGTATTCTGGGACAGGCTGCTCCCATTAGTATTTGTGTCATTAGAGACACAGTGCTCACACATACACTGCACAAAATCTGCTGCTGTGTGAAGACATCAGTGACACAGAGCTGTCTCATTCACACAGCAGAGGCGTTGTCACACAGCAGATTACATCAATGACTGCCATCCCCTGTGCAGATTAGAAGCTGCAGACCCCGATCACTGGCCATCACACAGTCTGTTCTCACTGCTGCCAGCAGCCTGGGAAAGTGAGGGAAGGAATTACTGATAATGAGTTATGTATTGTAATCATGGAGTGGCCCAGAATACAGGACGATTTTCCCTCCTCACTAGTATCACTTTCCATAGATCAGTGTTCAGTGTGTGTCTGGGGAGGAGCAGCTGCTCTCTGCACTGAGGCTGCTAGAGGGGGGGGATTTGTTACTGTGTGATGAGGGCTTCTTCATGTGGACAGGGAGAGCCTGTAGCTATGGAGGGTGGGGTTGTTGCTATAGTGGGCATGTTTGGAGTAGAGTAGGAGGTTATGACTAGTTCTCATTTCAATGCCATAACACCCCCCATTGGATGTTCTGTTCAGAATATCTAGAAAACCGTCCAAACTAGTGACAGAAAGTAAATTACTTATTGTCATAATTCTGCAGCCCAGATATGTACTGAGATTATGTGAAAAGCCCAGACAACCCTTTTAAGTTATGGTACTTATTTTATTAATGGCAAGCATTTTCTTGAATGTACTAATGTGAAAGGTATATAAGACAAATGGCATGTCAATGCTGTCCCAAAAATATTTACATAGCTCATTAACTCCGCCATCAAGACCTTATCCACTCATGCAGAGTCTATATTTGTTTGTATATGGGTCGCCCTCCCAGGGCTGTGGGGTACTCGGTACCGGGCTGGTGTCAGTGGGATGTGTCACAGCAGCGGTGACCCGGACCGTGGCCCTGTGCGCCAAAGTAATAGAAAGATGTGAATGGTGGAATGTAGTTGGATAAATAGTTTGTGACGCCACCTGTGGTGCTCGGGAAGGGAGTTGTTAAGCCGACGCTGCATGCAGATCCGCTGGGACTGATGGTATGGTGCAGCAAAGATGTAAAAGCTCCCCACAGGTGAAGCTATAGTCCCAGGGCAGTGTAGATGTGGTTGGCACAGCGATGTAGCAGTGCCGGAAAGGTAGGAAGCAGACAAGCCACAGCGGGGTGCAATTTCTGTACCTTTACTTGATAACTGCAGTCCAGGGTCCTGATTACAGATGGTATTGGACCAGGCTAGCCTGGAAGCAATTCAGGGATTCTCTCTCTGCAGATGGGCTGTGCAGTCTTCTTACTAGCGCTTGCTTGCGGGACCTCCAGTGCCGAGTTACACTGAAGTTCCTCCTGTCAGATGTTCTCAAGAACCTCACTTACACGGCAGGCAGCTGTAGCCTATCTCGGGGACTCTCTACTCCTAAGTCCCGGCTCTCTATCCAAGCTGCTGCTGTACTCTCAAGTCTTGGATGGGAGTAGGGCATTTACAGCCTCCTACTCCTCTGGTGTCTGTAGCAGGACAGTAAGTATCCGTACAACCGTGGAGACCAGGCTCCAGTTCATGCGCTCTCTCCAGAGATGAGCTCTTCCTCCATCTCTAACTCAGCGCTCCTTCCACATGTCTGCACACTTCACCCTCCGCAGACTAACTAACTCCTCCTTCCTCTTGGCCCTCAGAGAGCACTCCTCCCCTTAATCCTGGTTCAGAGTTCCCCCTGCTGGCCTGGAGTGGAACTGTGTTGCATGCATGGATTGACTGCGACAGAGACCCATCAATGCCTCCAAGCCTGGCATTAACCTCCCCTGGAGGAAGGCAAAGCCACTGTGGCGACCATACTCCTGCGGGCGCCACATTCCCATCTAGTGCAAGTCAGCACTCCTGGGCTGAACAAAAACATGAAACATATAAACAGTTAGACAATAATAATTGTACAAGAGTTAAAAATGAAAAAGTTAAAAAAAACCAAGAGCTTCAAAAATGGTCCTATGATGATAAGTCCAAGCATCAATGTCCATGGTCCATTCCTGGGCTAATGGTGAACTATATACAGGAAAGTTTTTGACTACACAAGTCCTGTGATGCAATGTCTATAAAACAAAGCTGGCACATCTAAAGGAAACTCTTATGCACAAAACTTGAAAAACAGTTACATATACACACATGGTTTTAGAAAGTTTCGCCCCCAGCAGTTTGCCCCCAGGTACATTTCACCCCCGCACATTTTGCCCCTATTATTTCGCCCCCAGGAGGATTCACCCCCGCACATTTCACCCCCGTACGTTTCGCCCCCAGCATTTCGCCCCCAGAATTTCGCCCCCGGAAGTTCACCCTCAGCAGTTCGCCCCCGCCAGTTCACCCCTGGATGTTTCGCCCCCCGGATTTTTCGCCCCCAGTAGTTCGCCCCTGGATTTTTCGCCCCCAGCAGTTCGCCCCCGGATGTTTCGCCCCCAGCAGTTCGCCCCCGGATTTTTTGCCCCCAGCAGTTCGCCACTGGATGTTTCGCCCCCAGCAGTTCGTCCCCAGATGTTTCGCCCCCCGGATTTTTCGCCCCCAGCAGTTCGGCGCCGGATGTTTCGCCCCTGGATGTTTCGCCCTCAGCAGTTCGCCCCTGGATTTTTTGCCCCCAGATTTCTCGCCCCCGGCAGTTCACCCCCGGATGTTTCGCCCCAGCAGTTCGTCCCCGGATGTTTCGCCCCCGGATTTTTAACCCCCGGAAGTTCGCCCCCGGATGTTTCGCCCCCAGCAGTTCACCCCGGTAGTTTGCCCCCGGATGTGTGTACCCTGTTTTGCCCCCAGAATTTTGTGTTTGGATGTTTCGCCAGTTTGTCCTTGTGGTTCATGAATTCCCGTCCGTCATCAATTCACATGTCACAAAAGTACTGTACACAGTGCTGCACTTTTGTGACATTTTAAATCTACTGTTTCCATCTGTAAACCTCACAACTAGTGTTGAGCATTCCGATACCGCAAGTATCGGGTATCGGCCGATATTAGCGGTATCGGAATTCCGATACTTAATTCCGATACTTTTTTCATATCGGATTCCGGGATCGGAATCGGAATAGGAAGTTCCCATCATGCTATGAGCCTGCTTGCTTTGATTAAGCCAATGGGAATCCTCCGAAGTGTGGGCACATCCTGTTAGGCATGTAGGCATGTTAACTATTGGCATGGCTGTGATTGGCTGCCGAAATGATGTCATGATGCACTATAAAAGCCACCGCAGCCGCCATTTCTGGTCACTCTGCTGTGAATTCAGTTAGGGACAGGCTGCTGTAGAAGACTGTGAGGGACAGTTAGAAATAGCGATTCCACCAAACATCTAGTGCTTTACCCAGGCTACATAAACCACCACTGTAGCCTTCTTTGCCCTAGCAGCAGTGTTCACAGCTGTCTGCAAGGGCTGTGTGAGTGCAGCTCACGCTGTGGAGTGGGTCCTGCAGCCACGTCAGGCTGTAGGCCACCCAGTGTGATCACTGCTGCCTCATACATCTTTTATTTTTTGAGCTGCATTTTTTAAATAATTTCAATCTAGTGTGCTTCCATCCGTATCCATATACGTTGGTTGCAAACACTAGTAGTAGACAGCGGAGCCTTTCTGCAGCCTTTCAGTGCTAGTGTCCACTTTGCTGCACTGTTCACGGCTGTCTGAGAGGTCTCTGACTGTGTGTGAGTGCAGCTCACGCTGAGTAGTGTGTCCTGCAGCTACGTCTGGCTGTAGGACGCTCAGCGTGCGTCACTGCCTCACACATATTTTTATTTGAGTGCAGCTCATTTTTTCTTCTATTAGTGTGCATCCATCCGTCTCCATCTACGGTGGTTGCAAACACTATATAGGAGTACACAGCGGAGCCTTTCTGCAGCCTGTCAGTGCCAGTGCCCACTTAGCTGCACTGTTGACGGCTGTCTGAGAGGTCTCTGACTGTGTGTGAGTGCAGCTCACGCTGAGTAGAGTGTCCTGCAGCTACGTCTGGTTGTAGGACGCTCAACGTGCGTCACTGCCTCACACATATTTGTCTCTGAGTGCAGCTCATTTTTTCTTCTCCTATTAGTGTGCATCCATCCGTATCCATCAACATTGGTTGGTTGCAAACACTATATAGGAGTAGATAGAGGAGCCTTTTTTTCTGGCTTGTGCCCTGCCGGCGCAGCCAGATTAGTATTACCCAATTTTTTTGGAGCCTCATCTTTTGCATTGTAGGTTACCTGCCTGCATTGTAATAGCTCCAAAAAGTTGGTGATACTATCAGTTTCAATTCTTTGTTCTCATACTTTGAGTTTGTTTCAAACAAAGAAACCACATAAAAAGTTCACCAAACACTACATTTTGAACTTGTGTAGGCCACATCAGCTCCTATTAAAGTCTAGTCCACACACACTTCATAAAATTAGTGTTTCTTGTACCTGTAACCAGCTGTTCAGGAATAAGCACACTAAGGCCCCCCTTTGTACTTTTTTGCCTATCTTAAGCAGTCTTGCAAGATGAAGAAGGCAGGGAGTAAGGCGCGGGGGCGTGGGCGTGGGCGTGGAGTTTCAGCAGGGAGAGGACGTGGGGATTCTGCAGGGAGAGGACGTGGGGATTCTACAGGTAGAGGACGTGGGGATTCTGGGCCTGCTGCGGGCACCAGTGGATCAGCATCCCCCAGTTTTAGCAGGCAACAGTCCTTTATGCGCAGCTTTGTAGGACCTCAACGTACCCCACTGCTGCGGGAGGAACAAATTGAAGCCGTTGTCGGATGGATGGCAGCTAACGCATCGACTTCAATTACTTCCGCATCCTCTCAGGGTCAGAGCACCGAAGAGCAACCATCTGTCTCTTCACCACCTGCCAAAGTGCCCAGGCAGTCAGAGAGACATGGACAGGAGCCATCACAGTCTCTACTTCTGTTCTCGGAATCTGTTGGCTTGGAAAGAGGGGGCCAGCCAAGCAGCATTCCTGAATGTGAAGAAGAGGGAGTATGCAGTGATGCGCAACTTCTTTGTCCCTCTGAATCTGAAGAGGCGAGTGGGCCAGTGCCTATGGTCAGCACACCTCAGTACGCATCAGATGATGACGAGACTCAGTTGCCACTTTCTGGTGCGTACGGTGCCGGCGAGACAACCCCGGAGAAGCAGCTGTTTGAAGAGGGGAGGGAAGATGATGAGGTCCTTGACCCATCATGGCGTGAGCAACAGGAAGGTGGTGGGAGCAGCTCGGAGGAAGAGATTCCCTTACCGGCCAAAACAGGAGGCAGAGGGAGGGGGAAGACTTGGTTGCCTGTACCCTCCACTTCGGCACCCGTTAGGAGCATTCCTCCTTCCAAAGGCAAACCGGGCGCTCACAAGAGTTGCAGTGCGTGGTCCTTTTTTGACACAGTTGCAGATGACATTTGCTTTGTCAAATGCAAGCTGTGTCATCAGAGAGTCAAAAGAGGGAGAAATGTCAGCAACCTCAATACCACAAATATGTGGAAACATGTGCGCACCAAGCACGAGTTGGAGTTGCAGAGACACCCTGAAGACGTAGGCCAACGTACAGCACCACCTACCACCTCTTCAGTTCGTGTTGGGCCCTCTTCCTCCAGCTCACACACTGCTGGTTCGGCTTCCTCACAGGATCGCCAAGGAAGAACCTCTGCCACTGTTGTCCGGAGACCCTGTCAGATTCCACCCATAACAGCACGTTCCCATCCATCACAGCCATCGGTAGCACAGGCATGGGATAAAAGGCGCCCTTACTCGGCAAACCATCCCCGAGCACAGTCTCTGAATGCTGGCATTGCCAAACTTCTGGCAGTTGAAATGCTGTCATTCAGGCTGGTGGACACTGACACCTTCCGGGACTTAATGGCATTGGCAGTCCCCCAATACAACGTGCCCAGCCGCTTTTATTTCAGCAGGCGAGCCGTCCCTGCCCTGCAGAAACATGTTGAGGGCAAAATAAAACATGCGCTACTAAACGCCGTTAGTAGCAAGGTCCACCTGACCACCGATGCGTGGACCAGTAACCATGGACAGGGACGATACCTTTCCCTCACTGCCCACTGGGTCAATGTTGTGGAGCCGGGTACGGATCTGGAGAGTGGCGCTGTACGTGTTCTTCCAACGCCACGGATTGCAGGACTCCAGTCTGTACACATAGACTCCTCCTCCTACTCAAGTTCCTCAGAAACAGCAGAGCAGGAGCCTGTTACGACCGATATGAGCACAGCCGTGGCCAAACGTCAACAGGCTGTACTCAAATTAATTTCTTTGGGGAATCGAAGCCACACAGCGCAGGAGCTCTGGAATGCTATCAAGCTGGAGAGCGATGTGTGGTTTGGGCCAGCGAATCTCCAGCCGGGCTTGGTAGTGTGTGACAATGGCCGAAATCTGGTGGCAGCTCTTGGCCTAGGCAACCTCACACACATCCCATGTCTGGCACATGTTCTTAACTTGGTCGTGCAGAGCTTTCTGAGGGACTATCCGGATCTTGATGCACTGTTGCACAAGGTCCGCATAGAGTGCGCTCACTTGCGACGTTCCAGCACGGCAAGATCGCGCCTCGCTGCTCTGCAGCGACGATTTGGCCTTCCGGAACATCGCATCATATGTGACCTACCCACCCGGTGGAATTCAACGTTACATATGTTGGAGCGGTTGTGTGAGCAGCAGGCAGCAGTCATGGAGTACCAGCTGCATCAGGCGCAAACAAGTCGCACTGTGCGCCGTTCACACTTCAGCACCATTGAGTGGGCCTCTATGAAGGACATCTGCCTCGTTTTGCGTGCCTTCGATGAATCCACGCGGATGGCGAGTGCAGATGATGCACTAGTCAGCATGACTGTCCCCCTTATCTGCCTGCTTCAACAAACACTGCAAGCACTAAGGGATGAGGTTTCAGAAGAGGTGGAGGATGAGGAGTCCCAAATGCCATCTGCTTCTGGACAGTCTGCGCTACGTGTTTCCTCACAAAGGCCTAGGCAGGGGACACTTTGTGAGGAGGATGAGGAGGAGTCGATGGAGGAGGAAGACATCTCTCCAGAGGAGGGAGGTACACAAACCTCTACTCAGTATGTACAGCGAGGGTGGGGTGATGCAGAGCAGGTCGAGGTCACGCCTCAAACAGGGGACAGCGGTTCTTTGGCAGTTGGGAGTCTGCAGCACATGGTTGATTTCATGCTGCAGTGCCTGAGAAACGACCGCCGCATCGCCCACATTCTCGTCTCGGCTGATTATTGGGTGTACACCCTCCTAGATCCTCGCTACCGGGACAGCGTACAAAGGCTCATACCAACGTTGAACCGGGAGCGTAAAATGCGGGAGTACGAAGAGTCACTGGTGCAGTCCATAATGTTTTCCATTCCACCCGACAGCATTGTTGCTAGTGCTTTACAAAGCAGCTCTGTGCGTCGAGGCAGTGGAGGAAACTCTGCACAAAGAGGGAGCAGAGGCAGTGCCGCAGCACAAGGCAAGACCACTATGGCCCAAATGTGGCAAAGTTTTGTGTGTCCACCACAATTGTCTACACCATCAGCGACGCCTCGAGTCAGCAGGAGGCAACGCTTCCGTCAGATGGTGTCAGACTACATGTCTTGCCCTGTCGCTGTACTCCCAGATGGCTCTTCCCCCTTCAAGTTTTGGGTCTCTAAGCTGGATACATGGCCAGAGCTTAGCCAGTATGCATTGGAGGTGCTGGCTTGCCCTGCTGCCAGTGTATTATCGGAACGTGTCTTTAGTGCCGCAGGTGGTGTACTAACAGACCGTCGCACGCGACTATCTTCCGATAATGTTGACCGGCTGACTTTTCTGAAAATGAACAAGGCCTGGATCTCCAAAGACTTTGCCATTCCTCTTACAGACTAAATTAGTGGTTGGCAACTGTATCCAGGTCTGCTGGTGTGTTCATTTTTCTACCACCTGAACTATAATCCCTGTGATTCAACACAGCCAGTTGTCGCTCAGATGTGTCGTCTGCACAGAGAAACACACTAGCTCCTGTGTTAATGGGGTTCAGTAATGCCAGCTGATCCCCTGCTGTGTGGACGGCAGAGTCACCAGCTCCATCAACATTCAAACCACTACTGATTTTTAACCGTGCCCAACTTAGGTCTCTGGCTCCACTGTCTCTACTATTTCCCCTGACCTCCAACCCCGCCATCAACATCTCTGAAGTGGCGTCAGCACAATCTACACTTGTTCCTGTGTTCCTGTGGCTCAGTCCCATCAGTTTATCCCCTGATGTGTGTCCGGCAAGGTCTCCTGCTCTGTCCACATTCCCATAACCAGTAGTGGGAATGAGGACAGAGCTGGCGAACTTGCCGGACAAACATCAGGGGATCAACTGATGGGACTGAGCACCAGTAACACAGGAACAAGTGTAGATTGTGCTGACGCCACTTCAGAGATGTAGCTGGCGGGGTTGGAGGCCAGGGTAAATAGTAGAGACAGTGGAGCCAGAGGCCTAAGTGGAGCATGGTTAGAATCAGTAGTAGTCCACAACCTCCATAAAAACCGATGCCCATTGGCCTCTGCATGCGGCATGCGTAATCCTGGGCTCCAACAGCGTCAGTTGGTGTTCAGAAGTGTCGTCTCCACAGAGCCAAACACATTCGTTCAAGTGTTAGTGGGGTTCAGCACTGCCAGCTGTTCCCCTGCTGTGGAGATGGCAAGTCTCCTGCTGCATTCACCTGCCAAAATCCAGCAGGCCCCAGCCTGCTCCTCGCCTAATCCTGGGCTCCAACAACGTCAGTTGGTGTTCAGAAGTGTCGTCTCCACAGAGCCAAACACATTCGTTCAAGTGTTAGTGGGGTTCAGCACTGCCAGCTGTTCCCCTGCTGTGGAGATGGCAAGTCTCCTGCTGCATTCACCTGCCAAAATCCAGTAGGCCCCAGCCTGCTCCTCGCCTAATCCTGAGCTCCAACAACGTCAGTTGGTGTTCAGAAGTGTCGTCTCCACAGAGCCAAACACATTCGTTCAAGTGTTAGTGGGGTTCAGCACTGCCAGCTGTTCCCCTGCTGTGGAGATGGCAAGTCTCCTGCTGCATTCACCTGCCAAAATCAAGTAGGCCCCAGCCTGCTCCTCGCCTAATCCTGAGCTCCAACAACGTCAGTTGGTGTTCAGAAGTGTCGTCTCCACAGAGCCAAACACATTCATTCAAGTGTTAGTGGGGTTCAGCACTGTCAGCTGTTCCCCTGCTGTGGAGATGGCAAGTCTCCTGCTGCATTCACCTGCCAAAATCCAGTAGGCCCCAGCCTGCTCCTCGCCTAATCCTGGGCTCCAACAACGTCAGTTGGTGTTCAGAAGTGTCGTCTCCACAGAGCCAAACACATTCGTTCAAGTGTTATTGGGGTTCAGCACTGCCAGCTGTTCCCCTGCTGTGGAGATGGCAAGTCTCCTGCTGCATTCACCTGCCAAAATCCAGTAGGCCCCAGCCTGCTCCTCGCCTAATCCTGGGCTCCAACAACGTCAGTTGGTGTTCAGAAGTGTCGTCTCCACAGAGCCAAACACATTCGTTCAAGTGTTAGTGGGGTTCAGCACTGCCAGCTGTTCCCCTGCTGTGGAGATGGCAAGTCTCCTGCTGCATTCACCTGCCAAAATCCAGTAGGCCCCAGCCTGCTCCTCGCCTAATCCTGAGCTCCAACAACGTCAGTTGGTGTTCAGAAGTGTCGTCTCCACAGAGCCAAACACATTCGTTCAAGTGTTAGTGGGGTTCAGCACTGCCAGCTGTTCCCCTGCTGTGGAGATGGCAAGTCTCCTGCTGCATTCACCTGCCAAAATCAAGTAGGCCCCAGCCTGCTCCTCGCCTAATCCTGGGCTCCAACAACGTCAGTTGGTGTTCAGAAGTGTCGTCTCCACAGAGCCAAACACATTCGTTCAAGTGTTAGTGGGGTTCAGCACTGTCAGCTGTTCCCCTGCTGTGGAGATGGCAAGTCTCCTGCTGCATTCACCTGCCAAAATCCAGTAGGCCCCAGCCTGCTCCTCGCCTAATCCTGGGCTCCAACAACGTCAGTTGGTGTTCAGAAGTGTCGTCTCCACAGAGCCAAACACATTCGTTCAAGTGTTAGTGGGGTTCAGCACTGCCAGCTGTTCCCCTGCTGTGGAGATGGCAAGTCTCCTGCTGCATTCACCTGCCAAAATCCAGTAGGCCCCAGCCTGCTCCTCGCCTAATCCTGAGCTCCAACAACGTCAGTTGGTGTTCAGAAGTGTCGTCTCCACAGAGCCAAACACATTCGTTCAAGTGTTAGTGGGGTTCAGCACTGCCAGCTGTTCCCCTGCTGTGGAGATGGCAAGTCTACTGCTGCATTCACCTGCCAAAATCAAGTAGGCCCCAGCCTGCTCCTCGCCTAATCCTGAGCTCCAACAACGTCAGTTGGTGTTCAGAAGTGTCGTCTCCACAGAGCCAAACACATTCGTTCAAGTGTTAGTGGGGTTCAGCACTGTCAGCTGTTCCCCTGCTGTGGAGATGGCAAGTCTCCTGCTGCATTCACCTGCCAAAATCCAGTAGGCCCCAGCCTGCTCCTCGCCTAATCCTGGGCTCCAACAACGTCAGTTGGTGTTCAGAAGTGTCGTCTCCACAGAGCCAAACACATTCGTTCAAGTGTTAGTGGGGTTCAGCACTGCCAGCTGTTCCCCTGCTGTGGAGATGGCAAGTCTCCTGCTGCATTCACCTGCCAAAATCCAGTAGGCCCCAGCCTGCTCCTCGCCTAATCCTGGGCTCCAACAACGTCAGTTGGTGTTCAGAAGTGTCGTCTCCACAGAGCCAAACACATTCGTTCAAGTGTTAGTGGGGTTCAGCACTGCCAGCTGTTCCCCTGCTGTGGAGATGGCAAGTCTCCTGCTGCATTCACCTGCCAAAATCCAGTAGGCCCCAGCCTGCTCCTCGCCTAATCCTGAGCTCCAACAACGTCAGTTGGTGTTCAGAAGTGTCGTCTCCACAGAGCCAAACACATTCGTTCAAGTGTTAGTGGGGTTCAGCACTGCCAGCTGTTCCCCTGCTGTGGAGATGGCAAGTCTCCTGCTGCATTCACCTGCCAAAATCAAGTAGGCCCCAGCCTGCTCCTCGCCTAATCCTGAGCTCCAACAACGTCAGTTGGTGTTCAGAAGTGTCGTCTCCACAGAGCCAAACACATTCGTTCAAGTGTTAGTGGGGTTCAGCACTGTCAGCTGTTCCCCTGCTGTGGAGATGGCAAGTCTCCTGCTGCATTCACCTGCCAAAATCCAGTAGGCCCCAGCCTGCTCCTCGCCTAATCCTGGGCTCCAACAACGTCAGTTGGTGTTCAGAAGTGTCGTCTCCACAGAGCCAAACACATTCGTTCAAGTGTTAGTGGGGTTCAGCACTGCCAGCTGTTCCCCTGCTGTGGAGATGGCAAGTCTCCTGCTGCATTCACCTGCCAAAATCCAGTAGGCCCCAGCCTGCTCCTCGCCTAATCCTGGGCTCCAACAACGTCAGTTGGTGTTCAGAAGTGTCGTCTCCACAGAGCCAAACACATTCGTTCAAGTGTTAGTGGGGTTCAGCACTGCCAGCTGTTCCCCTGCTGTGGAGATGGCAAGTCTCCTGCTGCATTCACCTGCCAAAATCCAGTAGGCCCCAGCCTGCTCCTCGCCTAATCCTGGGCTCCAACAACGTCAGTTGGTGTTCAGAAGTGTCGTCTCCACAGAGCCAAACACATTCGTTCAAGTGTTAGTGGGGTTCAGCACTGCCAGCTGTTCCCCTGCTGTGGAGATGGCAGTCTCTCCTGCTGTCTCCGCATTACAAAGACAGTAGGCCTCTGCCTACACCCTCCTATTTCCTGGGCTTCAACACAGCCAGTTGTAGTTCGGAAGTGCCGTCCACACGGAAAGAGATACTTGCTCCCGTGTCTCAGTGGGGTTCAGTAACGTCAGCTGATCCCCTGCTGTGTGGATGGCAGTCTCTCCTGCTGTCACCTCATTCAAAATACAGTAGGCCTCTGCCTACACCCTCCTATTTCCTGGGCTTCAACACAGCCAGTTGTAGTTCGGAAGTGCCGTCCACACGGAAAGAGATACTTGCTCCCGTGTCTCAGTGGGGTTCAGTAATGTCAGCTGATCCCCTGCTGTGTGGATGGCAGTCTCTCCTGCTGTCACCTCATTCAAAATACAGTAGGCCTCTGCCTACACCCTCCTATTTCCTGGGCTTCAACACAGCCAGTTGTAGTTCGGAAGTGCCGTCCACACGGAAAGAGACACTTGCTCCCGTGTCTCTGTGGGGTTCAGTAACGTCAGCTGATCCCCTGCTTTGTGGATGGCAGTCTCTCCTGCTGTCACCTCTTTCAAAATACAGTAGGCCTCTGCCTACACCCTCCTATTTCCTGGGCTTCAACACAGCCAGTTGTAGTTCGGAAGTGCCGTCCACACGGAAAGAGACACTTGCTCCCGTGTCTCAGTGGGGTTCAGTAACGTCAGCTGATCCCCTGCTGTGTGGATGGCAGTCTCTCCTGCTGTAAACTCATTCAAAATACAGTAGGCCTCTGCCTACACCCTCCTATTTCCTGGGCTTCAACACAGCCAGTTGTAGTTCGGAAGTGCCGTCCACACGGAAAGAGATACTTGCTCCCGTGTCTCAGTGGGGTTCAGTAATGTCAGCTGATCCCCTGCTGTGTGGATGGCAGTCTCTCCTGCTGTCACCTCATTCAAAATACAGTAGGCCTCTGCCTACACCCTCCTATTTCCTGGGCTTCAACACAGCCAGTTGTAGTTCGGAAGTGCCATCCACACGGAAAGAGATACTTGCTCCCGTGTCTCAGTGGGGTTCAGTAACGTCAGCTGATCCCCTGCTGTGTGGATGGCAGTCTCTCCTGCTGTCACCTCATTCAAAATACAGTAGGCCTCTGCCTACACCCTCCTATTTTCTGGGCTTCAACACAGCCAGTTGTAGTTCGGAAGTGCCGTCCACACGGAAAGAGACACTTGCTCCCGTGTCTCAGTGGGGTTCAGTAACGTCAGCTGATCCCCTGCTGTGTGGATGGCAGTCTCTCCTGCTGTAAACTCATTCAAAATACAGTAGGCCTCTGCCTACACCCTCCTATTTCCTGGGCTTCAACACAGCCAGTTGTAGTTCGGAAGTGCCGTCCACACGGAAAGAGATACTTGCTCCCGTGTCTCAGTGGGGTTCAGTAATGTCAGCTGATCCCCTGCTGTGTGGATGGCAGTCTCTCCTGCTGTCACCTCATTCAAAATACAGTAGGCCTCTGCCTACACCCTCCTATTTCCTGGGCTTCAACACAGCCAGTTGTAGTTCGGAAGTGCCGTCCACACGGAAAGAGATACTTGCTCCCGTGTCTCAGTGGGGTTCAGTAACGTCAGCTGATCCCCTGCTGTGTGGATGGCAGTCTCTCCTGCTGTCACCTCATTCAAAATACAGTAGGCCTCTGCCTACACCCTCCTATTTCCTGGGCTTCAACACAGCCAGTTGTAGTTCGGAAGTGCCGTCCACACGGAAAGAGACACTTGCTCCCGTGTCTCAGTGGGGTTCAGTAACGTCAGCTGATCCCCTGCTTTGTGGATGGCAGTCTCTCCTGCTGTCACCTCTTTCAAAATACAGTAGGCCTCTGCCTACACCCTCCTATTTCCTGGGCTTCAACACAGCCAGTTGTAGTTCGGAAGTGCCGTCCACACGGAAAGAGACACTTGCTCCCGTGTCTCAGTGGGGTTCAGTAACGTCAGCTGATCCCCTGCTGTGTGGATGGCAGTCTCTCCTGCTGTAAACTCATTCAAAATACAGTAGGCCTCTGCCTACACCCTCCTATTTCCTGGGCTTCAACACAGCCAGTTGTAGTTCGGAAGTGCCGTCCACACGGAAAGAGATACTTGCTCCCGTGTCTCAGTGGGGTTCAGTAATGTCAGCTGATCCCCTGCTGTGTGGATGGCAGTCTCTCCTGCTGTCACCTCATTCAAAATACAGTAGGCCTCTGCCTACACCCTCCTATTTCCTGGGCTTCAACACAGCCAGTTGTAGTTCGGAAGTGCCGTCCACACGGAAAGAGATACTTGCTCCCGTGTCTCAGTGGGGTTCAGTAACGTCAGCTGATCCCCTGCTGTGTGGATGGCAGTCTCTCCTGCTGTCACCTCATTCAAAATACAGTAGGCCTCTGCCTACACCCTCCTATTTCCTGGGCTTCAACACAGCCAGTTGTAGTTCGGAAGTGCCGTCCACACGGAAAGAGATACTTGCTCCCGTGTCTCAGTGGGGTTCAGTAATGTCAGCTGATCCCCTGCTGTGTGGATGGCAAAGTCTCCTGCTGCCTACACAGTCGTACCACTACTGATTTTTAACCGTGCTCCAATTAGGCCTGTGGCTCCACTGTCTCTCGTATTTCCCCTGTCCTCCAACCCTGCCAGTTACAGCTCCGAAGTGGCGTCTGCACAATCCACACTTGTTCCTGTGTTACAGGTGTTCAGTCCGGTCAGTTAATCCCCTGATGTGTGTCCGG
Organism: Dendrobates tinctorius; assembly: GCF_039654945.1. Lineage (NCBI taxonomy): Eukaryota > Metazoa > Chordata > Amphibia > Anura > Dendrobatidae > Dendrobates > Dendrobates tinctorius. The sequence goes on along the minus strand of NW_027361714.1, from coordinate 71,077,311 downwards.
CAATGTCACCTGCTCTGTCCACATTCCCATTATCGGAATGTGGACAGAGCAGGCGACATTGCCGGACACACATCAGGGGATTAACTGACCGGACTGAACACCTGTAACACAGGAACAAGTGTGGATTGTGCAGACGCCACTTCGGAGCTGTAACTGGCGGGGTTGGAGGACAGGGGAAATACGAAAATCAGTGAAGCCACAGGCCTAAGTGGAGCTTGGTTCAAATTAGTAGTCTACAACCGATCTTAAAATTTCTTCAATGCAGCCTAAGCCTGCTCCGTGCTTGTCCCTGGGCTTCAACACAGCCAGTTGTTGCTCGGAAGTGCCGTCTTCACAGAGTAAAACACTAGCTCCTGTGTTTGTGGGGTTCAGTAACGTCAGCTGTTCCCCTGCTGTTTTGATGGCAATCTGTCCTGCTGCCTCCCAATTGACAGCACATCAGGCCTCAGCCTGCTAAGTGCTTGTCCTGGGCTCCAACATCGCCAGTTGCTGCTCATAACTGACTTTGGCACGGGTACTCCCTCCTGCCCAGCTTGGTTCCAGCCCTGCCTGCTGTTTCCGGGAAGTGTCAATGTCAGTTTGCCACCCCAAGTTGCCATGTCGTGTTGCGGTTGGGTTAGCCGAGGCTAGGGTGCCAGCAGTTTAGGTGCTTCCTATGTGGACTGCGGGTTCTGGTAAGAAAGGTTTGTTCCATAGTGCCAGTAGGACAAGCACCCCCTGTAGGACTGTGTGATTCGGTAACTGCGGCCAGCTTGCGGCATGCCAACTTTGCTTTTCAGGGGTAACTTCTGATACCCCTCCGGGTTCCAGCACCGTCAGCTGGTTCTCATCAGAGCCTTTGGCCTAGGTGCCTCCATCTCGGTATCCGAGTTCCGGCAACGTCTGCTGGTCCTTGGTAGTGCTTTGTAGCACAGGTACCTCCTGCTTAGTAACCGGGTTCCAGCACCGTCAGCTGGTCCTCGGTTGTGCCATTGGCTCTTATTCCTTCTGCTGCCCCTCCGGGTGCCAGCACTGTCAGCTGGTCCTCGCTATTTCCATTTGCTCTTGCAGCTTATGCTACCCCTCCGGGTTCCAGCACCGTCAGCTGGTTCTCGTCAGAGCCTTTGGCCTAGGTGCCTCCATCTCGGTATCCGAGTTCCGGCAACGTCTGCTGGTCCTTGGTAGTGCTTTGTAGCACAGGTACCTCCTGCTTAGTAACCGGGTTCCAGCACCGTCAGCTGGTCCTCGGTTGTGCCATTGGCTCTTATTCCTTCTGCTGCCCCTCCGGGTGCCAGCACTGTCAGCTGGTCCTCACTATTTCCATTTGCTCTTGCAGCTTATGCTACCCCTCCGGGTTCCAGCACCGTCAGCTGGTTCTCGTCAGAGCCTTTGGCCTAGGTGCCTCCATCTCGGTATCCGAGTTCCGGCAACGTCTGCTGGTCCTTGGTAGTGCTTTGTAGCACAGGTACCTCCTGCTTAGTAACCGGGTTCCAGCACCGTCAGCTGGTCCTCGGTTGTGCCATTGGCTCTTATTCCTTCTGCTGCCCCTCCGGGTGCCAGCACTGTCAGCTGATCCTCGCTATTTCCATTTGCTCTTGCAGCTTATGCTACCCCTCCGGGTTCCAGCACCGTCAGCTGGTTCTCGTCAGAGCCTTTGGCCTAGGTGCCTCCATCTCGGTATCCGAGTTCCGGCAACGTCTGCTGGTCCTTGGTAGTGCTTTGTAGCACAGGTACCTCCTGCTTAGTAACCGGGTTCCAGCACCGTCAGCTGGTCCTCGGTAGTGCCATTGGCTCTTGTTCCTTCTGCTGCCCCTCCGGGTGCCAGTACCGTCAGCTGGTTCAAGAGGACAAAGAACAGGAAGACAACCACCAAGATGCAGAACAACAAGAGAGAGAAGACAAAGAAGCATAAAAAAAACAAAGCAGAAGAACATTAAGCATAAGACTAATACTCTGAGCAAATGATATTATCTTATTTATAAGCAGAAGAAGACTAAGCAGTGTATGGGGGTGAGTCCGTTCCTCCTCGTGGTGCCCCTGGAAAAGGCCTGCTTCTGCAGGCCAAACTGAACGCGGACAAATCCTGTTGTAAATCTTTTGTGACAGGCAGAACGGAAGGTGTAAACTTCTAACTTTTCTAGATAACAACTACAGGAATGCCTGACACAAACAAGAATATGATGAAGAAGAATAGGAAGAAGATGAAGAAGCTGAATATGTAGAATAATAATTGTTGAATAAGAAGAATATGAAGAATGTAAGAAAAGGAAGAAGAAGAAGAAGAAGAAGAAGAAGAAGAAGAAGAATGTAAAAAAAGGAAGTAGAAGAAGAAGAAGAAGAATGTAAAAAAAGGAATAAGAAGAAGAATGTAAAAAAAGGAAGTAGAAGAAGAAGAAGAAGAATGTAAAAAAAGGAAGTAGAAGAAGAAGAAGAATGTAAAAAAAGGAAGTAGAAGAAGAAGAAGAAGAATGTAAAAAAAGGAAGTAGAAGAAGAAGACATACATGTCTGGCAAAATATAAATGAGGCTAACATAGTCAATATCTTTGTAACTCCTAACATCTTTAAAAAAAAAAGTTTAATTCCTGCTATTCCATTTGATTGGGCTAAACCTCTATGGCTTTAATGTCTCCTCCACCTCCCACAATACATTCTACATTATTCTTAGTTGTTTTTCTTCATGTAGAATTAACCTACAAGGAAAGAAAGGGTTTTTTTTAATTCCGATATTTTGGCCCCATTGACTTGCATTGGTTCCCGGTATCGGAATCGGCGATACCGATACTTTTTTTAAAGATCGGCCGATCCATTCCGATCCGATATTTTCAAGTATCGGCTGGTATCGCTCAACTCTACTCACAACTGATTGCATTATAGTGTCAGAGCTTTTTGCCACAATTTTAACAACACATTTTCCAAAACGTTTTTGTGTTACATAAACATAACATGAAAAAAATAAACGGATTAAAAAAATGTAGTGTGAATAAGGCCTGATTAAGGTGGGGAATGTAGACCACTCTAAAATCAAAACATTTTGTGAACTTTTACCTGACCCAGCACTGAGCTGCTTTTTTGCAAGTTTTGTTGCAGATGTAACAATTTTCATGTCAGGTGTCCTGCAAGTTACATTAGACTAGCTTTTATTCCATCTTTACATCAGAATATAGCAGTATCTAAAATCTCTACAAAGAGAGAGGTGTACTAGCTAGTGTTGAGCGATACCGTCCGATACTTAAAAGTATCAGATCGGAATGGATCGGCCGATCTAAAAAAAATATCGGGTATCGCCGATTCCGATACCGGAAGTCCCATTCAAGTCTATGGGACTTCCGGTATCGGAATAAGAAAAACCCTATTTTTGCCTTGTACAGCCTCTCTGGGGTCTGTACGGGCCTTTCGGGGGGCTGTGCCGGACTGCCGGGGGGTCTGTGCAGGCTCCGGTGGTCTGTGCCGGCCTTTCGGGGGGCTGTGCCGGCCTGCCGGGGGGTCTGTGCAGGCTCCGGTGGTCCCATCGGGCGATGCCTGCTACCATGACAGTGATTGACACATTAGCCAATGATGGGACAGTAGTAGTCCCATCATCCGGCTAATGTGTTGAATGTAAAAAAAAAAAAAAAAAAAAAAAAAATTTACATGCTACATACATACAACATGCATACTACATATATACTACATGTAACATACATACTACATATATACTACATGCAACATACATACTACATACATGCTACATACTACATGCATACTACATACATGCTACATACATACTACATACATAATACATATATACTACATGCATGCAACATACCTACAACATATATACTACATGCATGCAACATGCATACTACATATATACTATATATACTACATGTAACATACATACTACATATATACTACATGCTACATACATGCAACATACATACTACATACATACTACATACATAATACATATATACTACACGCATGCAACATACATACAACATATATACTACATGCATGCAACATGCATACTACATATATACTATATATACTACATGTAACATACATACTACATATATACTACATGCTACATACATGCAACATACACACTACATGCTACATACATGCTACATACATACACACTACATGCTACATACATGCAACATACATACTACATACATGCTACATACTACATACATGCTACATACATACCACATGCATGCAACATGCATACTACATATATACTGCATATATACTACATGCATGCAACATACATATATACTACATACAATACATACATATAGACATACAGTACATATAACATAGAGTACATACTCACCGTCACTTGTCACTTTGATCCCCAAAGCCATTGTCGCCTGAGGAATAAATATCAAAATAAAAAAACACCAATATGCTTACCCCGATCCGCAGAAATCCACGAGGGTCCCACGTCCATCTTGCGTGGAGAACAGCAGCATCAGCTGATGCTACCATTCTCTACCAGCTCCAGGAATACAATGACGGAAGGTAGGTATCCTTCCGCACTGTATTCCTCCACCACTTTAAAAAAAAAAAAGTCCCTAGTCTCACTTTATGCCATTGCTGCGTGGGAAATTCCCATGCAGCAATGGCATAAAGTGAGACTAGGGACTTTTTTTACAGTGGTGGAGGAATACAGTGCGGAAGGATACCTACCTTCCGTCATTGTATTCCTGGAGCTGGTAGAGAACGGTAGCATCAGCTGATGCTGCTGTTCTCCACGCAAGATGGACGTGGGACCCTCGTGGACTTCTGCAGATCGGGGTAAGTATATTGGTGTTTTTTTATTTTGATATTTATTCCTCAGGCGACAATGGCTTCGGGGATCAAGGTGACAAGTGACGGTGAGTATGTACTCTATGTTATATGTACTGTATGTCTATATGTATGTATTGTATGTAGTATATATGTATGTTGCATGCATGTAGTATATATGCAGTATATATGTAGTATGCATGTTGCATGCATGTGGTATATACAGTCATATGTAAAAGTTTGGGCACCCCTATTAATGTTAACCTTTTTTCTTTATAACAATTTTGGTTTTTGCAACATGTATTTCAGTTTCATATATCTAATAACTGATGGACTCAGTTATATTTCTGGATTCAAATGAGGTTTATTGTACTAACAGAAAATGTGCAATCTGCATTTAAACAAAATTTGACCGGTGCAAAAGTATGGGCACCCTTATCATTTTCTTGATTTGAACACTCCTAACTACTTTTTACTGACTTCCTGAAGCACTAAATTGGTTTTGTAACCTCATTGAGCTTTGAACTTCATAGCCAGGTGTATCAAATCATGAGAAAAGGTATTTAAAGTGGCCACTTGCAAGTAGTTCTCCTATTTGATTCTCCTATGAAGAGTGACATCATAGGCTCCTCAAAACAACTCTCAAATCATCTGAAAACAAAGATTATTCAACATAGCTTTTCAGGGGAAGGATACAAAAAGTTGTCTCAGAGATTTAACCTGTCAGTTTCCACTGTGAGGAACATAGTAAGGAAATGGAAGAACACAGGTACAGTTCTTGTTAAGCCCAGAAGTGGCAGGCCAAGAAAAATATCAGAAAGGCAGAGAAGAAGAATGGTGAGAACAGTCAAGGACAATCCACAGGCCACCTCCAAAGACCTGCAGCATCATCTTGCTGCAGATGGTGTCACTGTGCATCGGTCAACAATACAGCGCACTTTGCACAAGGAGAAGCTGTATGGGAGAGTAATGCGAAAGAAGCCGTTTCTGCAAGCATGCCATAAACAGAGTCGCCTGAGGTATGCAAAAGCACATTAGGACAAGCCAGTTACATTTTGGAAGAAGGTCCTGTGGACTGATGAAACAAAGATTGAGTTGTTTGGTCATACAAAAAGGCGTTATGCATGCGCTGTATTGTTGACCGATTCACAGTGACACCATCTGCAGCAAGATGATGCTGCAGGTCTTTGGAGGTGGTCTGTGGATTGTCCTTGACTGTTCTCACCATTCTTCTTCTCTGCCTTTCTGATATTTTTCTTGGCCTGCCACTTCTGGGCTTAACAAGAACTGTACCTGTGTTCTTCCATTTCCTTACTATGTTCCTCACAGTGGAAACTGACTGGTTAAATCTCTGAGACAACTTTTTGTATCCTTCCCCTGAAAAGCTATGTTGAATAATCTTTGTTTTCAGATCATTTGAGAGTTGTTTTGAGGAGCCCATGATGCCACTCTTCATAGGAGAATCAAATAGGAGAACTACTTGCAAGTGGCCACGTTAAATACCTTTTCTCATGATTTGATAAACCTGGCTATGAAGTTCAAAGCTCAATGAGGTTACAAAACCAATGTAGTGCTTCAGGAAGTCAGTAAAAAGTAGTTAGGAGTGTTCAAATCAAGAAAATGATAAGGGTGCCCATACTTTTGCACCGGTCAAATTTTGTTTAAATGCAGATTGCATATTTTCTGTTAGTACAATAAACCTCATTTGAATCCAGAAATATAACTGAGTCCATCAGTTATTAGATATATGAAACTGAAATAGCTGTTGCAAAAAACAAAATTGTTATAAAGAAAAAAGGTTAACATTAATAGGGGTGCCCAAACTTTTACATATGACTGTATGTAGTATGTATGTAGCATGTATGTAGTATGTAGCATGTATGTAGTATGTATGTAGCATGTATGTATCATGTAGTGTGTATGTTGCATGTATGTAGCATGTAGTATATATGTAGTATGTATGTTACATGTAGTATATAAAGTATATATCTAGTATGCATGTTGCATGCATGTAGTATATATGTTGTATGTATGCTGCATGCATGTAGTATATATGTATTATGTATGTAGTATGTATGTAGCATGTATGTAGTATGTATGTTGCATGTATGTAGCATGTAGTATATATGTATTATGTATGTAGTATGTAGCATGTATGTAGTATGTAGCATGTATGTAGCATGTAGTATATATGTAGTATGTATGTTACATGTAGTATATATAGTATATATGTAGTATGCATGTTGTATGCATGTAGTATATATGTTGTATGTATGTTACATGTAGTATATATAGTATATATAGTATATATGTAGTATGTATGTTGCATGCATGTAGTATATATGTATTATGTATGTAGTATATATGTAGCATGTATGTAGTATGTAGCATGTATGTAGTATGCATGTAGTATGTAGTATATATGTAGTATGCATGTTGTATGTATGTAGCATGCATGTAGCATGTAAAAAATTTTTTTTTTACATTCAACACATTAGCCGGATGATGGGACTACTACTGTCCCATCATTGGCTAATGTGTCAATCACTGTCATGGTAGCAGGCATCGCCCGATGGGACTTGTAGTCCCATCGGACGATGCCTGCACAGAACCCCGGAGCCTGCACAGACCACCGGCAGGCTGGCACAGCCCCCCGGCAGGCCGGCACAGACCACCGGAGCCTGCACAGACCACCGGCAGGCCGGCACAGCCCCCCCGGCAGACCGGCACAGACCACCGGAGCCTGCACAGACCACCGGCAGGCCAGCACAGCCCCCCGACAGGCCGGCACAGACCACCGGAGCCTGCACAGACCACCGGAGCCTGCACAGACCACCGGCAGGCCGGTACAGACCCCCGGACAGTCGGCACAGCCACCCCGAAGGCCCGAACTGACGGCGCATCATGATGCGCACAGACAGCGCATCATGATGACGTCATTTCGGCAGCCAATCAGAGCCACAAAAGTGGCTCATTGCATTTTGGACTTCCGATTCCGGTATCCGATACGAAAAAAGTATCGGTACTCGGTATCGGAATTCCGATACGGCAAATATCGGCCGATACCCGATACTTGCGGTATCGGAAAGCTCAACACTAGTACTAGCACAAAATATCAGTCAGCTTCATAGAATCATAGAATCGTAGAGTTGGAAGGGACCTCCTGTGCCATCTGGTCCAACCCCGTGCTCAAAGCAGGATTCGCTAAATCATCCCAGTCAGATGTCTGTCCAGCCTCTGTTTGAAGACTTCCATTGAAGGAGAACTCACCACTTCTAGTGGCAGCTTGTTCCACTCATTGGTCACTCTAACTGTCAAAAAGTTTTTTCTAATATCTAATCTGTGTCTCCTCCCATTCAGTTTCATCCCATTGCTTCTAGTCTTTCCTTGTGCAAATGAGAATAAAGTTGATCCTTCTACAATGTGACAGCCCTTTAGATATTTGTAGACAGCTATTAAGTCTCCTCTCAGTCTTCTCTTTTGCAAACTAAACAATCCCAAATCCTGCAACGTTTCCTCATAAGACAGGGTTTGCAGACCGGTCACCATTCTGGTCGCTCTTTTCTGAACTTGCTCCAGTTTGTTGATGTCTTTTTTAAAATGTGGTGCCCAAAACTGGACTCAATATTACAGATGAGGTCTGACCAAAGAGGAGTAGAGGGAAATAATGACTTCACGTGATCTAGACTGTATGCTTCTGTTAATACATCCTAGAATTGCATTTGCCTTTTTTGCTGCTGCATCACACTGTTGACTCATATTCAGTCTGTGATATATTAGTATACCCAATCTTTTTCACATGTGCTGTTGCTTAGGCCTATTCCTCCCATTCTGTATATGCTTTTTTCATTTTTATTGCCCAGATGTAGTACTTTGCATTTTTCCCTGTTAAAAACCATTCTGTTAGTTGCTGCCCACTCCTCCAGTTTATTTATATCTTTTTGAATCCTCTCTCTTCTCTAGTATTAGCTATCCCTCCTAGCTTTGTGTCATCAGCAAATTTAATCAGTTTACCCTCAATTCCTTCATCTAAATCGTTGATAAAGATGTTGAACAATACAAGGCCCAGGACAGAGCCCTGTGGTACCCCACTTGAGACATTCTTCCAACTGGATGTGCAGCCATTTAAGACCATTCTTTGGGTCCGATCACTAAGCCAGTTATGAATCCACTTAGTCATTTTTTCAATAAGGATTGTATGAGATACTTTGTCAAATGCTTTGCTGAAGTCAAAGTATACTATATCTACAGCATTTCCTTGATCCACCCAATCAGTGATTCCATCATAGAAGGAAATTAAGTTAGTCTGACATGACTTATTAGTTACAAACCCATGCTGAATCACTTCATTCTTATCCAGGTACTGACATACATGTTGTTTAATAATTTGTTCAAAGATCTTTCCTGGTATAGAAGTCAGACTCACCGGCCTATAGTTGCCTGGGTCCACATTCTTCCCCTTTTTGAAGATAGGAACAACATTTGCTCTTCTCCAGTCTTCTGGGACTTCTCCTGTTCTCCAAGAATTTTCAAAGATAATGGAGAGGGGTTCAAAAATTTCTTCTGCTATCTCCTTCAGTACTCTGGGGTGTAATTCATCTGGACCTGGAGACTTGAATTCATTTAGGTTAGCTAAATTCACTTTCTACAAGTATGAATTCAGTTCTATCCAAACGTGGGAAGAAGTTGGTCTATGAGAATCACATTTACGTATTTTCCAAACGGACGGCTGACGATGTCCATTCTATCTGGGTCTGTGAAAAACGGTTGACTTGCAAGTAACCAATCCCCACAATCACGCAGCACAAGCAGCAAGACCTGAAGCAATCCGACTTGTCAATGAGGCGATCACCAGGGCAAGGACAACACAGGAGGCACCACCACAGATTCTCACAGAAGTCATTTCAGGAGCCCATTCTAATGTTGTAGCACTTCTCCCAAAGAGAGCATCACTGAAGAGAACAATACGATTATCAAGGCAACTTGGCAATATTACAAGGTTGCCCCAAACCCTTGATCAACTTGTTATTCCCCAGGAGTTCCAGGGGATCAATATTGATGGTATCCAGCAGCAGTTCCTTCTGCATGACTCTGGTGAGCATTTAACATTTCCATTATATAGAATTATTGCAAAGCTTATGTTGCACAAATGTGAAAAATTATCTATTACAAAGTGCTGATATAGAATACTATGTGATTATTTTACCTTAAAGGGAAACTTTGAGGATAGTGTAATGTAGGGTGAGGCCTACTGATTCCAACTATGTCTCACTTGTTTAGTTGCAGTCTGATTCTCTGCTCTGTCCTGCCTTTGAGATACAGTGGTCTGCCATGTTCATAAGCAGAGTGGTAACCTTGTCCACCAACCATGATTTGCAGGTATCCAGTCATTGTCAATCACAGCCAGAGGACAAAGTTGTTGCATCAAACCCGCATCACTAGATGTCAATTTTAGTGTAGAATTTTCTGCTATAAATTAGCTGCAGATTGTCTGCTGCAACTCCTTAGTGCATGTGAATGGACCTTAAGGATTCATTAACATGTCTCCTAACCTCTGCCCTGCCCCTTTAGCCATGCCCCCTGCCAACAGCCTGAAATGAAGTTCCAATGCTGAATTAGTGCTGGGAATAGGGTACACCATGCCCTGGTAGGTGCCGGTCACTTACCGGAACATGGCAGGTTAATTAATATTCACCACCTGCTGCCACACGCTGCTTTGATACAGGACCTGGAATGATGTATGCAATCATGTGATCGCTCACGTCTCAGGATCTGTATCGAAGCAGAGTGAGGAAAGCAGCGCAGCAGCAGGCGGTATTAGTTTATCCTTCCCATGCTCCAGGAGGAGACAGGCACATACCAGAGCATGATAGATCCAGGGGGCCCGCTGTTCATGGGCGCATTACACCCCTTGGCGGCAGGCCCCTGACGGCCCAAGGGCAGTGGCGTCCCCTGCCTACATGGTAGGTACGCCACTGCTGCACTGCATGTCATTTTTTTTAACTGTGCATTTTTTCATGAGCATGTGGATGGGATTTAGACATTTACGCTGCATATGACCCCGACCTAATGAACCATTGAGTTAGTATGCTTTTTTTCACAAATACTTCTTACATGTTTGCTTGTTTTTCCTGATGTAAACCTTTAATTATCATGGAATTCTGCATTTTAATAGTTTCTGCCGCCGATATTCCTTTCACGACTTTGAAAATATGACATTTTTGAATCTTGGAGGCATTTTTAAACAGGAATATATGATTTTCCACTGGGACAATACATGTCGTAGAAAAAACTATTGTTTAGCTCCTTCACACCAGATTTTGCTTCAATTTAATGTTTTTGTTATAAAATCAGAAAATCTGAAGCAAAATGTGAGTTTTTAATGTGAGATATGAACAACGGATACTTCTGATTAGGAAAATTTATTGTGAATTCATCCCAAAATTCTCTGTCGTGCATCCGCCCTTTTTGCACTGCACCGAACGCACAAAAATGCAACACAGTGCGTTTGGCACACGTTGGCGCAGCGCAAAAAGGGCGGATGCACGGGCAAAAGTGTACCAGCGCACGACCATCATACCCAACGCTAAGTATAGGGTAGGCAGATCGTATGCAGCTGACAGGAGGGGGCACGGCCGGGGGCGGAGCTTAGCGGCGGCCCTGCGCTGCGCCCAGTAACGCTAGTGTGAAACTAGCCTAAGAGTCCAAGAAAAAATATGCAACTCCAGGTAGAGAAAAGTTAATCCATGTGGCAGAAATGACCAGAGTACATATTAGAGATTTGAAAGCTAAGGTATAAGGAATGTTATAAGTTCATTTTCTCCTTCACCTCTGATGTCTGATGAACTCCCTCTGCTGGTGAAAGGAGGTAGTGAAAATGATCTGGATGGGAAGAACCTGTCATCTGAACAGGTGGAGTGTGATTGGACATCTGGAATTTCTGAGTGGATATAAGGCAGTTGACGCCCTGCAGGGTTTGCTGGTGATCCTTTCTGCTCTGAGCTCTGGCATCCAGTTTAGTTCCTGTCTAGTAAAAGCTAAGTTTTTGCGCTGTCATTTTTCCATGAGATTTTGTCTGTTTACTTAGTGTTTGTGTTCAGCCTGTCCAGGTTGGGACGGGCTGATCTCCATTTTTGTCTCTGATCAGTTGATCTCTTTGCTCTGTCTTCAGAATATACCTGAGTGCTGATATAGTGATTTTGAAGTCTAGTGACTTCAGGGCCTTTTCTATCAGATGTGTTGGACATTATTTTTGGCAGGGTTTTTTGCGTGATTGCAGCCAGCATCATTTCTGCCCTTTCCTATCTAGTTAGTTGGGCCCCATCATTTGCTCAGCCTGTCTTTCTGTCTGTGTTTGTGTTTTCATCTGTTTTTCACTGACAATACATGTTGGGGGCTGTCTATTGCTTTGGGGTCTGCTCTGGGGCAGTTTAGATTTCCCCATTCTTTCTTTAGGCTTATTTAGCTCTCCGGCTGTGGCGAGGGGTCTAGGGCACCATAGGAACCCCCCACGGCTACTGTTAGTTGTGGTGAATAGGATCAAGGGTCTGCAATCCGCTAGCTACCAACCTCTCTGGTTTTCTGGACTTAGCTTGTGTTTTTGCTTTTTCCTCCTCCGGTGACTTATTCATAACAGAATCACCAACCATACCGCAGATTCTAGGGTACTCAATAGCAGGAAAGAATTGTAAAAAAAAAAAAAAGTGTCAGAATTTTTTTTTGTGTGTATATTTTTTCCTCTATTTCTCTGAGGCTCACTCACATGCTGCTGAACCAAAGATCCCTACTCCTGATGTGTTTTTTGGGGATCGGTCTAAATTTTTGAATTTTAAGAATAATTGTAAATTATTTTTTGCCTTGAAGCCTAACTCATCTGGGAGCTCCGCGCAGCAGGTTAAAATTGTCATCTCTTTGCTGCACGGTGATCCCCAGGATTGGGCGTTTTCTTTAAAACCTGATGATCCTATTCTAACTAATGTGAACACATTCTTTCAAGCCTTGGGGTTGTTGTATGATGAACCTAATGCTATTGATCAGGCTGAAAAGGCCCTGTTGGCATTGAGCCAGGGTCAGGATTCTGCAGAGTTGTACTGTCAAAAATTCTGAAAGTGGGCCGTCCTTACTACCTGGAATGATGGTGCTTTGGCAGCTCTCTTTTGGAAGGGTTTGTCAGAAACCGTAAAAGATACTATGGTGGGATTTCCTGTTCCCTTTGGTCTTGACGATTCTATGTCATTAGCCATTCAGTTTGATCGGCGTTTGCGTGAACGCAAAACTGCACGAGAGGTGTTGCCACCTGTTGAACAAATGTCTGAACCTATGCAATGTGATAGAGTTTCGTCTAGGGTGCAACGTCAGGAGTTCAGAAGGCATAGTAAGCTGTGTTTTTTTTGTGGAGATGCCTCTCATATTATTTCTGTCTTCCCTAAACAAGAGAAACGTTTTGCACACACATTTGCTGTGGGTGGTGTTCAACCTAAGTTTCTTCTGGCAATTACTCTGATCTGCTCCCTGTCCGCATTTTCCGCTAAGGCTTTTGTGGATTCGGGAGCAGCTCTGAACCTGATGGACTTGGATTTTGTTAAATGTTGTGGGTTTCCTATGACACCTCTGCGGACGCCTATCCCTTTGAGGGGTATTGATGCTACTCCTTTTGGCGAAGAATAAAACTCAATTTTGGACCCAGGTGGTAATGCGGGTTGCCCCAGACCATCAAGAAAATTGCAGATTTTTGGTGTTGCATAATTTGCATGATACCATTGTTCTGGGGTTGAGGGAGAATTCCCTGTATGTCAAGGGATCGAAATGCCTTTTTGGGGTAGAGAGGATTTCATTTTTGGGATTTATTTTGTCTCCGTCAACTATTGAAATGAACCCAGCCAAGGTACAGGCCATTTATGATTGGGTTCAGCCCACTTCTTTGAAGGCCCTCCAGAAGTTTTTGGGTTTTGCTAATTTTTATCGTAAATTTATGGCTAATTTTTCTGGTATTGCCAAACCATTGACTGATTTGACTAAGAAGGGTGCTGATGTGCTGAATTGGTCTCCGGAGGATGTTTCTTCCTTTCAGGAGCTGAAGCGAAGGTTCACTTCTGCTCCGGTCTTGCGGCAACCTGATGTCTCACTCTAGTTTCAGGTAGAGGTGGACACATCTGAGATTGGTGCAGGAGCTGTTTTGTCCCAAAAAGATCCTGTAACATCTAAAATGAATCCTTGTGCTTTCTTTTCCTGAAAGTTCTCCCCATCCGAACGTAACTATGATGTGGGGAATCGGGAACTGTTAGCCATGAAGTGGGCATTTGAGGAGTGGAGACATTGGTTGGAGGGAGCTAAACATCAAGTCGTGGTCCTTACTGACCACAAGAATTTGATTTACCTGGAGTCGGCCAAACGCTTGAATCCTAGACAGGCTAGGTGGGCCTTGTTTTACACACGTTTTGATTTTGCGGTCTCTTTTCTTCCGGGCACTAAGAATGTCAAGGCAGACGCCCTCTCTAGGAGTTTCTTTGCTGATTCTCCTATTGTGACCAAGCCTGCTACCATCTTAGGTGAGGGGGTAGTTCTTTCTGCCATCTCGCCCGATTTGAGACGTGCTCTGGAAGAGATTCAGGAGGACAAACCTGAGCGTTGTCCCATTGGAAAATTGTATGTTCCTGACCAGTGGAGGAAGAGAGTAATGTCTGAAGTTCATTGCTCCGCAATGGCGGGTCATCCAGGTATTTTTGGTACTAGAGATTTGGTGAGTCGGTCTTTTTGGTGGCCCGCCTTGTCTCGTGATGTCAGGAATTTTGTGCAGTCCTGTGGGACTTGCTCTCAGTCTAAACCTTGTTCTCGCTCTAGTGGGTTGTTGATGCCTTTGCCGGTGCCCAGGAGGCCATGGACCCATATTTCAATGGATTTTATCCCTGATATGCCTGTCTCTCAGAGAATGACTGTTATTTGGGTGATTTGTGATAGATTCTCTAAGATGGTCCATCTTGTATCACTCCCTAAGTTGCCATCTTCCTCAGAGTTGGTGCCCTTGTTTTTGCAACAGGTGGTTCGCTTGCACGGGATTCCTGAAAACATTGTATCTGACAGAGGAGTTCAGTTTGTTTCTAGATTTTGGAGGACTTTCTGTTTCAAGCTGGGAATTCAGTTGTCCTTCTCCTCTGCGTTTCACCCTCAGACCAATGGGCAGACGGAGAGAACAAACCAGACTTTGGAGTTGTATTTGAGATGTTTTATTTCTGCTGATCAGGATGATTGGGTTTCATTTTTGCCCTTGGCCGAATTTGCTTTAAATAATAGAGCTAGTTCTGCCACTTTGATGTCACTTTTTTTGTAACTTTGGGTTTCATCCTCGATTCTCTTCAGGGCAGGTGGAGTCTTCTGCCTGCCCCGGTGTTGACACTGTGGTGGAGAGAATGCACCAGATCTGGGACCAAGTGCTGGATAAGTTGTCTCTCTCCCAGGAAAAGGCCCAGCGGTTTTCCAACCGGCATAGGACGATTGGTCCCTGGTTTAAGGTGGGTGATATGGTTTGGTTGTCATCAAAGAATATCTCTATGAAGGTGGCTTCTCCAAAGTTTAAACCTAGATTTATTGGACCTTACAAGATTTTGGAGATTCTTAATCCAGTCTCGTTTCGATTGGCTCTTCCTGTTACATTCAAGATCCATAATGTGTTTCATAAGTCTCTGTTAAAGAGGTTTGTTGAGCCAGTGGTTCCTGTGGTGGCACCTCCTGACCCGGTATTGGTTGAAGGTAATGTGGAATATGAGGTTGAGAAGATACTGGCTAGACGGAGACTCCACTATTTGGTTAAATGGAAGGGTTATGGCCAGGAGGATAATTCTTGGGTCTCTGCATCCGATATTCATGCCAAAAGATTGGTTCATGCTTTTCATCGGGCCCATCCTGATCGCCCTGGTGGCGTGGATGAGGGTTCGGTGACCCCTCCTCAAGGGGGAGGTACTGTTATGAATTCATTTTCTCCTTCACCTCTGATGTCTGATGAACTCCCTCTGCTGGTGAAAGGAGGTAGTGAAATTGATCTGGATGGGAAGAACCTGTCATCTGAACAGGTGGAGTGTGATTGGACATCCGGAATTTCTGAGTGGATATAAGGCAGCCGACACCCGGCAGGGTTTGCTGGTGATCCTTTCTGCTCTGAGCTCTGGCATCCAGTTTAGTTCCTGTCTACTAAAAGTTAAGTTTTTGCTCTGCTATTTTTCCATGAGATTTTGTCTGTTTACTTATTGTTTGTGTTCAGCCTGCCCTGGTTGGGACGGGTTGAACTCCATTTTTGTCTCTGATCAGTTGATCTTTTTGCTCTGTCTTCAGAATATACCTGAGTGCTGATATAGTGATTTTGAAGTCTAGTGACTTCAGGGCCTTTTCTATCAGACGTGTTGGACATTATTTTTGGCAGGGTTTTTTGCGTGATTGCAGCCAGCATCTTTTCTGTACTTTCCTATCTAGTTAGTTAGGCCCCATCATTTGCTCAGCCTGTCTTTCTGTCTGTGTTTGTGTTTTCATCTGTTTTTCACCGACAATACATGTTGGGGGCTGTCTATTGCTTTGGGGTCTGCTCTGGGGCAGTTTAGATTTCCCCTTTCTTTCTTTAGGCTTATTTAGCTCTCCGGCTGTGACGAGGGGTCTAGGGCACCGTAGGAACCCCCCACGGCTACTCTTAGTTGTGGTAAATAGGATCAGGGGTCTGCAATCCGCTAGCTACCAACCTCTCTGGTTTTCTGGACTTAGCTTGTGTTTTTGTTTTTTCCTCCTCCGGTGACTCATTCATAACAAAGGAAGATATATAAAAGAAAAAGTGTTGCTACATTACATTAAGTAGTGGCGGTAACCCATCGCGCGTTTTGCATTTGCTTTTTCAAGGGGAGTGTGTTTTTTAATATAATTAGGTAAAATTACCTTTGGGTATCTCTTATACTGGGTGCCGCTACCTCCTGGACTAGCGTGTCCGCCCCAACGAGCATTTCAGCTCCTTTCTCAAGGTGCCTGCTACCAACAATGTGTCTCCATTATTTATATCTCCCAGCCACAGCGTGGTATACCACGTGACCTGAAGTGATGCTCACCACCCGGATGTGACACGTCACATCCGGGTGGCACGCGGACCAGAAGTGACCACGGTTATCTGATTATATTTGCAGAGTATTATTGTAATTATGGGTATGAGGGTTATTGCCAAGCAAGCGGCATTGTTTTATGGTGGACATCTAGATCATAATAAGTGATGTGGCGTATACACCTTGCGATATAATTATGGCTATATTAATATTTGTAGTAGTTTATTATTAGGGCTTTTTCAGTTCTGCCCCTTGTAGCTGCAATATATTGCTGCAGTCCCTGTGTCTATCCGTTTTCGTGGTAGCTGTCTCTTCCTGGATTTGCGCGTTAATTATGAATTAATTAATGAGTGACTGTGAGCAATGAGTGTATCTGTAGTCTCCTACTTCCCCAGTTTTGGCAGTATGGTTTTAATGAATTTGTTTCAATAAAAATTATAATTTTATACACACAAATAATTGCCTTGTGATCATCCTTTTTCCTATGGTTCTATGAGGTACCGACAGACGCAGAGGGTCCTCTTCAGTCCTCTTCCATGCACTTCCACATTGTGTGAATATGTCATCGTTCCCGAGGGAATCCCTTTCATTATTCCTAGCTAGGGATTCCCTTGATCAAGAAGACTCTCCACACAGGTAGGGACCTTGGCAAAGGGGAGAGAAGCGATTTTTCTTTTTTGATGAGCAAACTCCAAACATTGCCTGTTTTGGGTCACTGTGGTTGAACCCGAGCAGGCAATGTTCGATACGAAACCTGAACTTTCCAGATCGGGTTTGCTCATCACTAGATATAGTATGATATATAATGGATGACAAAAAGAAGCCATTAAGTGTAACACCACTAGTACATGACAGTAAAATGATGGTCACTTGTCTTAGACAGGGGTGTCAAACTCATATTCACCAAGGGCCACACCAATTTAATGGTTGTCCCCAAAGGGCCGTTTGTTACTGAAAGACCAGATGCACACAATCGAGTCCCGTCCAGAACATGCATTTCTCTGCACAGAGCAGTGCATGCCCCTGTATAAGGCATGTCACGGTGGATCAGCTCTTTACCAAGCGCTGTCACATCTTCCCTGGATCTCACTGAAATCATGGAGAGCTATGGCTGCAGCTTCCTGTCACTTGTCCTTGTCGTTGGTGCTGAAAGCTGCTGATAAACAGCTGGTTCAATGCAGAATACGACTGGACCCTATTCTTGGCCTAATCTGAGGAATGGGCATCAATAGAAAAAGGGATCCTGAAGTGAGAATACCACTTTTATCTGCTGCTCCATTCTTTGGTATTCTGCCAGAGTGTTCTGTGAGGGCTAATCCCAAAAACCCTTCTGAAGACCTGATAAAGAGGTTCTGTAGAAGCTGGTCAACCACCACTTTAGTTCAGCAAAGCCAATATCTCAGTTCTGCAGAGATGGTTGGTGGGATTAACCCTGTAGTCAACAGTCCCGCTGCTTCCATACATAGCCTGCATTAAGCGGGTATTCTCATGCCGAAAAGCAAAATAAGGCAGCATGCTTTCAGCCATCATGTTGTGGAAAGCATGCTGCCGATCATCCCCTCCTGGTACTTACCTAGAAGTCTTCTGCTCATCTTTGTCTGATCTTCTCCTGGCTGTGTGGGCTGCCGATCGCCATGCTGGATCCAGAGGCCACCACAAGTCCTCTCCTTCCCAGCGTCCTCTTCGTCTGCCTGATCTCATCGTGGCATTGCACATGCGCAGCAGTGTTTTGATGCCAGGAGAGGCATCCTGCCCCCTGGATTGACTGATAAATGGGGCAGGAGTGATGTCATGTCAGTGAGCGGCCAGGAGATATTTGGCCTCACTGCCGCGGCATTCTTCAGTGATCCAGGCAAGATGAAAAGACAGACAGAAGCAGGAGAAGATGTCACGGGGAACCGCTAGACTGCACTCCGGGACCCAAGGAGCTGCAGCTGCGACAGGTAAATATGTCAGTTTTTTTGTGTTCTGGGGTGATAATACTCCTTTAAGGCCAGGCAATAGAGCTGCTGAAAAAACAGCCACAAGAATCCCCAGCAATTGGGGTCCTGTATATTTTAATCCCCCCCGGTATGTTCAGCCCTAGATGTTTTGTTCCCTGCATGTTGACCCCAAAAGCTGGGGGCGAAACATCTGGGGGCAAACTGCTGGGGGTGAACTGCTGGGGGCGAAACACCCGGGGGCGAACTGCTGGGGGTGAAACATCCGGGGCGAACTGCTGGGGGCGAAGCATCCGGGGGCGAACTGCTGGGGGTGAAACATCTGGGGGCGAAACATCCGGGGGAGAACTGCTGGGGGCGAAACACCCGGGGGCGAACTGCTGGGGGTGAAACATCCGGGGCGAACTGCTGGGGGCGAAGCATCCGGGGGCGAACTGCTGGGGGTGAAACATCCGGGGGCGAAACATCCGGGGGCGAACTGCTGGGGGTGAAACATCCAGGGCGAACTGCTGGGGGCGAAGCATCCGGGGGCGAACTGCTGGGGGTGAAACATCTGGGGGCGAAACATCTGGGGGTGAACTGCTGGAGGCGAAACATCCGGGGGCGAACTGCTGGGGGCGAAACATCCGGGGGGCAAACTGTAGGGGGCGAAACATCTGGGGGCGAACTGCTGGGGGCGAAACATCGGGGGGCCAACTGCTGGGGGCAAAACATCCGGGGGTGAACTGCTGTGGGAGAAACATCCGGGGTGAACTGCTGGGGGCAAAACATCCGGGGGCAAACTGCTGGGGACTGCAGGGGGCAAAATGTGCAGGGGTGAAATGTGTGGGGGCGAAACCTCCTGGGGGCCAAATGCTGGGGACGAAATGTGCGGGGGCGAAATGTACTCGGGGGCGAACTGCTGGGGGCAAGACATCCAAATCCCATATACACATACAGTTTCAACATTTACATTTATCTATATTCGATATCTGATGGGTGGTATCTAGTGTTGAGCATTCCGATACTGCAAGTATCGGGTATCGGCCGATATTTGCTGTATCGGAATTCCGATACCGACATCCGATATTTTTTCAATATCGGGCATCGGAATCGGAAGTTCAAAGTTGATTGACAGCCGAAATGACGTCATCATGATGCGCGGTGTGTGCGCATCATGATGCGCCGTCATTTCGGGCCTTCCGGGGGTCTCTGCCGGCCTGCCGGCCTGCCGGGGGGCTGTGCCGGCCTGCTGGGGGGCTGTGTGGACTGCCCGGGGTCTGTACCGGCCTGCCGGGGGGCTGTGCCGGCCTGCCGGTGGTCTGTGCACCCTGTGGAGGTCTGTACCGGCCTGCCGGGGGGCTGTGCCGGCCTGCCGGGGGGCTGTGCACCCTGTGGGGGTCTGTACCGGCCTGCCGGGGAGCTGTGCCGGCCTGCCGGGGGGCTGTGCTGATGTCCGGGGGTCTGTGCAGGCATCGTCCGATGGGACTACAAGTCCCATCTGGCGATGCCTGCTACCGTGACAGTGATTGACACATTAGCCAATGATGGGACAGTAGTAGTCCCATCATCCGGCTAATGTGTTAAATGTTAAAAAAAAAAAAAATACTACATACATACTACATGCATCCTACATACATACTACATGCTACATACATACTACATATATACTACATGCATGCTACATACATACTACATGCTACATACATACTACATACATACTACATATATACTACATGCATGCTACATACATACTACATGCTACATACATACTACATATATACTACATGCATGCTACATACATACTACATGCTACATACATACTACATGCATGCTACATACATACTACATGCTACATACATACTACATACATACTACATATATACTACATGCATGCTACATACATACTACATGCTACATACATACTACATATATACTACATGCATGCTACATACATACTACATGCTACATACATACTACATACATACTATATGCATGCTACATACATACTACATGCTACATACATACTACATATATACTACATGCATGCTACATACATACTACATACATACTACATGCATGCTACATACATACTACATGCTACATATATACTACATACATACTACATACATACTACATATATACTACATGCATGCTACATTCATACTACATACATATATACAACATGCATGCTACATACATACTACATGCTACATATATACTACATACATACTACATATATACTACATGCATGCTACATACATACTACATGCTACATACATACTACATATATACTACATGCATGCTACATACATACTACATGCTACATACATACTACATGCTACATACATACTACATATATACTACATGCATGCTACATACATACTACATGCTACATACATACTACATGCTACATACATACTACATACATACTACATATATACTACATACATACTACATGCTACATACATACTACATGCATGCTACATATATACTACATGCTACATACATACTACATACATGCTACATACATACTACATGCATGATACATACAATACATTCATACAATACATACATAGACATACAGTACATATAACATAGAGTAACATACTTACCAATACTTGTCACATAGTTCCCCGAAGCCATTGTCTTTTACGGAATAAATTAACATAACAAACCACAAAAATACTCACCCATGATCCGAAGCAGTCCACGAGTGTGTCCCACGACGATCTTGGGTAGAGAACTGCAGCATCAGCTGATGCTGCCGCTCTCTACGGGCTGCAGGAATCCAATGACGGAAGGTAGGTATCCTTCCGCACTGTATTCCTCCGCCACTTAAAAAAAAAAGTCCCTAGTCTCACTTTATGGTAAATTCCCACACAGCTTTTACCATAAAGTGAGACTAGGGAGTATTTTTGTGGTTTATTATGTTAATATTTATTCCGTAAAAGACAATGGCTTCGGGGAACAATGTGACAAGTATTGGTAAGTATGTTACTCTATGTTATATGTACTGTATGTCTATGTATGTATTGTATGAATGTATTGTATGTAGCATGCATGTAGTATGTATGTAGTATGTATGTAGCATGTATGTAGTATGTATGTAGCATGTATGTAGTATGTATGTAGCATGTAGTATGTATGTAGCATGTAGTATATATGTAGCATGCATGTAGTATATATGTAGTATGTATGTAGCATGTAGTATGTATGTAGCATGCATGTAGTATATATGTAGTATGTATGTAGCATGTAGTATGTATGTAGTATATATGTGGTATGTATGTAGCATGTAGTATGTATGTAGCATGCATGTAGTATATATGTAGTATGTATGTAGCATGTAGTATGTATGTAGCATGCAGTATGTATGTAGCATGCATGTAGTATACATGTAGTATGTATGTAGTATGTATGTAGCATGTAGTATGTATGTAGCATGCATGTAGTATATATGTAGTATGTATGTAGTATATATGTAGCATGTAGTATGTATGTAGCATGCATGTAGTATATATGTAGTATGTATGTAGTATATATGTAGCATGTAGTATGTATGTAGTATGCATGTAGTATATATGTAGTATGTATGTAGTATGTATGTAGCATGTAGTATGTATGTAGCATGCATGTAGTATATATGTAGTATGTATTTAGCATGCATGTAGTATGTATGTAGTATATATGTAGTATGTATGTAGCATGCATGTAGTATGTATGTAGTATATATGTGGTATGTATGTAGCATGCATGTAGTATATATGTGGTATGTATGTAGCATGTAGTATGTATGTAGCATGCATGTAGTATATATGTAGTATGTATGTAGCATGTAGTATGTATGTAGCATGTAGTATGTATGTAGCATGCATGTAGTATATATGTAGTATGTATGTAGTATGTATGTAGCATGTATTATGTATGTAGCATGCATGTAGTATATATGTAGTATGTATGTAGCATGCATGTAGTATGTATGTAGTATATATGTAGTATGTATGTAGCATGCATGTAGTATGTATGTAGTATATATGTGGTATGTATGTAGCATGCATGTAGTATGCATGTAGTATATATGTGGTATGTATGTAGCATGTAGTATGTATGTAGCATGCATGTAGTATATATGTAGTATGTATGTAGCATGTAGTATGTATGTAGCATGTAGTATGTATGTAGCATGTATGTAGCATGTAGTATATATGTAGTATGTATGTAGCATGCATGTAGTATGTATGTAGTATGTATGTAGCATGTATGTAGTATGTATGTAGCATGTAGTATGCATGTAGTATGTATGTAGCATGTAGTATGTATGTAGTATGTATGTAATATGTATGTAGCATGTAGTATGTATGTAGCATGCATGTAGTATGTATGTATGTAGTATTTTTTTTTTTTTTACATTTAACACATTAGCCGGATGATGGGACTACTACTGTCCCATCATTGGCTAATGTGTCAATCACTGTCATGGTAGCAGGCATAGCCCGATGGGACTTGTAGTCCCATCGGACGATGCCTGCACAGACCCCCGGAAATCAGCACAGCCCCCCGGCAGGCCGGCACAGCTCCCCGGCAGGCCGGTACAGACCCCCACAGGGTGCACAGCCCCCCGGCAGGCCGGCACAGCCCCCCGGCAGGCCGGTACAGACCCCCACAGGGTGCACAGACCACCAGCAGGCCGGCACAGCCCCCCGGCAGGCCGGTACAGACCCCGGGCAGTCCGCACAGCCCACTGGCAGGCCGGGACAGCCCCCCGGCAGGCCGGCAGAGACCCCCGGAAGGCCCGTACAGACCCCCGAGAGGCTGTACATGGGCAGGAAAGTGTTTTTCCAATTCCGATACCGGAAGTCTCATAGACTTGAATGGGACTTCCGGTATCGGCATCGGCGATACCGATACTTTTTTTAAAGATCGGCCGATCCATTCCGATCCGATATTTTGAAGTATCGGACGGTATCGCTCAACTCTAGTGGTATCCCTTGTGTAATGCGGGTAGACCTGCGTAATACTGGTGTTGTGGGTAATGTACTGGATACACTACTGGGGTTTCTGCATGGCACGGATCCTAGATTGTCTACAAACTCTTAGACTCACCAGGGGCATAACAGGTTCACCACTGGCAGGGCGAAGGTGCTCTGGCTCCACTGCTGGTGTGGCATCTGCTGCCTGATTTTCCTGATCCTCAAGATTTCCTTGAGTCACGTCTTCCTGTGCTACCAATTGGGGAAATGTCAACACTGGTACCACTATAGCATCATTTAAGTTAGTCCAATTCGCAGGGAACTCCCCAAGTATTGTGCTGACCTTCTCCCCTTCCTCTATGGGTTGGATGTTATCTGGTTCTTCCACTCTTTCCTTCAGCAGGTCAGGACATAGCTTCAGGTGATCTCTTGATATTGCTGCTGAGGTTTCTCCTCCCTCTTTGCTAATAAGACATACCTTGGTATTATCAAAGTTCGAGGGCAGAATGGTATAAGGTTCAGCTTCCCATTGATCATCCAATTTGTGCAATCTTCTCTTCCTTTTTAAGACTTGTTCTCCCGTCAACAAAGGAACGGCAGGTTCATTTTGATAATAAAGCTTTTCCTGCTTTTGTCTTGCCTGGGCTAGACTCTTTTCCACGCATTCTTGAACTCTTCTGTACTGTTGTTGTCTTTCTGTATCCCAGTCAGCATCTGGTGACGTTACTTCGGGCATAAGGACTCCCATGTCCAAGTCAATAGGCAGTTTACCAGGTCTTGCTCTCATTAACTAGGCTGGGGTACAGTTGGTGGAGTTCACTGGGATATGGTTGTAGAAGTCCACCAGATCTGGCAACTTCTCTGGCCACAGATTCTTCTCCTCCAAGGGCAAAGTCTTCAGGAGGTCAATCACTACCTGGTTCATCTTCTCTCACATGCCATTGGTCTGTGGGTGGTACGGTGTTGTCCGGATCTTCTTACAACCATACAAGTTACAGAATTCTTGGAACACTTCTGCCTCGAAAGCTGGACCTTGATCTGTCAGCACTCTTTCAGGATATCCATGTGGTCTACAGAAGTGCTGTTGGAATGCTCTGGCTGCTGTCCTGGCTGTCTAATCTTTGACAGGCACAACTACCAGGAATCTTGAGTAGTGGTCCAAAATGGTAAGTGCATAGGTGTAGCCTGACCGGCTTGGAACCAGCTTCACATGGTCCAGGGCTACCAACTCAAGGGGCTGTTTGGTGATGGTTGGCTGTAGAGGAGCTTTCTGGCTGTTTCGATCCTTTCTGCGTAGGTTACATTGTCCACACTCCCGGCACCACCTCTCAATGGCTTTCCTCATACCAGCCCAGTAGAACCTCTCCTGGAGCAATGCTTCCAACTTCTTCCATCTGAAGTGTCCAGCTCCATTCTGGTATGCTTCCAGGACCATTGATGCCTTTCTCTTTGGGACTATCACCTGCAAGACCAGCTCATGAGTACAGGCATTGATGCTACTCCGACACAGCTTCACTTCATAAATGAACAGCCGGCCTCTCTCCTTCCACAACTGCTGGGTTTCTTCAGGAGCATCCGACTCTGGGCGTGAGTCAGCTTGTGACAGTAGCTCCTTCACCAGGCGGACTGCAGGGTCACCATCTTGCGTTTCTGCCCAGTCAATGGATTCAGGGTGACCTCCTTCAAGCCAGACCATCTGTTTCTCACTCCTTGAGCATGCTGGGCCGCAATTGGCCGGTGGAAGGGAGGCAATTATATTTCCTCCAGAGCCTCAGGGTCTTCTCCTGCATCGGGTAGGTTAGGCATTTTGGACAACGCATCAGCATTGGCATTCTTGTGCCCTGCCCGGTACTTGATGTTAAACTCATAGTTAGATAGCTGAGCCATCCATCGCTGTTCCAGTGCATCTAGTTTTGCAGTGTCCAAGTGCGTCAACGGGTTGTTGTCCATGAAGATAGTGAACTTGGCGGAGGATAGGTAATGTTTGAACCTTTCAGTGACAGCCCAGACTATGGCAAGGAACTCCAGCTTGAAAGAACTGTAGTTATCTGGGTTCCTTTCAGTGGGGCGCAGCTTCCTGCTGGTGTAGGAGATCACTCTTTCTTTCCCATTCTGTACCTGTGACACTACTGCTCCTAGTCCCATGTTGCTGGCATCAGTGTACAGCACAAAGGGTTTGACATAATCTGGGTAGGCCAGAACTTCATCTCCTGTGAGAGCCATCTTCAATTTGGTGAAGGAACTTTCCAACTCTTCAGTCCATTCAAAGGTGGAATTGGACTGTCCCACCAGAAGATTTTGCATAGGGGTGGCTATTTCAGTAAAGCCTTTGATGAATCTTCGGTAGTAGCCTACCAGTCCAAGGAATTGGCGTACTTCATGAAGGTTGCTGGACTTCGGCCAGTACCGGATGACTGTGACCTTATCATGATCTGGTGCCACACCTTCTGCAGTGACCACATGACCAAGGTACTGCACCTTGGGCTTCAGGAGGTGGCACTTAGATGGCTTCACCTTCAGGCCAAAATTGGACAAAGCTTCAAACACTTCAGCCAGGTGTTCCAGATGATCCTCATAGGTTTTGGAGAAAACAATGACATCTTTCAGGTATAACAGGACCGTCTCAAAGTTCATGTGTCCCAGGTAGCACTCCATCTGCCGTTGAAATGTTCCTGGGGCTGTGCAGAGCCCGAATGGCATATAATTGAACTCACAGAGACCCATTGGAGTGGTAAATGCTGTTTTATCCTTGTCTGCCTCTGCCACTGGAACCTGCCAATGCCCACTAGTGAGATCCAAGGTGGAAGAGTAGTTAGCAGTTTTAAGTGCAGCTAATGATTCCTCAATTCTAGGTAATGGGTAGGTGTCTTTATGTATAATGCTGTTAATTTTCCTGTAATCCACACACATTCTTATGGTACCATCCTTTTTCTTTACAAACACTATTGGAGCTGCCCAGGGGCTACAACTGTCTCTGATGACCCCTGCCTCCTTCATCTCTCTCAACATAATCTTAGCACATTGCTATTGTGCTGGGGGTATTGGTCTGTACCTCTCCTTTATAGGTGGATGGTCTCCAGTAGGGCTATGATGTTGAACCCCTTTTGCCTGCCCAAAATCTAGTGGGTGATTGCTGAATACCTGCTCATACTCTTGTGTCACTCTGTAAACCCCATTTTTCTGGTAGGAGAGCGTAGCGTCAGTTCCCACCTGCAGTTGCTTGTTCCACTCCTCCATCTGCTTCACAGAGCCATTGTCCTCCACCTACTCAGATGAGACCATGGGCCCTGCTGCCTGCAAAGAGTTGTTATTGACAGTGAGCAGCTTAGCAACTGTGGCGTACCGAGGTATCGTGGCCTCCTCCTCCCCACAATTCAAAAGGCGTACAGGTACTCTCCCCTTTCGTACGTCAACCACCCCTCTGGCTGTCAGGACAGTGGGCCTGCTCTCGGAGTATACTGGTTCTACCAATGCCTGGTAATCTCTCCCTCTAAGACCTATAGCTGCCCGACACCAAACCAACATTTCACATCTGGGGCGTATTGCAATGGGGAAGGGGTCACTCACTCTGACACTGCCACTTTCTCCGCCAGAGAGTTCTACCTGTTGTCTTTGCATCAGGGCTCTGGTCTCCTTCTGCAGGACTCGTTGTTCACTGGAACCAGCAGTCTCAGCCACCTATTGCAACAAGACAATAACCTAGGACAGACAGTTTTCAATTACATTTCTACCAAGAGTCATCATGGGATTACATTCACGTCGATCAATATCAACAACTATTAGACCCTGAGACTTTAGCTCTACCCGCCCCACTTTAACAGTAATTTCTTTACATCCTATCTGCGGCAAAGACTGACCATTACGGGCAACTACTGTTAGGTCATCAGTTGGGCCACGGGTAAGTTCTGAATCAGCCCAATACCTCTTGTACAGAATGTATGGCATAGTGATCACCTGGGAGCCAGTGTCCAGCAAAGCGTTCATGGGGATACCATCAATCACCACTGGAAGGATTGGCCTCCCTCCAACATACTTGGCTCTCCAGTTCTTTGGGCCTGGGGATCCTATTCCTGGGGGTTGGCCCTCTGCCCCAGGGGTTGCTCGTTTAAAGGACAAAATCTTGCAAGATGACCGGCCTTGTAGCAGCGACGACAGATGGGACGTCCATCCTGGTCATAGTGATCGTTGTTCCTCCCTCGAAGTGGCGGGGCTCTCCTCCTCCAGAGCCACGGGACATCCTCTGGACTGGAAGTAAGCTGGATCTTTTCCTTGGAGGACACCTTCAGGGACTGCACGGTTTTTGTAAGTGCAGCCATCCCTTTGGTCAACTCCTGGACCTGAAGACGCAGCTCCTCAGTTGGATCTTTATCCAGAGTCTGTGCATCAGCCTCCACCGGGAGGGAAGGGAAAGATGATGCTTCCTGATGGTAGGTGATCGCTGGGCGCCTAGGGGGTGCTGGACGGCTGTCAGTGGACTCCTGCAGTACCTGAATAGCCCTGTCCTTAAAATCAGCAAAGTCCAGATCAGGGTTTTGCAGGGTTATAATACGCAACTGTCCTTTGTGGGTACTGGATAGGGGTCTTTCAATGAACTGCTCCTTTAGCAGCTTATCCTCATCCTTCACACTATCAGGATCAACTTGCTTAACTGCTCGCAGCACCTCCTGCAGGTTGAGAGCATAGTCCCTTATACTGTCCTGCGCCCTCTGTTTACAGCCAAAGAACCTCATCTTGATTTCAGCTGCAGTGCGCGTGTCAAAGATGCTTCTCAGCTTGGCCAGGATCTTTGCAACAGTCTCTTTATCAGTGTCCTGCCAGGCTTTCACTTCTCTCTGCGCTGCACCTGTTAGCTGTTCAATCAGGATATTCACTTTCTGGTTCTCAGACAGAGGGTAGACTTTAAACAAACTGCACAGTCTCTCTTTAAATTCACTCAGGGTGTGTGACTCACCTGAGTACTGCGGTACCAGGCCGCTCCCGGTATGTAGGGGATAGACAGCGGCATTATGGGGACTGCTGCGGTGGGCGCTCCTCCTTGCGGCGTGGCCGGGTAGGCGGCGGCGTCCGCCGCTTTATCACCTTGTGGCGCGGACATTCTCTTCCTCCCCCCTAGTTAACGTTAGCCAGGGCCGGGGGTTGTGTGAGCTCGCCGGCGGCCGCATTGCAGGCCTGACGCTCTGGGCTGTAGGCCTCAGCTCCTTCTCTTCTTGCGCGCTGTCCTCTCTTCCCGCGCGGCACTTCACTTCTTCGCGCTCTGTGTCAGGCTCCGGCCATGAAGGCCTACCCCTTCTTCATCCCGCACGGGCCAAGCAGCGTGGCAATTGCGGCAATTGGCGCCAATTTCACACAGTCTATGGCACACAGGACCCGGGGATACCGGACTCCGTAATCCTGTTTGTGACGCCAAATTGGGTCATCCTCCCAGGGCTGTGGGGTACTCGGTATCAGGCCGGTGTCAGTGGGATGTGTCACAGCAGCGGTGACCCGGACCGTGGCCCTGGGCACCCAAGTAATAGAAAGATGTGAATGGTGGAATGCAGTTGGATGAATAGTGCGTGACGTCACCTGTGGTGCTCGGCAAGGGAGTTGATAAGCCGACGCTGCATGCAGATCCGCTGGGACTGATGGTATGGTGCAGCAAAGATGTAAAAGCTCCCCACAGGTGAAGCTATAGTCGCAGGGCAGTGTAGATGTGGTTGGCACGGGGATGTAGCAGTGCCGGAAAGGTAGGAAGCAGACAAGACACAGTGGGGTGCAATTTCTGTACCTTTACTTGATAACTGCAGTCCAGGGTCCTGATTACAGATGGTATTGGAGCAGGCTAGCCTGGAAGCAATTCAGAGATTCTCTCTCTGCAGACGGGCTGTGCAGTCTCCTTACTAGTGCTTGCTTGTGGGACCTCCAGTACCGAGTTACACTGAAGTTCCTCCTGTCAGATGTTCTCAAGAACCTCACTTGCACGGCAGGCAGCTGTAGCCTATCTCGGGGACTCTCTACTCCTAAGTCTCGGCTCTCTATCCAAGCTGCTGTTGTGCCCTCAAGTCTTAGATGGGAGTAGGGCATTTACAGCCTCCTACTCCTCTGGTGTCTGTTGCAGGACTGTAAGTATCCATACAACCGTGGAGACAAGGCTCCAGTTCATGCACTCTCTCCAGAGATGAGCTCTTCTGTTATGAATGAGTCACCGTAGGAGGCAAAAGCAGAAATACAAGCTAAGTCCAGAAAACCAGAGAAGTTGGCAACTATCAGATTGCAGACCCCTGAACCTATCAACACAACTAGCAGTAGCCGTGGGGGGTTCCTACGATGCCCTAGACCCCTCGATCACAGCCGGAGAAATACATAGGCCTAAAGAAAAAAAGGGGAAATCTAAACTGCCCCAGAGCAGACCCCAAAGCAATAGGCAGCCCCCAACATATAATGACGGTGAAGCAAGATGAAAATACTAACACAGACAGAAAGATAGACTGAGCAAAGACGGGGCCCCAAAACTACCTAGATAGGAAAGGACAGGAAGGCTGCTGTCTGCAATCTGCCAAAACCCTATCAAAGACATAAGCCAACCAGCTGATATGAAAAAGGCCCTGAAGCAGCTAGGCTTCAAAAACTGAATCAGCACTCAGGTATTTTCAGAAGACAGAGCTAAATGAATTCAGTACACCCCAGCAGGGAATGGCAGAAATCCAGAAAAACAAAGCAAAAACAAAGTCAAAGCACAAAAGCAAAAGGCCGAGCAGCAAACTTAGCTTTGGAGGAGCAGGCATTCAGACTGGTCTCCAAGGATCCCACAGAGAAATCACCCGCAGGGCAGAAGGGCGTCGGCAGCCTTATATCCAGTCCGTAACTCCACTCAGCCAGTCATCATCATCAGCCTCAGGTGTTTGACAATCAGGCTCACTACCTTTCTTTACCAGAAGAGGGAGTTCCTCGGGCCTCAGTAATGAAGGGGAAAATGAACTCACAACAGTACCTCCCCCTTGAGGAGGGGTCACCGAACCCTCAACTACGCCACCAGGGCGATCAGGGTGAGCCCGATGAAAGGCACGCACCAATCGTTTGGCATGAATATCAGAGGCAGAGACCCAGGAATTATCCTCCTGACCATAACCTTTCCACTTAACCAAATACTGGAGTCTCCGTCTAGCCAGACGGGAATCCAGTACTTTCTCTACCTCATACTCCATGTTACCTTCAACCAATACAGGGTCTGGAGGTGCCACCCCCGGAACAACAGGTTCAACAAACCTCTTCAACAAAGATTTATGGAGCACATTATGGATCTTAAATGTGACAGGAAGAGCCAAACGAAAAGAGACCAGATTAATAATCTCCACAATCTTGTAAGGTCCAATAAATCTAGGCTTAAACTTAGGAGAAGCCACCTTCATAGCAATATTTTTTGATGATAACCACACCATATCACCAACCTTAAACTGGGGACCAATGGTCCTATGTCGGTTGGAAAACCACTGGGCCTTCTCCTGGGAGAGAGATAACTTATCCACCACTTGGTCCCAGATCTGGTGCATTCTCTCCACCACAGTGTCAACACCTGGGCAGGCAGAGGGCTCCACCTGCCCTGAAGAAAATCGAGGATGAAACCCAAAGTTACAAAAAAAAGGTGACATCAAAGTGGCAGAACTAGCTCTATTATTCAAAGCAAATTTGGCCAAGGGCAAAAATGAAACCCAATCATCCTGATCAGCAGAAATAAAACATCTCAAATATGACTCCAAGGTCTGGTTTGTTCTCTCTGTCTGCCCATTGGTCTGTGGGTGGAAAGCAGAGGAGAAGGACAACTGAATTCCCAGCCTGGAACAGAAAGTTCTCCAAAATCTAGACACAAACTGGACTCCTCTGTCAGATACAATGTTCTCAGGAATCCCGTGCAAACGAACCACCTGTTGTAAAAACAGGGGCTCCAACTCAGAGGAAGACGGCAACTTAGGGAGTGGTACAAGATGAACCATCTTAGAGAACCTATCACAAATCACCCAAATAACAGTCATCCTCTGAGAGACAGGCATATCAGAGATGAAATCCATTGAAATATGGGTCCATTGCCTCTTGGGGACAGGCAAAGGCATCAACAACCCACTAGAGCGAGAACACGATTTAGACCGGGAGCACTTCCCACAGGACTGCACAAAATTCCTGACATCACGAGACAAGGAGGGCCACCAAAAAAACCGACTCACCAGATCTCTAGTACCAAAAATACCTGGATGACCAGCCAAAGCAGAGCAATGAACTTCAGACATCACTCTCTTCTTCCACTGGTCAGGAACATACAACTTTCCACTGGGACAACGCTCAGGTTTGTCCTCCTGGAACTCTTCCAGAGCACGTCTCAAATCGGGCGAGATGGCAGAAAGAACTACCCCTTCGCCTAAGATGGTAGCAGGCTTGGTCACCACAGGAGAATCAGCAAGGAAGCTCCTAGAGAGGGTGTCTGCCTTGACATTCTTTGTTCCAGGAAGAAAAGAAACCACAAAATCAAAACGTGTAAAAAACAAGGCCCACCTAGCCTGTCTAGGGTTCAAGCACTTAGCCGACTCTAGGTAAATCAAATTCTTGTGGTCAGTGAGGACCACGACTTGATGCTTAGCTCCCTCCAACTAATGTCTCCACTCCTCAAATGCCCATTTCATGGCCAACAGTTCCCTATTCCCCACATCATAGTTACGTTCAGATGGAGAGAACTTTCGGGAAAAGAAAGCACAGGGATTCATTTTAGAAGTTACAGGATCCTTTTGGGACAAAACAGCTCCTGCACCAATCTCAGAAGCATCCACCTCTACCTGGAATGGAAGTGAGACATCAGGTTGCCGCAAAACTGGGGCGGAGGTGAATCTTCG
Organism: Dendrobates tinctorius; assembly: GCF_039654945.1. Classification (NCBI taxonomy): domain Eukaryota; kingdom Metazoa; phylum Chordata; class Amphibia; order Anura; family Dendrobatidae; genus Dendrobates; species Dendrobates tinctorius. The sequence continues at coordinate 71,044,740 of NW_027361714.1, read as the reverse complement.
CTTCAGCTCCTGAAAGGAAGAAACAGCCTCCGGAGACCAATAGAACACATCAGCACCCTTTTTAGTCATATCAGTCAATGGCTTGGCAATATTAGAAAATTTTGCTATAAATTTCCGATAAAAATTAGCAAAACCCAAAAACTTCTGGAGGGCCTTCAAAAAAGTGGGCTGAACCCAATCGTGAAAGGCCTGTACCTTGGCCGGGTCCATTTCAATAGTTGACGGGGACAAAATAAATCCCAAAAAAGAAATCCTCTGTACTCCAAAAAGGCATTTAGATCCCTTGACATACAGGGAATTCTCCCTCAAGATCCGGAACACAGTCCGAATATGTTCCACATGAGAATCCCAATCCTTGGAGAAGATCAAAATATCATCCAGATAGATAATCAAAAATGTATCGACAAAATCTCGGAAAATATCGTTCATGAAGCACTGGAAGACAGAAGGGGCATTAGTGAGCCCAAAAGGCATCACCAGGTACTCAAAATGTCCCTCCGGAGTATTAAACGCCGTCTTCCATTCATCCCCATGCTTAATGCGAATAAGATTATACGCCCCCCTGAGGTCAAGCTTGGTAAACCAGCAAGCACCTTTAACTCTGGAGAATAGATCAGAAATCAGGGGTAACGGATACTGATATTTAACAGTAATTTTGTTGAGGGCACGATAATCAATACAAGGTCTTAATGATCCATCTTTTTTGGCTACAAAAAAAAAACCGGCACCTAAGGGTGACGAGAATGGTATAATAAGACCCTTCTCCAACGCCTCCTTAATATAGGATCGCATAGCCTCGTGCTCGGGTACAGAAAAATTGAAGAGCCGACCCTTGGGAAATTTACACCCCGGGCTCAGTTCAATTGCACAGTCATAACTCCTATGAGGAGGCAGAGACGCAGACTCATTCTCACTAAATACATCATAAAAGTCCGCCAAATAATCAGGAACATCATGCGACTGAGGAGAGGTGGAAAACACCGGAGCCTCACTAAGGGCACACCGACAACCCCAACTCACCACAGACACAGATTTCCAATCCAAAACTGGATTATGAATCTGTAACCAGGGAAACCCCAGAACAATAGTATCATGCAGATTATGCAGCACCAGAAATCTGCAATTTTCTTGATGGTCTGGGGCGACCCGCATTACCACCTGGGTCCAAAACTGGGGTTTATTTTTAGCCAAAGGAGTAGCATCAATTCCCCTCAAAGGGATAGGCGTCTGCAGAGATGTCATCGGAAATCCACAACGTTTAGCAAAATCCAAGTCCATTAGGTTTAGGACTGCTCCCGAATCCACAAAAGCCTTGGCGGAAAATGTGGACAGGGAGCAGATCAGAGTAATAGCCAGAAGAAACTTAGGTTGAACACCCCCAACAGAAAACGTGTGTGCAAAGCGTTTCTCTCGTTTGGGACAGACAGAAATAATATGCGGGGCATCTCCACAGAAAAAACACAATTTATTACGCCTTCTGAACTCCTGACGCTGCTCTCTGGAAAAAACTCTATCACATTGCATAGGTTCAGACATTTGTTCAACAGGTGGCAACACCTCTCGTGCAGCTTTGCGTTCGCGCAAACGCCGATCAACCTGAATGGCTAATGACATAGAATCGTCAAGACCAGAGGGAACAGGTAATCCCACCATAGTATCTTTTACGGCTTCTGACAACCCCTTCCGAAAGAGAGCAGCCAAGGCATTATCATTCCAGGTAGTAAGTACTGCCCACTTTCGGAATTTTTGACAGTACAATTCTGCAGAATCACGACCCTGGCTCAATGCCAGCAGGGTCTTTTCAGCCTGATCAATGGCATTAGGTTCGTCATACAACAACCCCAAAGCTTGAAAGAATGCGTTCACATTAGTCAGAATAGGATCATCTGGTTTCAAAGAAAATGCCCAATCCTGGGGATCGCCACGCAGCAAAGAGATGACAATTTTAACCTGCTGCGCGGAGCTCCCTGACGAGTTAGGCTTCAAGGCAAAAAATAATTTACAATTATTTTTGAAATTCAAAAATTTAGACCGATCCCCAAAAAATACATCAGGTGTAGGAATCTTTGGTTCAGCAGCATGTGAATGAGCAAGGTAGGCGGAAATTCCCCGCACTTCCGCAGCGAGCTGCTCCACACGATCAGACAATTGCTTTATCTCCATTGAGAGAAAAAAAAATTCCCCCTACGGCCTCAGAGATATAGAGGAAAAAAATATACACACTTTTTTTTTTTTTTTTTCTTTACAATTCTTTCCTGCTATTGAGTACCCTAGAATCTGCGGTAAGGCGGGTGATTCTGTTATGAATGAGTCGCCGTAGGAGGCAAAAGCAGAAATACAAGCTAAGTCCAGAAAACCAGAGAAGTTGGCAACTATCAGATTGCAGACCCCTGAACCTATCAACACAACTAGCAGTAGCCGTGGGGGGTTCCTACGATGCCCTAGACCCCTCGATCACAGCCGGAGAAATACATAGGCCTAAAGAAAAAAAGGGGAAATCTAAACTGCCCCAGAGCAGACCCCAAAGCAATAGGCAGCCCCCAACATATAATGACGGTGAAGCAAGATGAAAATACTAACACAGACAGAAAGATAGACTGAGCAAAGACGGGGCCCCAAAACTACCTAGATAGGAAAGGACAGGAAGGCTGCTGTCTGCAATCTGCCAAAACCCTATCAAAGACATAAGCCAACCAGCTGATATGAAAAAGGCCCTGAAGCAGCTAGGCTTCAAAAACTGAATCAGCACTCAGGTATTTTCAGAAGACAGAGCTAAATGAATTCAGCACACCCCAGCAGGGAATGGCAGAAATCCAGAAAAACAAAGCAAAAACAAAGTCAAAGCACAAAAGCAAAAGGCCGAGCAGCAAACATAGCTTTGGAGGAGCAGGCATTCAGACTGGTCTCCAAGGATCCCACAGAGAAATCACTCGCAGGGCAGAAGGGCGTCGGCAGCCTTATATCCAGTCCGTAACTCCACTCAGCCAGTCATCATCATCAGCCTCAGGTGTTTGACAATCAGGCTCACTACCTTTCTTTACCAGAAGAGGGAGTTCCTCGGGCCAGCTCTATCTCAGCACTCCTTCCACACGTCTGCACACTTCACTGTTATGAATGAGTCACCAAAGGAGGAAAAAACAAAAATACAAGCTAAGTCCAGAAAACCGGAGAGGTTGGTAGCTATCGGATTGCAGACCCCTGATCCTATCCACAACAACTAACAGTAGCCGTGGGGGGTTCTTACGATGCCCTAGACCCCTCGATCACAGCCCGAGAACTAAATAGGCCTAAAGAAAGAAAGGGGAAATCTAAACTGCCCCAGAGCAGACCCCAAAGCAATAGGCAGCCCCCAACATATAATGACGGTGAAGCAAGATGAAAACACTAACACAGATAGAAAGATAGGTTGAGCAAACGATGGGGCCCAAGCTAACTAAAAAGGACAGGATAGAAAAGCTGCTGTCTGCAATCCGTTAAAAACCCTACCAAAAAATGTCCCAACCGACTGATAGAAAAAACAGGCCCTGAAGTCGCTAGGGCTTCAAAATGACTATATCAGCACTCAGGTAAATTCTGAAGACAAAGCAAAGAGACAAACTGATCAGAGACAAAAATGAAACTCAGCACACCCCCAACCGGGGATGGCTGAACTCCAAAAAACAAAGTAAACAAAACAAAACTAATAAGTTCAATAGCAGAGCAAAAACTTATCTTTGGGAAGCAGGAATCAGACTGGTCTCCAAGAATCCAGCAGAGAAATCACCAGCGATTCAGAAGGGCGTTGGCTGCCTTATATCCAGTCAGAAGTTCCTGTTACCCAGTCATCATCTACCAGCTCAGGTGTTTGGTAATCAGCCTCACTACCTTCCTTCACCAGAAGAAGGAGTTCATCAGACATTGACGGTGAAGGGGAAAATGAACTCACAACAGTACCTCCCCCTTGAGGAGGGGTCACCGAACCCTCATCCACGCCACCAGGGGGATCAGGATGGGCCCGATGAAAGGCACAAACCAATCTTTCGGCATGAATATCGGATGCAGGGACCCAAGAATTATCCTCCTGGCCATAACCCTTCCATTTAACCAAATACTGGAGTCTCCGTCTACCCAGGCGAGAATCCAGTATCTTCTCAACCTCATATTCCACATTACCTTCAACCAATACCGGGTCAGGAGGTGCCACCACAGGAACTACTGGATCAACAAACCTCTTTAACAGAGACTTATGAAACACGTTATGGATCTTAAATGTAACAGGAAGAGCCAATCGAAAAGAGACTGGATTAAGAATCTCCAAAATCTTGTAAGGTCCAATAAATCTAGGTTTAAACTTTGGAGAAGCCACCTTCATAGCGATATTCTTTGATGACAACCAAACCATATCACCCACCTTAAACTGGGGACTAGTGTTGAGCATTCCGATACCGCAAGTATCGGGTATCGGTCGATATTCGCTGTATCGGAATTCCGATACTTACTTCCGATACTTTTTTCATATCGAATACCAGAATCGGAAGTTCCCATAATGCTAGGAGCCCGCTCGATTTGATTCAGCCAATGGGATCCTCAGAAGTGTGGGCACATCCTGTTAGGCATGTAGGCATGTTAACTACTGGCATGGCTGTGATTGGCTGCTGAAATGATGTCATGATGCACTATAAAAACCGCAGAAGCCGCCATTTCGGGTTCACTCTGCTGTGAATTCAATTAGGGACAGGCTGCTGTTGAAGACTGTGAGGG